>NC_087267.1:34663312-34967828 GCF_015220805.1 Pogoniulus pusillus
GGGGGTCTTCAAGCAAAGCCTGGATGAGGCACTTAGTGCCATGATCTAGTTGACTGGATAGAGCTGGGGGATGGGTTGGACTGGGTGAGGTCTCTTCCAACCTGGTTGATTCTATGATTCTATGATTCTATGATTCTATGATTCTGGAATAACCACGTAATGATGAATATTCACTTGACTGAGCCACCCACTATTCCTTTTCAAAAGCTCTTACAGAATTTAGCACATTCTCATATTTTTCCATACTGCTTTTTTTTTTAATTACTAAAAGTAATCTTAGGCAACAAAAATTGCTAAAGAGACAAATTATGCATTGTCCACACATACTTAAATGCACATGTGTTATCTTAGCTGTCAATATGTTAAGTTATTCATAGGTTTAAGTATTTTCAGGATTGGGCTGTGATCCATGAAATGACATGAGCCTCTGGGTCCTTGGTCTTTTTTGTTCTTTGGATTTGATATGTAATGTCCTTAAATACAGCTCCCACATTTCTTTAGCATATTCTGACACAGAGTTTTACCAGAATGTCTCTTTACATTTTTTAGGTTGTAATTCGTATGAAATTGCCCTTAATAATGCAAATGTATAGACTTCTTTTGCCAGTTGACTAAAGTCTATCAAAATCTGAACTGTCTGAAGTAATCACAATTTCCTGGCTAAATCTGATTCCTTCCCACAGCTATTTTTACATTTGCTAATGCCTCACTTTTTGTTACACTAGATAAGTCACTTTGCGTTACGGCTGTGTAGTGTAATATCATAAATGGCATCAGCAGGTGTAACACAGTGGAAAGCAGTGACTGGAACAAGATATGCTAAAAAGTTATCCTAAAATACTATGCAAAAATATCTACTGTTTGTTATTGGGGTTTGTTTCTTTGTTTTTCAAATGTACACACACACACATATATATAAAAGGTATGGTACTTGTGAAATGCATTAAAAATTCATGATGAAGTCCTCCTTTTGATTTGCTGAAAGGAAGATACAAGCAGGCTTGGTTTTCAGGTGAAAGCCATAGAACTGTGTCAGTTCATGTGTGATCATAGAATCACAGAATCATTCAGGTTGGAAAAGGACCTTGAGATCATCAAGTCCAACCAATAACCCTACTCTACCAAGTCTGCCCCTAAATTAGTGTCTTTAAGTACTATATCTAAATGACCTTTAAACATATCCAGTGATGGTGACTCCACCACCTCTCTGGACAGCCTGTTCCAATGCTTGACCACTCTTCCAGGGAAAAAATGTTTCTTCATGGCCAAACTAAACCTCCACTGGTGCAGCTTGAGGCTGTTCCCTCTTGTTCTATTACTAATTACTTGCGAGGAGAGACCATCACCTACCTCTTTCTATTGTCCTTTCAGGCTCATCCTCCTCTTCCTCACACCAACCAGTCCAAGTTCCCTCAACCACTCTTCATCAGACTCATTCTCTTGTCCCTTCACCAGTTTAGTTGCTTTGCTTTGCACCCACTACAGCTCCTCAATGCCTCTCTTGTACTGAAGTGCCCAAAACTGAGCACAGCACTTGAAGTGTGGTCTCACCAGGGGGACATTCACTTCCCTGCTTCTGCTGGTCACACTATTGGTGATCCAAGCCAGAATGCCTTTGACTTTCTGTGCCACCTGGGCACACTCCTGTCTTGTATTCAGACATTTATCAATTAGAATGCCCAGGTCTGGCAACTGCCAGGCAACTTTCCAGCCACTATCTATAATTAGTCCGTGTATGATGCTTTTACCACTGTAAGCCTGCTAGTCAATGTGTGTTGGATCTGGTTTAACTTACTCCACATCACAAAGTGGAAGACCTGTATAAATCTTTGTATGCTAGTCTCCTTACATGCAAAGCAACAAAATTTCCTCCTACAGACAACGTTTATTTGAATATGATTTTTAAATGTGTATGACAATGAAGTCCTCTTAGATTTCTTTGCATAAGCATTTGCATTGTCACAGAGTTATAGAATGATAGAATGGTTTAGGTTGGAAGGGACTTCCAAAGATGATCTAGTCCAAACCACTTGCAGTCAGCAAGGACATCCACCTCTAGATTAGGTTGCTCAGATCCTTATGGAGCCTGACCTTGAATATATCCAGTGATAGGGCCTCAAACTACCTCCCTGATGATCAAGTACTTGTTCCTAACATCCAGTGTAAATGTCCTCTCATTTCAGACCCTCATCTCTCATCCTATCACTGCAGGCCTTTGGAAACAGCCCCTTGGCAGCCTCTCTGTAAGCCCCTTTCAGCTACTGGAAGGCTTCTGTTAGACTTGTCGATTTCCATTTACTCCTATTGCGATTAATTAAACTGAAAGTCATTTCTGATGAAAAAAGTTCTGCAACTCATTTTATGTCCTGAAGCCATGTAATTCCCCACACTACTGATACTGGGGCTCCTCAAACTCAGCAGGAAGATACTTGCATGAAATACCCATCTCTGTGGTCCTTGACTCCCTGGAGTCATCCTTTATAGCTTGCTGAGGGTAGAATGCCACAGTGCTGCGATTGTGTTCTTTATGAACAGGGCAGGCTTCACTAGGGACACAGACTGAGATTATTGGGTAGGAACACCCTGGTGTTACTAATAATTACTTGCAGACACTAATAACATTGATAACAATCAGAATCAAGACCTCAATTTTTAGAAGCAATTTCTAAATGAAGGGGTTTTCATAGCTGTAGAAATGCTTTAGTGTGGTTGAAAGGTATGTCAGTCATCAGCAAGTTTGCAGATGACACCAAGCTGGGGGCAGATGTGACTGAGTTGGAAGGCAGAAGGGCTCTGCAGCGGAACCTTGACTGCCTCGACAGATGGGCAGAGTCCAATGGGATGGAGTTCAATAGCTCCAAGTGCAGGGTGCTGCACTTTGGCTACAACAACCCCATGCAGAGATACAGGCTAGGGTCGGAGTGGCTGGAGAGCAGCCAGACAGAGAGGGATCTGGGGGTGCTGATTGATACCTGCCTGAACATGAGCCAGCAGTGTGCCCAGGTGGCCAAGAGAGCCAGTGGCATCCTGGCCTGCATCAGGAATGGTGTGGTCAGCAGGAGCAGGGAGGTCATTCTGCCCCTGTACTCTGCACTGGTTAGACCACACCTTGAGTACTGTGTTCAGTTCTGGGCCCCCCAGTTTAGGAGGGACATTGAGATGCTTGAGCGTGTCCAGAGAAGGGTGACGAGGCTGGGGAGAGGCCTTGAGCACAGCCCTACGAGGAGAGGCTTAGGGAGCTGGGATTGTTTAGCCTGGAGAAGAGGAGGCTCAGGGGTGACCTTATTGCTGTCTACAACTACCTGAGGGGTGGTTGTGGCCAGGAGGAGGTTGCTCTCTTCTCTCAGGTGGCCAGCACCAGAACGAGAGGACACAGCCTCAGGCTGTGCCAGGGGAGATTTAGTCTCGAGGTGAGGAGAAAGTTCTTCACTGAGAGAGTCATTGGACACTGGAATGGGCTGCCCGGGGAGGTGGTGGAGTCGCCGTCCCTGGGGCAGTTCAAGGCAAGGTTGGACGTGGCACTTGGTGCCATGGTCTAGCCTTGAGCTCTGTGGTAGAGGGTTGGACTTGATGATCTGTGAGGTCTCTTCCAACCCTGATGATACTGTGATACTGTGATACTGTACTGAATGAGACTACAGAAGACATTTTAAAAGGAAGTTGTGCATTGTTTTGTGAAATGCAGTTTGTTTTCCTATCTTAAAACTCAGTATCCTAAAGATTTGGACATGTTAGAATGCAAGATCAATTAAAGTCTTTCAGGCGGAAAATATTAATTGCTGATCAGAGACAGGGACAGAGATAGTAAATTATTTTTGGCATAGCTAATACTAGATATGTAATTGGATCAAATGAGTAATACACTGTGATTGAAAAATGAGAGGGCATCACATGCCATCAATAAAATTAACTTTAAATGATGACAAATTGTAGATTATACACCTGACTACTGTTGTCTCATTACACTGACTATTACAACCAGTTCAGAGCATGAGTAACACCTTTATGTTGTTAGATGTGAATGGCTTTGCATTATTTTTTTTTTAAATGTCTAAATGAAAAAGGTTTCAGCATAAATCATTCTGGTACAACACAGTTGTGAAGGTATCTGCTGCTTTTTTCTTCTTTCAAAAATGTTAGAGCAGCAGGAAATCCTGATGAGACATAAAATTAAGAGTTCGTTAAAATAAGGTGATGTAATGTGACAAGTAAGTACTTTTCTTTGCACCACATTTTACCTGAATAAATGCCCTCTTGAGTAAAAGGAAGGAAGAGAAAGGGACACACAGAAAAAAAAAAAGTTGCTGCCTGATAGATATTGTTAATATAGATAAAATGTCATTAAAACGGGCTGCATGAAATATGCAGTCCTCTTCTGCAGATAAAATAGCTCCTATATTTATCATCATTCTCTAGTGTTTTAAGACTTCTTAGTGAAGTCACTGCTTATAAAAGGTGCAAGACTGACAGCACAGAAATGTGATGTCCTTTGTCTGTCTCCTGGAAAAGTACTGAGTAGGCAGCAAAGTCCTGCTTCTCCTTTCCTTTAAAATGATTTGTCATTTTTGTCACTGTTCAACTTACTCTATGGTTTGCCTTTGACTGACGACAATAATTCAAGGAGTATATCCCTCTGTGCACTGTAGTACCATTGTATATCAAATAGCATGGAAGGCAACATCAGAAGGGAAAAAGAGCCTGATTTCTGAAGCTTTTCTGCATCTTCCAGCTCTGGGCCATAGTAAAAAAAAAATATGTTCTGGGGAATACACTGAGCAAGCAAAAATCAGTTTCCTATCATGTGGGCAATGAGAGGATGCTGGCATTTAAGTATGATGCAGGGCTCTGGTTTT
Source organism: Pogoniulus pusillus (assembly GCF_015220805.1). Lineage (NCBI taxonomy): Eukaryota > Metazoa > Chordata > Aves > Piciformes > Lybiidae > Pogoniulus > Pogoniulus pusillus. The sequence continues at coordinate 34,668,166 of NC_087267.1, forward strand.
GGGCTCTCTGGACAAGGAAAAGAGTAGACAGGCTCCTGGATGCCTGAAAAGCGAGCAGGAAGTGTACCATAATGGAGTGGAAGAGCTGGTGGCAGTACAGTAGGTAGATATGTAATTCAGTCTTTGGATTCTATTCAGATGCTTCCTCTGTGTGCTACTGCACCCACAGGTTTGTCATATGAATGTTTCTGTCCAAGGAAATTGTCTGAAACTGCAAGGGGACCCCAAAGAGCAAGAGAAAGATGGTAACAATCCCTGCTGCCTATGCCAAAAGCTTAATAGGCATTTAAAATGTTTCTACAATAGCTGCTGATCTGCTGCCAGCTGGTGCAAGGAATGCACTGTGTGCCAGCTGGGCCGAGTGAGACAGATAAATTCCAGCATATATGTTTCATACCCACTTTGTGAATTTTGTCTCAGTTGCCAACATTTCTGGAGCAGAAGGTTCATCTACTAGTGTCCTTGCTCCTCTGTGTGGTGTGAAGACTCCTAATTTCACACTCCAGAAGCAGAGTCTTGTCACCAGCCGTGCCCAAAAGGTTAGAAGCAATTGTAAGGCAGTTTTGTTTCAGATGTGTTCAATGCCAAATTTCCAAAAAGAGGAGTCAAAGGCATAGGGCTGTGGGCTATCCAATGCCAGAAGTGATGGGCTGCAGTTGTCAACCAAAGCCTATGTATAGTTAGAGTGAAACAGATGGCAAATTTCAATACATTCTGCATTATGAGGAATGTTCTTTTTTAAAAAGAGTTGCTAAAATCTGCAGTGAAAAATTGCAACAAGCAACTAAATAATCTGCCTGGATTGTCTGCCACCAAAGCAGTGGGAATGATTTGGCTGCAGTGAAGCAATGCTGTAGTTGTTGCTAACCCGTTGATGAGAATGGACCATATGTCTTAAAAGTTCAGCTAAATTTGAATGGAATCCCAAGATGTAAACTAGACTTAGACAGAATTCTCTTGCCTAAGGGACTCTTCATCTTCAACATGCTGATTGCTCCTCCAGCCTCTGACACGGTTCCATCTGCTCCATCTGTTACATACAGTTAACACTGGAGGAGGTTACAGCTATGCTCTAGTCTACTAGAAGTGTTTTCCTAACCTGATTACAAGATCACTCTTTGAGCTAGATGCAGCAGAATGGTCCTTCTGTATTTTGACAGAAGAACAACAATTCTTCTTCTCCCTCCCCCCTCTCCCCATCCCCCTTTTTTTTTTCTTCTTTTAAAGTAGCTGTTCCCTGAACCTCTCTGCCTGTTAGGGGAAGATCATGACGTGGTCTCATAGCATGAAGTTTTCTCTTATTGCTGGGAGTAGTATCAGCTGAAGTGGTGACCACGCTTTCAGTTCAGAGCTTACACTGTCTGATTCTTCAATATCACCAACATAACATTTCTTGGGAGGAAAAGTTTTGCACTGGTTTCTCCTTTATAATGTTACATTCAAATTTGGACTCAAGTGATTTGGATTTAGGGCTGAACGTGCTTGTAGGCAGAATTAAGGAAGTAGCACTCTGACCCTCCCTCTGTGGTCTGGGGTGTGCACTCCTGTTCCTGCTAATACACTTCTGCAGCACCTTTCTCTCTAGGACACTGTTTAGTCTGTGAGAAGACTTTCCAAAACTACTGCAAAATGTTGCAGAACAAATAGGCTCTGGACCTGCTGCTCCTGAAAACTCTGGGTGTGCTGTGTGCTGAAACTGTTTCACCTGACAGAGACAACTTCAGCTTTTAAACTATTTCTTCTGATTTTCATAAGAATGCCTAAAGGCTTTGTATCCCCAGCTCTGTACCAGAATGTCCAATGATTGTCAGTACAATCATTATACAGCCACTTTCATGCGACTCATCAAAGCAATGCCAGATCTCCCTGTTGCGGAAACACAGAGAGATGAGATTCCAAACAATACACTACAAGCATCTGAGAATCCTTCAATATTGTGATGTGCTTGAATGATCTTTTCACAATTGATCCTAAGTGCTTCAACAACACTTCAGCACTTCTGTAAACTCCCTGGTATTTTCAGGTATACATTCAGCATGCTCCTCCAAACCCACAGACAATTCTGTCACTAACCTCAGTTCCTTCTCTCATTTATCCAGCAATATCCTTCCCACCTGATACCTTTCTTTTCAGCTGCCAAAACAAATCAAAAACCACCACAAACCACACTTTGATTGTGTCTTCTATATACATCCCAATATGTTTTTAGAGGCTTTGAAGGATGTGAAGGGATGAGTGAGCAGGGCAGAAGATTTAATCAAAGTCTGGGGGTTTAAAGCCAAGTTACACCAAAGTCACTGGTTTAGCTGTCTCTTATCACAAAATCAGAGAATGTCAGGGATGAGAAGGGACCTCCAGAGATCATCCAGTTCAAGCCCCCTGCCAAAGCAGGATTGCCCAGGGCAGGTCACACAGGAACGCATCCAAGAGGGTTTTGAATGTCTCCAGAGAAGGAGGCTCCACAACCTCTCTGGGCAGCCTCTTTCAGTACTCTGTCACACTCACCATAAAGAAGTGTCTCCTCATATTGAGGTGGAACCTCCTGTGTTCTAGCTTGTACCCATTGTTCCTTATCCTATCACTGGGCACCACCATAAAGGCATGTTCACCCTTGACATCCACCCTCAGAGATTTTTAAACATTGATCAGATCCCTTCTCAGCCTTCTCTTCTCCAGACTAAACAGTCCCAGGTCTTTCAGTCTTTCTTCATAGGAGAGATCTTCAGATTCCTTCATCATCCTCATAGCTTCTGTTGGACTCTCTAGCAGATCTCTGCCTGTCTTGGATCGGGGAGCCCTAAACTGGACACATTATTCCAGGTATGGTTTCACCAAGGCAGACCTGCTTGAAAGCATACTTGGATCTCTTATTAATGCCATGGCCAAAAAAATATCTCCAGAAAGGAAAACAGCTCCAGACTGACATGGCTTTGTTTACAGTCAATTGGAAGATCTTTGAGAAAGAAAATGTTTATCTTTTCAAAATCTTGCCTTGAAGAAATGTAATGAGTTACTGAAAGGTCATGCAGAGATACATTTAGGACTTTTGCATCAGTCAGGAGCAGATAGCTAAGAGGGAGTGATAACATGTATGAGACAAACTTCATTTCATGATGCCACAGTTTTAAGTGAGGTAAGAATCAGTCCTTCTGCTCAAAGCATTTTGCTGAGGATTTTTAGATCCAGCCATGCAGACCTTAATAAAAACTTGCATATGTTAACTAACTCTTTGGGATAAAACATAGATAGGTGATAAACCAGAGCTACAGTATTACAGACTGCATTCCTTCAATCTGGAGGAGTTTCCTTCACAAGAAAAAGTCTCAGCATTCCAAGTAAATGAGATCCTGCAGCTCTGTAGGTGTCAGGGAATGGCTTTAATTGAAAAGTCACATTCCTTGCCTCCTATGTAAATAAGTCGTGGTACTTGAATTTGGTCGTGGCTTTTGTGTAGCTTAAGGCCAGCATCAGTTCAAGGGAGTGCTATGAAGGTTAGAAATAACACAAAGGAGGTAATCTTCACATTCATATATTTTCTAACACTGTAGGTAAGACAGGAGTATCTCAAGCTGTGATAGGGATTTTATCTCATCATAGAATCACAGGATGTCTTGGGTTGGAAGGGAACTTAGAGACCATCTGCTGCAACCTCCCCACCATGGGCGGGAATGCCTCTCAACTAGACTCAGCTTCTCAGTGCCTCATGCCTGGCTGATCTGGATTGAAGTACATGTGTACTATGAATGCTTGAAACGTGAGATAATGCTCTACATCAAATGTAGCCATTAAAAAAGTTGGTGGGAGCCACAGCAGATAAGTAGGATATACCCAAATGTTTTAAGAGCAGGTAAAATGGCCCTAAAAACTGAACCACATTATCTTAAGAACATATTAATACAGTGAAAAATAATGCTGTAGTAATGCTGTATTTGGGAGTAAATTTTGAGTGTGTATAGCTCAGAAAAAAAGTCAACCTTCTTAGCTAAACTAAAAATGTGTTAAGACAGTACTTATTATTTCAATTATTTCCTTATTTTGAAATGCGGTCACAAAAACACCATCTGCTCTGGTGATATTCTCTTGTCCTCAGTATTTTCTCATTCCACTAAAGCACCCAGCCTATAACTCCTCAATTGCTTAAGAAAACAAAGATTAATGTCTTAAAATTAGAATTGCACCAAGAAAAAAAATGTTATTATTTACTGCTTTCATTACATTGGGTTCCAATTATGCTGGGTGCTGTACAAAGGCAGCAAAATGCATTCCCAGTATACAAAGAAAAAATCTCACAGTTTAAATTAATCAGCAGAGTAGAGAGTAGAATAGAAAATTTTTAATCATTCTCTGAAAACATGGAGGAAGATATCTAAACTTCCCCAGAAATTCTCCTTTATCATTACAGCTGTTTTGCTATTTGCTGTGCAGATGTGTCCTTGGTGACACCATTGGGAAAAAGATGATTTTACTGTATCTCCAACTCCAAAATATCCTTAATATATTCGTGGAAATTATTAATAAAGTTACACTTTGAAGCTTCTGTGGTGAATTTATGATAGGGAATTAGTTAATTTACTGTATCAGAGTAGTTTATTCATCGGAAAGTGTCATACTTTTCCTAATCAGAGCTACATTTTGTCTTTAAATCCTCATAGCTATACATTTACTTAACTGTTTTACTGGAAATACTTAGAGAAGTTTCTGTTACTTTTCCCAAGAACATGAACTAATCTGTCAAATCATAATTCATTTCACTCAGCTTCACAAAATGTAGACATGTAACCTGAATCAGTGAAATCATAGAAATCATAGAACCATAGAATATTTTAGGTTGAAAGGGACCTTTAAAGGTTGTCTAGTCCAACCTTCTGCAGTCAGCAGAGACATCTCCGACTAGATCAGGTGCTCAGAGCCCCATCCAACCTGACCTGGACTGGTTCCAGGCCTGGTGCATCACCACCCTCAGTGCTCTGGTCTTCCTTTACAGCCAACAAATAGAGGCTGTTTTGAGCAGGTTTCTCCACAAGTTGTAATTTGAATGAGCTACCTTCCTCACCACCAGACTCTCCCATATCTAAATATAAGTGAGCACCATCCTCAGTTACTGGCTATGTTTGCTTGAGGAGTAAGAAGCCTGCTACGACAGCAGCCACAGGCAACTATTTCAAATAGCAAACTTTGCCCTTGGACCTAAGAAATAACAATTGTCTGAGATTCTGGAATCAGAAAATATTTCTCTCCAGAACTCTCCATAAGCAGCATTTCCCCATTCAAAAGCACTGAGTCTTTGTGTGAGAGAACAGGATTTGCATTATGGAAAATAGAAAAAAATAATTGTAATGGAGGGGTAATTAATTAATGTGAGATGGTGGATGAGAAGGTGGGTATGAGCCAACAGTGTGCAGTTGCAGCCCAGAAGGCAAATGGCATCCTGGGCTGCATTAAAATTAGTATGGCCAGCAGATCAAAAGAGATGTTTCTGCACCTCTGCTCTGCTCTGGTGACGCCTCACCTGCAGTACTGCATCCAGCTCTGGAGCCCTCAACATGGGATATATTTTGGATAAAACATTTAATTTCAATGACACTTTCAAGAGTGTTTTAAATAGTATTTAACAAGTTTATGTTTATTTCAGTTATGTTCTAAATTTGCTTTCTTTTCAACATCATTTTAAATTTCACTGAAACTTGTTATTTCAATTTTTAAAGGACCAATTTTAATCCATCACTACATGCTACAGTTGCACTGAGAATTTGAACCATCTTGACACCAACAAGAAAAAGCACACTGATGAACTGTTGTGTTTCCTGAGATGAAATGTTTTCAAATTCTTAGAAATTTAGAAATGGATGTTCTCCAATGGGCTTTGGGAGAGATTTGAAAGTGTCAAACTCTTTCACTGGAAGAAAAATAGTTAACAGTGATCTTAATGGGCAGAGAAAGGAGTTCAGTATCTGTCCACCCACTGGTGGGAGTCTGTTACCTTGCATGCTAGCCTTGGGGAGAGGAGAATTGGGTTGTGTGCTGAAATCAAGGTCATCCAATGCAGCAGTGTCCCAGTGCACATTCTTGTCACTCACCGTGTGTCTGTAACCAGAAGAGGTGTAACACAGTGTAAGTAAAGGATGCAACACATTCTGTGGCAGCTATCCAGACAGGGAAGACTGAAGGGAGGTGAGGTTCATGTGTAAGCTATGAATAAGAAACTCTCCCTTCAGCCATAGGGATAGGAATAATTTTTAAATCATGGAGTTTTTGAAGAATGTTTAGCTCTGTGGTGAGGTTCGAAGGTGAGGGGTTTCAGCTCTGTGGTTCAGCTCTGTGGAGAGGTCCTGCCATATAGACAGAACAGAGAGAGGGGTAGCCACAGAGAAATACTTCTGAGATGTTATATGTGAGATTTCTTGCAGCAATAGGAACTGTCACAACTCATCTCAGAAGAAGCTGAGAGAAACAGACAGCCTTCTGGCCCCAGGCACCATGGCAGCAGAGAGACCCTGGCTTCCATAAATAAGTACACATCTGGGCAGGAACAATGTCCTTGAGCTCAGGGACAGTGTAGCTACAGGTCATTAAGTCTGTTGTGTAGACTAATGGCGCATCAAGAATGCTGCCTTATAGCTTCTCTTAACCAGTTTTAGACAGAAGGTATTGCTCAGTGCCCATAATTGCACACTGTATGTTGCTGCTGTGCACAGGAAAACGCCTGTTCATCTCCAGCCCACAGGAGGAGGCATCTCAGGCAAGTGGTCATAGAATCATAGAATCAACCAGGCTGGAAGAGACCTCCAAGATCATCCAGTCCAACCTAGCACCCAGCCCTAACCAATCAACTAGACCATAGCACTAAGTGCCTCAGCCAGTCTTTACTTGAAGACCCCCAGGTACGGTGCCTCCACCACCTCCCTGGGCAGCCCATTCCAATGGCAAATCACTCTCTCTGGCAAGAACTTCTTCCTAATATCCAGCCTATACCTACCCTGGCACAACTTGAGACTGTGTCCCCTTGTTCTATTGCTGGTTGCCTGGGAGAAGAGGCCACCCCCCACCTGGCTACAATGCCCCTTCAGGTAGTTGTAGACAGTAATAAGATCACCCCTGAGCCTCCTCTTCTCCAGGGCTGCTGCCCTGTAAAGTGCTCTGGAATCTCTTCAGTGGAGAAAGTGGATATTTAAGCAGAAAAGGGTTATTTCTCCCATCATCCCTGTTCTAGCTCTAACGAGACTTCTGAAAAAAATAGTTTATGAATCTTGACTAAAATAGCATGTAAGCTTCTCACATGTTTCTCCTGACAGTTGGTCAGTTTAAACAAGAGAAAAAAATATATATATTCCCTCAAAGGAAAGTGCAGTCTCCACAATTCCTATTGTCCCAGCTTGAAAGAGTCCTACTAACCTTAAAATAACAGACATATTGGGATACATAAAACTTTCAGGGTATGTGCTATGATTCAGAAATGGAGTCTATAAGCATTGGGTTTTTCAAAGGCAATATTTGTAAGTACAAGACCATTTTATCCATGCACACCACTCCTAACTCCTTCTAACACTAGCAACAAAATTCAGAGGAAGAATGAAAAAATCTAGGCAAAGGACACACATCAGCCTAGGGCTGAACTCTGGCATGAGCTCAGCAGCACAGAAATACTGCAGTTCCTTTTTCTTCTGTTCCTGAAACTCAGTGCTCCAATTTGTCTCTTATATTTTAAGATTATCACCAGCAGATCAATGTTTTCCTTTTGGTTTTCATGAACATTCTGAGCAAAATACAGCAACAACTGTGTAGATGAAAGCCATGGTTATAGGGTAAAAGCATACAGACTATGAAGAAGACTCCGTTTTGTTTGGTTATTTTATGGGAAAAGGCTGGCAAATAGAAAACATCTCATTGCAAGGTTGGTCCATAGAAATATTCCTTCACTAAACAGTGAGGCTTCCCCTGTGCTTTGAGGCTCACAGTAGATACAGACTCTCTGTAAGTATGGAGCCACTTCTACTGCATTCATTTTTAGCTGAAATCCTGAGAACGATTTCTGGCTCATATGATGAAGAGCTGTAGAATGTGCTCAAGAGGTTCAGGAAGAGGCTGGTCCTTGCTTGACTTCAGTGCTAAGATCTTCTTCTCTTCTGCTTTGATCCTTTGAAATGTGACATGTTGTGGCTTGACCTGATAAAGGTACAGCCTTTTGTCATTCTGATCCTCTTTGTGAACCTGTGCAGGTAGGAACTGATGATGAGGAAATTTTATTTTCACGGGGAAGTTTCAGAAAAACAAAGAGAAAGCAGAGATCTCTAGCTGGAGCTGGCAAACTGCTCTTCTGAATTCTACAGCAGCAGCAGTCTGGAAAGTGTAGGGCTACTATTAGCCATCATTAGGTCGTGAAGGGACTGGAGAAGAAGTCTTACGAGGAGAGGCTGAGTTGGAATTATTTAGCCTGGAGAAGAGGTGGCTTAGAGTTTAGAACAGAATCTTACTGTTCTCAATAACTCCCTGAAAGGAGAGTGTAATGAGGTAGCAGTTGGTCTCTCCTCCTTGGTGTGAAGTGACAGAATGAGAGGAAATGGCCTCAAACTGTGCCAGGGGAGGGTTAGGATGAGTATTAGAGAAAAATTCTGTACTGAAAGAGTGGTCATGCATTGGAACAGGTTGCTCAGGGAGGTGGTGGGGTCCCTGTCCCTGGAACTGTTCAGAAAATGTGTAGACATGGAACTTTGGGACATGGTTTAATGCTCATGGTGGCATTAGGTTGACAGTTGGACTTGATGACCTTAGAGGTCCTTTCCAACCTAAGCAATATTATGATTCTATCAAAACACACAGACTCCTCTGAAGTGCCATAAGAGTGCCTAACTCTACATGCCCCCCACCACCAGGGCCAGTTTGCCTACACACCATGGCAGCATGTGAAATCCTTTAACTGCAGAACACTAAGCAGAAATCAGCAAAGTCTGTTTTCTACTTAAGAGTATAATCCTTTTTCTAATAAATTGCAGAACTCTATAGTGAATTTTGGATTGTGACAGAAATAACCATTAGAGGAAAAAAGTAGGTATTTCTCCCTGACAGTGTAATCAGCTCTGTCCTAATTAGAGTACATTTGTCTTTACTAGATTATTTACTACAGCACGCATGCATGCACAGACTCTGGTGGAGTGAGCTGCTGCTGGCATTTCTCTCAGATATTGTCAGAAGGGCAATACATGTAGACTGAGGCATGAGACATGCTTCTCTCCCAATTCCATTTTTGCTTTAACTCCCTGCATTATTTTCAAGGACAGAGAACACCATGTCAAAGACAGAGGTCATTCAGCCTTACGGCTGCTCAGATAGCCTTATGGCTACTCTGATCTTGTGAGACCCCCACTTTGAATACTGCATCCATGTCTGATGTCCCCATCATAAGAAGGACACAGAGATGTTGGAGTGAGTCCAGAGGAAGCCACAAAGACGATCTAAGGGCTGGAACATATCAGATGTGAAGATGGGCTGAGGGAGCTGAGGTTGTTCAGCCTGGGGAAGACTGGGGGCACCTTAGAGCTGCCTTCCAATATCTGAAGGCACTCTACAGGAAGGCTGCAGAGTGACTTTTCATAGGGGTGTCTAGCAACAGAACAAGGAGGAATGGTTTGAAGCTGAGGGAGAGGAGGTTCAGACTGCATCCTAGGAAGAAATTCTTCAGTATGAGGGTGGTGAGACTGAAATAGGTTACCCAAGGAGGTTGTGGATATCTCCTCTCTGGGAGTGTTCATGGCCAGGTTGGGTGAGGCCTTGAGCAGCTAAGTCTAGTTGAGAGGCATCCCTGCCCATGGCAGGGAGGTTGAAGTAGACGATCTCTGAGGTCACTTCCAACCTAAGCCATTCTGTGATCCTATGATTTAGAATGTTTGTTTGGGTTTTTTTAATTACACAGTATCACAGTATCACCAAGGTTGGAAGAGACCTCACAGATCATCAAGTCCAACCCTTTACCACAGTGCCCAAGGCTAGACCATGGCACCAAATGCCACATCCAACCTTGCCTTGAACTGCCCCAGGGACGACGACTCCACCACCTCCCCAGGCAGCCCATTCCAGTGCCCAATGACTCTCTCAGTGAAGAACTTTCTCCTCACCTCGAGCCGAAATTTCCCCTGGTGTAGCCTGAGGCTGTGTCCTCTTGCTCTGGAGCTGGCCACATGAGAGAAGAGAGCAACCTCCTCCTGGCCACAACCACCCTTCAGGTAGTTGTAGACAGCAATAAGGTCACCCCTGAGCCTCCTCTTCTCCAGGCTAAACAACCCCAGCTCCCTAAGCCTCTCCTCGTAGGGCTTGTGCTCGAGGCCTCTCACCAGCCTCGTCGCCCTTCTCTGGACACACTCAAGCATCTCAGTGTCCCTCCTAAACTGGGGGGCCCAGAACTGAACACAGTACTCAAGGTGTGGTCTGACCAGTGCAGAGTACAGGGGCAGAATGACCTCCCTGCTCCTGCTGACCACACCATTCCTGATGCAGGCCAGGATGCCACTGGCTCTCTTGGCCACCTGGGCACACTGCTGGCTCATGTTCAGGCGGGTATCAATCAGTACCCCCAGATCCCTCTCTGTCTGGCTGCTCTCCAGCCACTCCGACCCCAGCCTGTATCTCTGCATGGGGTTGTTGTAGCCAAAGTGCAGCACCCTGCACTTTGAGCTATTGAACCCCATCCCATTGGCCTCTGCCCATCTGTCCAGGCGGTCAAGGTCCCGCTGCAGAGCCCTTCTGCCCTCCAGCTCAGTCACATCTGCCCCCAGCTTAGTGTCATCTGCAAACTTGCTGATGACTGACTCGATGCCCTCATCCAGATCATCTATGAAGATGTTAAAGAGGATGGGGCCCAGCACTGATCCCTGAGGGACACCACTAGTGACAGCCGCCAGCTGGATGTGGCACCATTCACCACCATTCTCTGGGTCCGGCCCTCCAGCCAGTTCCTAACCCAGCACAGAGTGTTACCATCCAAGCCGCGGGCTGACAGCTTAGCCAGCAGTTTGCTGTGGGGGACAGTGTCAAAGGCCTTGCTGAAGTCCAGATAGACTACATCCACAGGCCTCCCCACATCCACCAAGCGGGTCACCTGATCATAGAAGGAGATCAGGTTAGAAAGGCAGGATCTGCCCTTCCTAAACCCATGCTGGCTGGACCTGAGATCCTTGCCATCCCTCAGGTGCGCAGTTATTGGCCCCAAGAGAACCTGCTCCATCAGTTTCCCTGGCACTGAGGTCAGGCTGACAGGTCTGTAGTTCCCAGATTCCTCCATCCGACCCTTCTTGTGGATGGGGACCACGTTGGCCATTTTCCAGTCTCCTGGGACCTCTCCGGTGAGCCAGGACTGCTGGAAAATGATGGAGAGTGGCTTGGCCAGCTCAGCTGCCAGCTCTCTCAGCACCCTGGGATGGATCCCATCTGATCCCATGGACTTGTGGGTGTCCAGATGGCTCAGCAGGTCCTGAACTAATTCCTCATGAATTTCCAGGGGAACACACTGCTCCCTGACCCCATCCCCCAGTTTAAGAGGCCATTTGCCTCCTCCTCCTCTCTCCTTACTGTTGAAAACTGAGGCGAAGAAGGCATTCAGGACCTCTGCCTTTGCTTCATCATCAGTTATAGTGTTCCCCTCCTGGTCCAGTAAGGAGTGGAGGCTCTTCTTGCCCTTCCTTTTAGCATTGATAAATTTATAAAAGTGTTTTTTGTTAACTTTCACGGAAGTGGCCAGCCTAAGTTCTAGCTGAGCCTTAGCCTCTCTAATTTTTCTCCTACATAGTCTGGCTACCTCCTTAAACACATCAGGAGAAGCCTTCCCCTCCTTCCAGAGGCGATACACCCTCTTTTTCTCCCCCACTTCCTTCAGGAGCTCTTTGCTCATCCAGGCTGGTCGCCTCCCCCTGCGGCTCATCTTTCGGCACTTGGGAACTGCCAGTTCCTGTGCCTTCAAGAGCTCCTGTTTAAAGTAAGTCCAACCATCCTGGACCCCTTTGTTCTCAAGAACTGCTGCCCAGGGGACATTGGAAATAAGTTCCTTGAGCAAATTGAAGTTTGCCCTCCTAAAGTCCAAGGTGTAGGTTTTGTTGAAGTGCCTCCCTACCTCCCTGTATATTGAAAACTCCACTAACTCGTGATCACTACACCCCAGGCAGCCTCCCACTATCACATCTCCTACCAGCCCTTCTCTGTTGGAGAGCAGCAGGTCAAGCTGAGCTTGACCCCTAGTAGGCTCGTTTAACAGTTGGGTCATGAAGCTGTCCTCCATGCATTCCAGAATTGCTCCTTAGCAGAAACAAAAGGACATTTCTGCAGTAGTGTTGAACTGGCCAATATGTACCATTTTGTCCATTCAAAATGCTGATTTAATTCAAGCTCTTGTACATGGAGTGCTCTCTGATAAATTCTCTTCCTGAAGCTGCTGCTCTGTATTTAATTTGCAGTAAGTAGACAGATTATATTATTTACTCTCAGTCACAGATTTTTATTAGTAGATGCTAAAGAAATACTGGTTTGTTTTCTGCTCTACACAAATACTGAAACAATTCAACACAGAAATTCAATCAAAACACAATTTCACCATGATAATATCTCTAATGTTACCATGATAATATCTCCAATGTTACATTGAACTTATATCTTTCAATGACATTGGATTATATGTTTCAATGATACTAGGTTTAGATGGGATGTTAGAAATAAATTCCTTACTGTGAGGATTCTGGAACACTGGCACATGTTGCCCACACAGGTAGTTGGGGTCCCACCCTTGGAGGTATTCAATGTTAGGCATGACAAGGCTCTGAACAAGTTGTTGACTGCTATCTGATAAAGCCTGTTCCTGAAGCTACTGCTCCATATTTAATTTGCAGTGAGTAGACAGATTATATTATTTACTCTGAGTCACAGATTTTTATTAGTAGATGCTAAAGAAATGCTGGTTTGTTTTCTGCTCTACACAAATACTGAAACAATTCAACACAGAAATTCAATCAAAACACAATTTCACCATGATAATATCTCCAATGTTACACTGAACTTATATCTTTCAATGACATTGGATTATATGTTTCAATGATACTAGGTTTAGATGGGATGTTAGAAATAAATTCCTTGCTGTGAGGATTCTGGAACACTGGCACATGTTGCCCACACAGGTAGTTGGGGTCCCACCCTTGGAGATATTCAACATCAGGCATGACAAGGCTCTGAACAAGTTGTTGACTGCAGGGGGGTTGGGATAGATGACCTTTCAAGGCCACTTCTAACTCAAACTATTCTATACGAGTGTATTGCATGCTACAAATAGACAACCAGCTACACAACAGTAACAGCATTTCTGGGAACCCTTAGATAGTCAGTAACTAACTCCAAATGGCTATGAAATATTACACATTGCTTTGTATGTCAGACTTCCTAAAGCAAACAATAATGAATTTGAGCCAAAAAAGAAAAAAAAAGAAAAGTTGAGGCAAAACATTAAGTGCCACAGATTTGTTTTAAGTGTTCCTGGGAACTAATTTCTGAATAGCACTTCCAGTCAGGAGCCTAACTGTGCCAATTTAGGATCAACAGAATGCTTAAGGAGAGACTATTAAATTGCAAACCTCTCATCAATCTGTTCTTACTTTCCCACTGAAACTCTGTTCTAAATTTTGCATATGCTCATAACTTAAAACAGACCTGGAAATGGTAAAATGCTACAAGTCCAGTGATTAATATATTCCCAAGTGTGTTTAGATCATCCAGACATTTCTGTTTATGAAGCAGTCAGCATCATTGTTTAGCAAAATATAAATCAGTGTTCCTCTTCACCTTGATAACTGCAAAAAGACAGAAGCCATTTGTGTACAATCACCATAATCACAAGTTTATTACTTAGGGAAAATAAATGCTTGGCCTGTGTCTGGTGCTGATCCCTTTCCAAGGAGATAAAGGGTAAAGCTACTTAAAGGATTGATCTACCACCTAGAAAATCAGCTCTTGCATGCACATCAGAAGTTCTGTTAGCAAGGCTGCCCAATCTAGTTGGAGGAAATGATTCAGAATTAAAGCTGAATAAATAATAGAGGATTCATTGTGGGATAAATGGGAATGTTTCACTTGACTTCAGAATAAAAGATAAAATGCTTCATTTATGGATTATTTAACCTTTCCGATAAGCCTTTTTTTCTGCAATTGTTGCCAATTTAAAAGTGAAAAATTATGTTAAAAAATATCACCAATGTGAAATTAAAAATTCTCACATGAAAATTCATTTTCACATTTTCCCATCATTTAAACAGAACCTCTCTGCTGAAGTATTCAAAGTAGCATTTCCACTGCATGAGGAAGAGAATCATAGAATCATAGAATGGTTTGGCTTGGGAGGGACACCCAAAGGTCATCTAGTCCAACTCCCCTGCAGTCAGCAGGGACATCCTCCACTAGAGCAGGTTGCTCAGAGCCTTGTCAAGTCTCACCTAGAAGATCTCTAGGGACGGGGCCTCAGCTGCCTCTCTGGGCAACTTGCTCCAGCATTCCACAATCCTCATGGTGCAGAACTTGTTCCTAACATCCAGTCTAAATCTACTCTTCTCTGATTTCAAACTGTTGCCCCTCGTCCTTTCAGGGCAGACCTTTGTAAACAGTCCCTCTGCATCCTTCTTGCAGGTCCCCTTCAGGTACTGGCAGATCTCCTTATTAGGTTTTCCATTGATTTCTGTGTAAAGGTGCAGATGAAAAGAGTTTGCACACATTAGAGTCTTCATTAATAAGGCTCCCACTGGTTTAGGTATGATGGCATTATATTGTATCAAGATCTCTGCCAGCCTGTTGTAGGGCTTGAGAATTTCCTAATAAAATGCAGACAGTAACAAATTTTGTACCCAAGCATAAGCAACAAGACATGAGGGCTAAGTGTTACACATTAAGTTGGATTTTGAAAAGTTCAGTGAGTTCAGCTGAATTCCCTAATATGAAAGACCTAAACATTTGTTCATGCCCTATGTTACAGAGGGAAAGAATCAACTTTTTATGTCCCGAAGAATTCAATTCATGAGACACCTTTAAAATTGCTTAATATTTAACTTTTCATTTATGGAATATTTAAATAAACATATGTATTTACAGTAGTGATATTTAACAGTGGTTAAATAACTACTGAACAATTGTTTGTGCAGATGGTAGGTAGAAAGAGTTTCTTTAATAGCCTGAGAATTCTCCTGCGAAGGAGCAAGCCACGGAGCTTAGTGCATTATTGCTCCCACAGCAGGGCCACACTGTAAAAAGTGCAGTTTATTGCTGCAAGAAATCTTGTTGACCAAATGTAGAATTCAGGTTTCATTAAAGCCAGAAATTAAACTCGTAACAGCAGGTCCTGGATAGCACCCTCTGTGAGTTTGTATTGATCCTGGATATCCTGTAACTGTCCACATCACTGGATAGGCTGTAATGTATGAGTCGTTTTCTGTTACTGGGACCTAATTCAATTCTGCAGGCAAATGAACTGAGAGCTAGTGATCTGGTTTCTTTATTTGTCATCTAAGAGGAACAGCTGTCACTGCTAAAGATGCTTCTGGGTAAGGCACCAACAGAACAAGGGGACACAGTCTCAAGTTGTGCCGGGGGAAGTATAGGCTGGATGTTAGGAGGAAGTTCTTGCCAGAGAGAGTGAATTGCCATTGGAATGGGCTGCCCAGGGAGGTGGAGTCACCATCCCTGGACGTGTTCAAGAAAAGCCTGGATGAGGCACTTAGTGCCATGGTCTAAATGACTGCATAGTGCTGGGGGATAGGTTGGACTGGATGATCTTAGAGGTCTCTTCCAACCTGGTTGATTCTATGTAGACAGGGAGTGCCATGAGTGAGTGGAGTGGGTGCAGTGTTTCAGGGGAGGAGACTCTGTCAGCCAAGAGGGTAGAGGATTCCTCTGCTTGCAGAGCCTTGTCATTTCCCCAGTGGGGAATCTAAAGAGTGACATCCATGGATAGCTGTTCCATTTTTCATAGCTACTATTTTTTGTAAACTCTTTGGTCATCATTTACAGATACTCTAGGGTTCAGAGTTGGTTAGAAAAAACCAAACCAACAACAAACCCCTGAGACTGATGCAGCCAAATGTTAAAGCAAACTGGGCTGGAGTGGGGTTAGAGATGCATCTGTAAACCTCAAAGCCCTGCACAGGAGATGGGCATGATCCCAGACACCTAGCTGCTGAAACTCCTCAGGACAGTACTCAGGTCCTTCTTAACCTCTACCCCTCCATCCACCCCATTCCACCTTTGCAGAACATACCAAGCACAAGGAAGCTCCCACAAGTCTGCTTTCTAAAGGTCTGTCTGTTATCTAGGGTACACTGCTGTCAGCATAAGAAAATCAAACCATAGGCATGATAGATGGGAAAAGAGATTTGACAGAGGAGGAAAACTGCATCTCTTCCCCTGCCAAAGCAGGGCATGCATTGACAGAAGATGGAGGAGTAAATCATAAGCTCTCAAGAACACCTTCTGTTATCTGCATTGGCCACTTCTGTACCTCAGGGTCTTTCTTGGTGGCTGCAGCAGTTCAATGGTAATTCAAAAAGAAAAAGAAAATCTATGAAGAAATGTGGACTAGCTTGGAAAAGCATAGGTCAGATTGGATAATAGGAATGTATTCAGCTTATGTCTACATGCAGGTTTTCTCACAGGCTAAGTGATTAAATGTTAATCAGCATATTTGTTTCTGTAATATTTGCAAATGCATCCCACAGGTTTCTGCTTTATTAACTTGCCATTTCCAGCATCCAGTGCAAACCAAGGCTAATGGTTGTGTTAACAAACACTGAGCTTGGGATAATACAATATGGTCATTGGATGTCTACACAGTAATTGATGCTTTTTGATAATAGATCATATATATTTAACATCCTCAGCTGTTATCCATCATTTGACTATACTATTTCTTTAATATGAGATTATCTGAATGTGACAGTTAGAAATTTTTCTGTATATCACAGAATCCTAGAATGGCCTAGGTTGGAAGGGGCCTTAGAGATTATCTACTCCATTCTCCCTGCCATGGGCAGGGATTGCTTTCAACTAGACTTGGCTATTCAAGGCCTCATCCATCCTGGCCTTGAACACCTTCAGGGAGGAGGCATCCACAACCTCCTGGAGCAGCCCATTACAGAGTCTCACCACCCTCATACTGATGAACTTCTTCCTAAGATCCAATCTAAGCCTACTCTCCCTCAGCCTCAAACCATTCCTCTATGTCCTGTTGCTGGACACCCTTATATGAAAAGTCCTTTCCATCCTTCTTGTAGGATGCCTTCAGGTATTGTAAGGCAGCTCTATAGTCCCCCTATCATAGAATCATAGTATCAACCAGGTTGGAAGAGACCTCTGAGATGATCCAGTCCAACCTATCACCTAGCCCTATCCAATCCATCTGACCATATCAACCTAAACTACTTCTTTTCTCCTCAGGTTGAGCCAGTGAAGCATAAAATCCATTCTTTTCAGATATCTAGTACTGTAATGGGTCACAGGAAAAAGCAAAGAGAATATTTTTTAGATTCACTCTGAGTCTGATGTCTTGAAAGCCAGGTGCTGGCAAGGAGATTAAGCATATCTCTTACATCTACTCTGCATCTTCCTGCCAGAGTGCTTGATAAAGCACCAATATACATAATTGCCTTTGCGTATCACTGATACAAAGAACAAAAAAAATATATGCCCAAGTGTGGCTCCCATCTGCCTGTGAGTTACTTTTGTGTTCTTCATCATGCTGCGTGCCAGATCATCAGGAGCTGTGTCTTGGAATTCACAGCAGCTCTCAGCCATACACTGAGCATTTATGGGATTTATTGCCATTTTAAAACATACTCTAAGTAAATATAAACTGAAGAAGTGCCATAAAACATAAAACTCATAAGTATATGCTAGTAAGGGTGAATTATTATATTAACTTTATTTTTTCCATTTAAAATGTAGCTTTGTTGTTTCATTAGAAATGGGTTCACGTGGGAAAGGGATGGCACAGTAAATATCAAATGGAAAGGGAGAAAGAGGGGCACTGGAGGTGGTAAATGGCTGATACAGACCATGTAGATTGCGTCGTCAGGATGGTCCTACCTTACCAGCTGTGATGGCTGCACCTGCACTACACTACAGGCTCCTCACCAAGGGGTGGTAACAGTCATTCATATTGTTTCTGTCCAGTGTGAGATGATGGAAGCAGATGGTGGAAAGGATTCTTAAAATCTTAAGATCTGTGGACATCCTCTACTTTGAATTCATACAACTGCCAGGAGCTGAAGGATAGAGCAAACCCTCACACTGTACAAGATCATGGAGACATTCAGAAGGCAGAATAGGTGATTTTTTGGGAGGGTATCAGGGTTTATGGCCAGGGACCAAGGGGCTTGTTTGAATGAATCTAGCCCCTAGATGTGTTTTGCAGTTGCATTTATCCAGTCTGTTTTCTTATTGTAAATATCCATTTGAGGAAGAGATGTTGCTGCTGGGTGTTGCGGTTTGAGGGGGGCCCAGATTTCCTAAAAAGAACTACAGAGACCAAGATCTGTCCCAGGGGATGAACTGGACATCCCCAGATATTACAATTTTGTTACTCAATCCCATAATCCCACCAACAGTTGATAAGTGAGCAGTAAAGTCTAGCCATTCTCTTTTCTCCCTTTTCAGCTCTCCGGAGGGATTCTTATCCAGGTAACTATGTAGAAGTAGCCTGTTGGCCATGGCCTCCAAGGCCACTGCTGCAGAGAATTTCCAGCTGCAAAATCAGGCCTGCTTTGCCCTAAAATGGGAGACAGTGGGGGTGTGGGGGGGAGAAAATTAGCACTCAGGTTTTGGTGGTTTTAGCTTGCCTGGGGGTAAGGTTTTGAATCATAGAATCAACCAGGTTGGAAGAGACCTCCAAGATCATCCAGTCCAACCTAGCACCCAGCCCTAACCAATCAACTAGACCATGGCACTAAGTGCCTCATCCAGGCTTTTCTTGAAGACCCCCAGGGACGGTGCCTCCACCACCTCCCTGGGCAGCCCATTCCAATGCCAATCACTCTCTCTGTGAAGAACTTCTTCCTAACATCCAGCCTATACCTACCCTGGCACAACTTGAGACTGTGTCCCCTTGTTCTATTGCTGGTTGCCTGGGAGAAGAGGCCACCCCTACCTGGCTACAATGCCCCTTCAGGTAGTTGTAGACAGCAATGAGGTCACTCCTGAGCCTCCTCTTCTGCAGGCTAAACAGGCCCAGCTCCCTCAACCTCTCCTCATAGGATTTGTGCTCCAGGCCCCTCACCAGCTTTGTTGCCCTTCTCTGGACATGTTCCAGCACCTCAACATCTTTCTTGTATTGAGGGGCCCAGAACTGGACACAGTTTTGGGGGGAATTCTCACATCACCTGTATCTGTATTGGGTGTTAAGGATTCATGTATGCCATATTTTCTCCTGCACATCTTTAAATGCGACTTTTCTGTATTTTCCTCTCCAATTCAGTGAGAATGCTATTATTTTACTGCCCTTTATCCTTAGGAAAAGAGTAAAGTAAAATAATCTCAGTCTGTCACACTCTTAAACAAAAACTATGACAGAAATCGGTGGCCAGTACCAGGACTGTTTTGTTTTCAGTGCTGACCATCTGTTTCATACCTTCACCTGCTAAAGATGGGGACTGAAGAAGGCTGGCCATGGATAAAAATGAGAAGCAGGGTTTGAGGACAGAATATTTGTGCAGTCCCTGAGCTTTGGCTCAGTGAGTGGAGCTACTGCAAATATGGGTTGCTTCTGCAGCGAACTGCAAAAGAGCTAATGACTCTGTCACCAGAAAGAGCCTCTCTTACTGCAGCTGAAGTTGTAAGCTATGGCTGTTAGAGGCAGTGGGTTTGCTGCATTGAAAGCTACAGAATCAGCTATAAAAAGAAACCTAATTGCTGTTGGACAGAAGCCTTAAATACACAGTGAGTTAATTTCCTGCAGAACCAAATAATTGCCATGTGCAGTTTTACACCTACGGGGCCAGATTTTGCCATGTAAAATTAAACAGTTCAGAAGTGATTGGCTTTCTTCTAATGCAGAGTAATTTGGCTGCAGCAGCAGATAGCACAACCAGTAACACTGTTGCAGCACTGGCTCAGCTGTAGTATTTCTCACTTCCTGGCCTGTATAAATCTATAGTTCAGAGCTTGATTCATAGCCATGTTTCTGTCACAGGTTCCAATAGGCACCGACTCAGGACCTAAAAAAGAAATCCATGATGAAAAAAGCAGAGAGCAGAGCATATGTCCTACACAATAGAGCTGACTATTTCTATGCTCAGCAGCTGAGAGTGTAGGACTGCAATATTGATTTGTGTTACTGGATTTTATAGCTAGTATGTTACAAGATTAATTTTTTTGCAACTCAGCATCTGCTTTCTCCTTGGAAAGTTTTGTGAAGAATTCTGCTGACTCCACAGAACAGACCTTTGCTTTCTCTCTTTTTTTTTTCCAAAACTGCAAAAGGGATCCCTTATACCCTGCCCTTCCAAAGTATGCCTGACAGATTCTAAGGTGATCGTACTGTGTATGTATGTGCTTCTGTGCTCACAGCCTAACAGCTAAACACTTAGTAGTACAGCATCCTTGTCCAGTCTTCATCCTTTGACTTACATGCAGTTGACATTACTTTGGGAGATTATTATTGTGCTTGAGTAGGCTTTGGCTCCTATCAAAGACCTGGTGGAATGAATCCAGAGGGCCACAAAGATGGTCCAAGGGCTGGAGGACCTCTGCTATGAGAATAAGCTGAAGGAGCTGAGGTTGTTCAGCCTGGAGAAGAGAAGATTCCAGGGATACCTGTGAACTGCCTTCCAATATCTGAAGGCACCCTACAAGAAGGCTGCAGAGGGACTTTTCATAGGGGTTGTACAGTGTTAACCCTCCCTGGGGAGTGACCTTGAACCTGACCCTAGGTGGGCCACTCCATGGGAAGTGACCTTGACCCCTCCCCAGGGGTGGGTCTGAAGACTACCAGGTGATGGTTAGCTCACTCCCCCTTCCTGTCTAAAGGTCTACAAAAGCAGGGGGACTGCCTGTTCTCTCTCTCTGCCCTCCCTGCTTACCAGCATCACCATCCTGTTCCTGGTTCTCTTTGTTTCACCATGTGGCCATCACCCTTGAGGCTGAGACAAACCCATTGCCATCCAAATCTGGTTGCATTTACACATTTTGTATCTTGTTTTCCCTTCCCTATACCTTTGTCACTTCCCTACCTCATATACCTTTTATTTATTGATAAGCTTTTCTTCTTTTAACTTCCAAATCAGAGTGAGATTATTTATTTGGGTGTGCTTACCTTTCCTCTCTCTACATCTAATTCCTTTCTTTTGGGAAAGAATGGGGAAGAGGGAAGGGCACTCTAAAAAAATTGTTATTGGTTCTATCAAATCTATTTGAGTCTCTGGGAATTTAAATTAGAGCCAAGACAGGGGTGTCTGGGAATAGGACACGGAAGAACGGTTTGAAGCTGAGGGAAAGTAGGTTTAGACTGGATCTAAGGACCTTCAGTGTGAGGGTGGTGAGACTCTGCAATAGGTTACCCAGGGGGCTATGGATGCCTCCTCCCTGTTCAAGGCCAGGTTGAATAAGGCCTTGAGCAGCCAAGTCCAGTTGAGAAGCATCCTTTCCTACGACAGAGAGGTTGCAGTAGGTGATCTCTGGGGTCCCATCCAACCTAGGCCATTCTGTGGTTCTGTCCAAAAGATGCTATGTATCTATACCCTTTTACAGATTGGTATCATTTTCTTCTTATGTTTAGTTATTCTTTGAAATGGGAAATAACAGGGCCTGGCTATGGATAAAATGGTAGAGATTCAGCTCAATATATAAATGCATTATTAGAATAAAACTTACTAATTAAATGAAAAAATAATAACAAAAAAATTACCCAGAGGTAATTTACTTATTTTAGGTGTGATAGGTTTCAGAAAATGTAGTGGTTCTTTAGACAGCTTAACACCAGCCACTGCAATGGGCATGTCCTTCTTTCAGAGAAGAAGGAGAGAAGAATATTGCATTATTTTCAGGCCTGTCATAAATTATATTCCTCTGTTTCAGGGGGGAAGACCTGTGACCCCATTTGTTTCTGGACAGAGCAGTTCTGTCCCTGCTTTGAATGAGGCTGTGCTTCATTTTGCTGTGGCTCTCTTTGCTTTTCTGTGTGTGCTATGCAGCAGGACATAAACCTTATCCTCTGCAGTTTGGCCACTGATTTAAAAGTAATAGAAATGTGAATAGTATGTGCCCAGGCAAAGTGGGGAAAACAAATAAAAGCATGGATGCTTCTTAAAGTTTATCCCAGGCTGTGTCTCAGAGGCAGGGGCAATGACAGAAGCATTTCAAAGAACCCCAAATGTATTTCTCATGAAGGTACTTACATGGGTACTTCCTCTACCTTGCTTCAGAGTTGTTCTCGTTGATTTTTCTGGCACAAAAAGACTTGGGTTTTGTTTTAGGGAGTGCCACGTGGTGGTAAGGCTAAGAGAAGGGAAGAATTACAAAGGTAATTCCAAAGATTACAAGAGATAGATCATATAATCTCTGATCATGAACTATCACAGGATCACAGGATGTTAGGGGTTGGAAGGGACCTCTGGAAATCTTCCAGTCCACCCTGCCTGTCAGAACAGGACCATAATCTGGTGCAGGTTGCACAGGAGCGCATCCAGGTGGGTCTGGAAAGTCTCCAGAGAAGGAGACTTCACAGCCTCTCTGGGAAGCCTGTTTCAGTGCTCTGTCACCCTTATAGTAAAGCAATTCTTCCTCATGTTGAGGTGGAACTTCCTGTCCTGTAGTTAACATCCATTGCCCCTTGTCCCATCACAGGGCACAAGTGAGAAGAAGCTGTCCCTTCCTTCTTGATACCCAGCCCTCATCTATTTAGATACATGTATTAGATCCCCTCTCACTCTTCTCCTCTCCAGACTGAAAAGCTCCAGGTCTCTCAGCCTTTCCTCATAAGGCAGTGCTCCAGTCCCTTCACAGTATCACAGTATTATCAGGGTTGGAAGAGACCTCACAGATCATCAAGTTCAACCCTTTACCACAGAGCTCAAGGCTAGACCATGGCACCAAGTGCCACGTCCAATCCTGCCTTGAACTGCCCCAGGGACGGCGACTCCACCACCTCCCCGGGCAGCCCATTCCAGTGCCCAATGACTCTCTCAGTGAAGAACTTTCTCCTCACCTCCAGCCTAAATCTCCCCTGGCACAGCCTGAGGCTGTGTCCTCTTGTTCTGGTGCTGGCCACCTGAGAGAAGAGAGCAACCTCCTACTGGCCACAACCTCCCCTCAGGTAGTTGTAGACAGCAATAAGGTCACCCCTGAGCCTCCTCTTCTCCAGGCTAACCAATCCCAGCTCCCTCAGCCTCTCCTCGTAGGGCTGTGCTCAAGGTCTCTCACCAGCCTCGTCGCCCTTCTCTGGACTCGTTCAAGCATCTCAATGTCCCTCCTAAACTGGGGGGCCCAGAACTGAACACAGTACTCAAGGTGTGATCTAACCAGTGCAGAGTACAGGGGCAGAATGACCTCCCTGCTCCTGCTGACCACACCATTCCTGATGCAGGCCAGGATGCCACTGGCTCTCTTGGCCACCTGGGCACACTGCTGGCTCATGTTCAGGCGGGTATCAATCAGCACCCCCAGATCCCTCTCTGTCTGGCTGCTCTCCAGCCACTCCGACCCCAGCCTGTGTCTCTGCATGGGGTTGTTGTGGCCAAAGTGCAGCACCCTGCACTTGGAGCTATTGAACCCTATCCCATTGGACTCTGCCCATCTGTCCAGGCGGTCAAGGTCCCACTGCAGAGCCCTTCTGCCCTCCAACCCAGCCACATCTGCCCCCAGCTTAGTGTCATCTGCAAACTTGCTGATGACTGACTCCATGCCCTCATCCAGGTCATCTATCATCCTTCTAGCTCTCTGTTGGACTCTCTCAAGTAGATCCCTGTCCCTCTTGAACTGGGGAGCCCAGAACTGGATGGGGCCTCACTAGGGCAGATTAGAGGGGGAGGAGGACCTCCCTGGAGCTGCTGGACACAGTATTCTTAATGCACCCCAGGATCCTGTTGGACTTCTTGGCCACAAGGGCACATTGCTGTCCCATGGATAACTTGTCCACCAAGACTCCTAGATCCTTCTCCACAGGGCTGCTGTCTAGGAGACCACATCCTAACCTGTACTGTATCATGCTCGAGGTTTCTACAATAGACAAATGCTGACTTAAACCCAGTGAACGTTTGCTCCTTTTAGCTAGGGAAGTGCCAAGGGGCTAGGACAGGATGAAAAATGTTTCTTTAAAAGTCTGGAAGCGTGCAGCTTTTCATCCAGAGAAAAGAGGATAACTGCTCTTCTCCATCAAATCTGTGTCCTCACAGCATAAGCTGTATGCCATAGCACAGAGGGCAACTCCATGAAGTTAACAGTGTGTGAAAAAAACTGTCAATGTCCTCATCTCCAATGACCAAACTGCACACATAAGTGATCCTTCAGCCCTCCACACTGTGAGTAAAAAAAGGTCAAGAAACCTTGGCAAAGGATCTGTGGCAATGCACAATGATCTAGGTGAAGGCTGCTGTGAATCACTTTGCCTGACGTTCGCCCACAAGCAAAAATGGTTTAAAATCACAAAGACAAGAATCACCTCAGGAAAAGAGACTGCAAACAACCAATAGATGGTGATAAGTCTTGTGAGAAGAGTACAATACGTTTGTTACCACACCATAAAAGAACACGGTCTTCAGAGATAAACAAATTGGAAATCTGATTCTTCTCTCAGCTAACAAGGGTCTTAGTGCTGAGCTAAATCCACTAGAGCTGGGATATCTGCCTCAGAGGTAGTCTCCATCCATGTTGTCATCCTCAAAACCCCACAGCAGAAGGCAAATCAGTTCTCCTATTTCCCAGGATATTTTCAGTGTTATCTTCTTGTAACCACTTCACTTTCCAAATCATGCTAGGTAAGCTTCGATGTCAAAAAGTCAGTGTCTGAGCTTGAATGAGTCTCTCTGGGCTCCAGGATATGCCCTTCCAGAGGACAGTTCAACTGATGAATGTAGCTGAACTGATCTTTTTCTGCAGAACTCTTTTATGATGGGTAAGACTTTAGTCCCAATCAAGTCTTCTAAATTTAGGTGCAAGTGTTTACATGTGAACTATGTCAGGTCTAATGCTAGTCCTTAGGAGTAAAGTGAATTCATCTAGTTGAAACCACAAGAGAGGTTCAGCTCACCCCAACTTAGACATATTTTTATCAGATACCTAAGTAGTTTTCTAAGCCACATTGATTGCATTCACCAGCTTTCCACTGACTGCAGTGGAAACCTGGGCAGTTAGCTCTGCTGTGTACATCTAAACTGAAGTTCAGGTGCTCAAAATTGGGCACCTGGTATATCTTGAGATGCCCTAGGCTGTCCAAAATTTCTGTGTACAAATGACAGGAGGACATGTGGTCTACAGAAGATGTATCCTTCTGAGAGGACAGTAAGAAACCTTGCGGAATAGCTTTAGACACCTCAGACATCAGCAGATCCTAATCTTTAGGCAACCAAACTGTCCTCCTTTGTGTACACACTTGTCTTCATACAAACATGAACTGAATACAACTGCTGATTCCTTGTGTCAGTACAAGTCAATTCCTCCTGTTGTTACATTAGTTTTTTGCTGTCTGTGGTATCTAGAACCCTTACATCTTGAAACATCTAAGTCCTTTCTGTAGTATTGACCCTATTTCTGTGTCATCTCCTATACCGCGTTTGGCTGAGATGGAGTTAATTCTCCTCAGAGCATCTTTCTAGTGCTGTGATCTGTAGTGCTGCAGTTGGATGTTGACAATACACCAGTGTTTTGGCACAACACCTAGGCTGTGATTTTCCAACATTTCCCTGCCCCAGGAGTACACTGAGGGATGGGCAAGATCATGGGAAGGGAAACAGCTGACCAAAACTGGCAAAAAGAGTGTTCAGCTCAGATGTAAAAACTGAGTGAAAGAAGGAAGTGTGGGGATATTCATCCACAGCTTCTGTCCTCCAGAGAAGCCACTACGTGTGTTAGGTCTCTGCTTCCTGGGAGTGACTGAGTACCATGTGCTGATGGGAAGCAGAGAATAACATCTGTCTTTGCTTTTGCTTCTGTGTGGTCTTTTGCTTATGCTTAGCATTATTAAATTGCTTGTGCCTTAATAACAACCTTTTGTTATATTTTGCCCTCTCCTCTGTCCATCTAAGCAGAGGAGCGATAGAGTGGCTTTGTTGGGCTTTTGACCCCCCCAGACAGGGCCAAACCACCACATTTCACTTTTTTAAATCCTTAGAGTCTTTCAGCTGCCACCAAAGGGGCTCCACTGAATTTTCACCTGTGGGAGGCCAGGGCTAAATGCATTCTTTGTCATTTACCATCAACAGAGAGATCTGCATTTCTCTTAAATTATTTTTTTAATAAGCTCGTCTACAAGGCTTACAATTACTACAGGCTGTGTTAGATATCATGCCAAATCAAATGATCTTCCCTAATCCATGCTGTGTATCTCCTCTTTGCTGCATTTATCATTCATTGCCTGGACAAACCTCCTGCAGACATGTAAGGAACAAATATGCAGAGTGTAAAAGAAGGTAAGTTCCAATATGTAATTTGAAAAAATTAAAGCAGCAGAGTCTTTGAATTAAAAAGAAAGAAGATTCACTGTCAGAACAAATGAAAACTGAAAAATGCAATGATGTGAAGCACATTTTTTATTGAGAGAGACAATTCTGCCACATCGCTCTGGTGAGAACTCACACACAGGACTGTGTCCAGTTCTGGAGCACTCACCACAGGAAGGACATGGATCTGATGGAGCCAGTGCAGAGGAGGACCATGAAAATGATCGGGGACTGGAACACCTCTGTTATTAGGACAGGCTGTGGAAGCTGGGGTTGTTCATCCTGGTGAAGAGAAGGCTCCAGGGAGACCTAAAAGCAGCTTTACAGTACCTGAAAGGAGCTACATGAAGGCTGCAGGACCCTTTACAAAGGCCTGCAGTGTTAGGACAAGAGGAAATGGTTTGAAATTAGAGAATAAGAGATTTAGACTGGATGTTAGGAACAAGTTCTTTACCACAAGGATGCTGGAACACTGAAACAGGTTGCTCAGGGAGGTATCTGAGGCCCCCTCCCTGGACGTATTCGGGGTGAGGCTGGGCAAGGCTCTGAGCAATCTGATCCAGTGGAGGATGTCCCTGCTGACTACAGGGGAGATGGACTGACCTTTGGAGGTCCTCTCCAACCAAAATATTTATGTGATTCTGTGATTCTATTGTTTGGGCTTCTTGTAAAACATATTTGTTTGATAGTTCCCAGGTGTGCTCTGGGTCAGGATTCTTACTATGCTTATCATTATAGAAACAGGCTGAACAGCAGGGTACTGTTCAGCATCATGTATTACCTTCTTGCACTCAATTTAGCAGCAACCTTTAAAGGGATTGTGTAGAATATGAAGAAACCAAGAGCAGAAACCAGACCTACAAAGATGCCAAATGAATGACCCCTGCAGGTGTCAGTACTTTTGGAGAAGACTTAAAGACACTACCCTAGTATGTTGAAAATACTACACACCAGCAGTCAGTGTGACTTGCAGTCTCAAAACAAAACTGGAGAACAGGTTGTTGAAGACCAGATCTCCCAGAAAATATTAATGTTGCTTTCTGAAGATAACTTTTTATTACATCACTAATTACCTGTAATTATGAAGGCCATAGCCACACAGTCAAATACCAAAAGGCATGTTCCAGGT
The DNA here is from genome assembly GCF_015220805.1 of Pogoniulus pusillus. NCBI lineage: Eukaryota > Metazoa > Chordata > Aves > Piciformes > Lybiidae > Pogoniulus > Pogoniulus pusillus. The sequence goes on from NC_087267.1 coordinate 34,695,946, forward strand.
GTTGATGAATTCATCTTTGAGGAAATCCTTTAGGTTCTTGTCCATAGACAAGAAAAAGAACCCACTGCAGAATATCTTTTCATCTAATCTCTGGCTTTTTCCTTTCATATTAATGTTAGCAGTTCATAATGAAACAGTTATTAATTACATTTTAAAATACAGGGTTTGATGTACAAAGCTTAGAGAAACTGATGCTAAATGCAGCACTACAGGCTGGGGACAGAGTGGCTGGAGAGCAGCTAGGAAGAAAGGAACCTGGGGGTACTGGTAGTTAGTAGGCTGAAGATGAGCCAGCAGTGTGCCCAGGTGGCCAAGAGAGCCAATGGCATACTGCTCTGTATCAGGAACAGTGTGGCCAGTAGGATGAGGGAGGTTATTCTTCCCCTGTACTCAGCACTGGCCAGGCCACACCTTGAGTGCTGTGTCCAGTTCTGGGCTCCTCAATTCAAGAGAGATGCTGAGATACTGGAATGTGTCCAGAGAAGAGCAACGAAACTGGTGAGAGGCCTGGAGCACAAACCCTATGAGGAGAGGCTGAGGGAGCTGGGGGTGTTTAGCCTGGAGAAGAGGAGGCTCAGGGCTGACCTCATTGCTGTCTACAACTACCTGAAGGGAGGTTGTAGCCAGGTGGGGGTTGGTCTCTTCTTCCAGGCAACCAGCAACAGAACAAGGGGACACAGTCTCAAGTTGTGACAGGGGAAGTATAGGCTGGATGTTAGGAGGAAGTTGTTGGCAGAGAGAGTGATTGACATTGGAATGGGCTGCCCAGGGAGGTGGTGGAGGCACCGTCCCTGGAGGTGTTCAAGGGAAGACTGGATGAGGCACTTAGTGCCATGGTCTAGTTGACTGGCTAGGGCTGGGTGATAGGTTGTACTGGATGATCTTGGAGGTCTCTTCCAACCTGGTTGATTCTATGGTTCTATGATTCACTACTGGCAATTATATATAATCTTATTTTAATTCTCATTCCAGACATTATTAAAGGTAGCATCAATCTGGAGACAATAAATGACTTATAGATAGTAGAAAGTTCATTGATCTTTGCAGACCTGATACAAAGGAGCAAAGCATTAACACTGAAATGAAAAGTGGGTTTTGGGGCACTTGTGAAAGTAGATCTGCACAAAATGGTTCTTTTCCAAGAAAGATACTATTTTTTACACACCTTCATTTACACTTGCTTATTAGTTTTGAAGCAAATATTACTGTGCTTCAAAAAAAATATATATATGTATATATTTAGGCAAGGAACATGATGCTAGATAAACATGGAAGTGTACAATAAATGTGAGCAAGTTGGTGCAGACAGAACATTGCTCCAAGAGGTGCAGTGCTTGCCCTATGCACCAGATAATTTTTGAATGACAGGGACACTGAAAAATGGCTGTGGCAGGAAACAGTGCTTAACTTAATGGCAAAGCTGATTTCCCTTGGGCCTAATGGTGCGGCCAGTTATAGTCCTAGAGTAGTAAAAGCTTGATATTTTGGAAAATGGAGCTGTCTAGCACATCTGATAAACCCTGTGGACCTCTTCTTGCAGCGCTGTTGTGGTAGGCCTGATGGGCCAAAAATGAGCTTATCCATGTCCTGGCTTCCCCAGGCGTATTTTTCTGCACTCCCCCCCTTCTGCTGTGGGGAGAAGGAACCACGGGAAAGAGGACAAAGGACCTGAAGCCATTGAGTCTAAGGACTCTGGCTTGTCCAGACATGTCCCCCTGCTCCCCCTCTTTCTGTGCTGGGGGAGGCAACCACAGGAAAGGAAAACAAAAGCCCTGGCTTCACCAAATATGGTCAAGCTTGGCAAAGTGCCATTCTGATTGGCTGATCTATGTCCAAAGCCCCATTAGTCTTGGGCTAGTATTGATAAAAAGGGATGAGCAGGCAGCATGGTGTGCTGCTGCTGCTGCTGCTGCTGCCTCATTGCATCCTGAAACTGCCTGTAAGCTCCACTGCATCGAGTTTACCAGGACAGGCTCTAAATGCCTGCATGTGACCGGCCTGCCGAGCCAGTGTGACATTGTGACAAGACTGCACATTACATTGCATCCTGCCTGCCCCTCTGCAAGGCTTCTGCTGAATCAGGAATCAAGATGAGCCAGGTCAGAGACTATGCTATAGACTTCCAGCTTCCTGAGTAAAGAGCCTGGGAAGCCTATAACAGCTTTGAGGCCACTGACAGCAACCCCTCCACATGCTTTGGGTACTGTCTGATAGTATTTTGTGAGTAAATACTTAAAGCCTCTTCTAATCCACTAATGTCCTTCTGCCATAAGCAGAAAGGAGCTTCCTGTCTGCTAGTGGGTAAGCACTATAATTAACCACGAGAATCTTCTCTTCCAGTATAATGTTTGTGTTTGCCATTTTAAGAAAACAGGTGCTCTAATTTTCCCTGCATGCATAGATTTCCAAACTATGCAGTTTTGAACCTTGTGAATAAGTTTTCTGGCAAGATTTAATGTTAATAAACAGCTTTCACGGTTAATAACAATCTTTGCCTTAATACCAGAATTAATACAGATTATTAATTTTGCATAATGCATCAAAAGGGCTTACCTCCATTTCTGCCTTTCTCACTCTCCCAGCCCTCCACCCTCCACCTCCTCATTGCTGAGCTCACTGAGCCTGTCCTCAGCAATCCTACCTGCTGCATCTCAGCCCCCGTGCCAGAGTCAGCCACACATGCTCCTTACACCATGACCTTTGATTTTATTTTCTCCCTGGGCATGTGAAGATCACTGAGGTCACTGATGATGTGTAGTACCCTCTGAAGTCTGCAGTCTCTCATCAGGCAATTAAAAGTAAGGTAATCACAGTATCACACAGTATCACAGTATTATCAGGATTGGAAGAGACCTCACAGATCATCAAGTCCAACCCTTTACCACAGAGCTCAAGGCTAGACCATGGCACCAAGTGCCACGTCCAACCTTGCCTTGAACAGCTCCAGGGACAGCGACTCCTCCACCTCCCCGGGCAGCCCATTCCAGTGTCCAATGACTCTCTCAGTGAAGAACTTTCTCCTCACCTCCAGCCTAAATCTCCCCTGGCACAGCCTGAGGCTGTGTCCTCTTGTTCTGGCGCTGGCCACCTGAGAGAAGAGAGCAACCTTCCCCTGGCCACAACCACCCCTCAGGTAGTTGTAGACAGCAATAAGGTCACCCCTGAGCCTCCTCTTCTCCAGGCTAAACAATCCCAGCTCCCTCAGCCTCTCCTCGTAGGGCTTGTGCTCAAGGCCTCTCACCAGCCTCGTCGCCCTTCTCTGGACACACTCAAGCATCTCAATGTCCCTCCTAAACTGGGGGGCCCAGGACTGAACACAGTACTCAAGGTGTGGTCTAACCAGTGCAGAGTACAGGGGCAGAATGACCTCCCTGAATTAGGCAGGTTGAAGCCCATGGCAAAGTAAACTCTAAGTTCTTTTAATGTCATTCAGTATTTGGGGATAAAGGATGCTTCTCTGGCATTTTGCATCCTACAGTTGTTGGATATCCTTTTTTTCCTGTTTTCAGACTTGCTTGTTCTTCTCTTCAGTACTGATTTTCATGGTAACCATCAGGGCTGATTTGCACCAGAGATCTGGCTAACTGGTTCATTATTGGTGCCTAACATACCATATCCTGACTTGAGCTGCAGGCAAAAGGAATAATTAAAGAGTGCTTGAGACTGCTCCAAACTACATTTGGGTTTGTGTCTATAGCTATGGGAAACACTTGACACCAGGATTCTTGTGAATATCACTCATTGCTCACCCAAATTGCTTTGGCTGGCTAACAGGTAAGCATGCAGGCAGATGGTGTATTCACTGGCTGGTTTGTGATGTAGGGCAGAGTGGTAGGTGAAGCATGTCTGACAAAGCTGAGCTCTGCCAGTAGCACAGCATTTTGCACATGGGAATTTCCCTGCTCTGAACATGAGTCTGGCATGTGCTGAGTGAATGGGTTTAGTTGCTTCTGTGCAATAGGTTTGGGAACTGTCAAGGTCAGTGTAATTGCTGAGATAACTGAGCTAGCTACAATTATTTGCTGTGCAATTTCATGCATCCATGAAAATTTATTGAAGTACAAATCCTTGCATTTGCTCTAATTTGTGCTAATAAAAGGGCTTGGCACATTTGCTGGTAAGTCTTATGTAGAAGGAGATTCAGAGGGAATTCAGAAAGAATCACAGTAATGATTTCAAATTAGAATAATAAATTGACTTAATCACATTAAAATTAATAAAATTCTTGTCAGTGATTTCATTTTCCACTGTTCTGCATCTAGTGTAGAAGGTGAAGATGGATCTTTTTTAACAAGAGGCTTCTGCCAATTTTTGACCAAAGGAAAGTTGAAGATTTACATCTCTCTATATTAAGAAAATTGACTCTGGATGAATTATTAGAAGCTAAGACAGTGTAGGTTACAGAAACACAAAGGCTACCCAGCTTCAAAATGATAACAAAGTTTAATGAATATTTGGTCTGTAATTTAATTTATTATATGATTAATGATAAAGAGTTGTGACAAAGCACTGGAACAGGCTGCCCAGAGAGGTTGTGGAGTTTCTTTCTCTGGAGACTTTCCAAACCCACCTGGATGGATTTCTCTGTGACCTACCTTATGTGACCCTGCTTTGGCAGGGAGGGTGGACTCGATGATCTCTAGAGATTCCTTTCAACCTCTAGCATTCTGTGGCTCTGTGAGACAAGGATCTCATCTACCCTGTATACCACTAACTTATCTGCTTGATAGATTAGAAGCAGAACACCTCCTGGGGAAGAAGGATTAGGGAGCAAATAAGAGGGAAGTTGCTAAGGTACATTATAAATAAATTTACCACCTAACTGCACTTTATGACTTGCATATTCCCTATAAGTTGCAGATTACTTCCCTATCAAATAAATAATACCTATGTCTGTCCATGCCAATCTGTCTCCTGCTTCATATTCTTCAAGGTGGTGATACTGCTTAAAGTAATACAATCTGATTGCAATATGATGTAGAAATTAACTTAGTTGTTTCATGGATTTAAATTGAAAACCTGGCCTAAGAATTGTTTTTCTGCTAACTGCATCTCAACAATCTCTTCCCTACAAAATGGAGAGACTGTCCTTAGTTCATGGCAAGCTTCAAAAAATATTTATTTCACTCTGTAGTACTCCATACTGGTCATGGTATCATCTCAAAAGTATATACTTCTTCTTGGTATGGGTTACTTCTGATAATGAATAGGGAAGGGATGGCTCTTGGGGTACTCTTGATACAGCTCTGCCACAACCTAAGTCTTGCCCTTCCGGCAGGAGACTGTGATGAGTTGCAAGGAGGACTTTGTCCCATTCTTCTGGACACACTGTGAGCCTCATCCTTCTCAGTTCGGCAGCACAAGGGTCCCAAATCAACTTATACTGGCACCCATCAGACAGAATAAATCACTTTTCTGTTTTCATGAGTGTGCAAAGAGGAACTCCAACAGGAAGTTGAAAGACTTTCTGAGCTCTAACTTTCGAGGAGGTCCAGCCTTAATGATGTTGTTGCTGTAACTGTCTTATCCCATTTAATGTTTTCAAGAAGACTGAGCAATGATCACTTACTGTATCGAAAAGCAAATGTGTTTATGAAAATCAAATCGATATGTGACTCAGAGACATCCAATTTCACATATTTCATTTGCAGATTGTTCCCTGAAGATTTAGTTTGAGTTGTTTTTTATTTTAATTCAGAATCCTTCACTTTTACAGGAAATCGATTCTCTGTCATCTCAATGTTGTCTTACAGCTCAGCATGCCATCAATTTATTTTTGTAGTGTTCCCTCTTAATAGGGATATCTATTAGAAGTAGCTTTAAAAATATATGCTCTGCTTTTTGTCTGGAGAGAATCTTAGAGGGGTTTGATGAAATTATATTTAAAGTGAGCATTCTAAAATTTGAATTTGTCATTTATGTGTCCAGGCTGACAGATTAATCATAGGTGCATGGATAATATAAAGCCCCAATTAAGATAAACAAAAATTAACTTGTCAGAATTGTCATGGATGTAAGAATTTAAGTAACAAAAGAAGTCTTTAAGCCAACTTTTTCTTATTCACAACTTATTCAAGCTCATGTTGGACAGGACTCTGAGCAGTGAGGTCTAGTTAAATAGCACAGTGGCACTGCAAAGCTGGAAAGAGTGTGTTCAGCTGTGGCAGTGGAATATGTAATTGAACAATTTTGGGTTTAGAGAAGTCACTGATACTGGAAATCAATTATTGAAATGGATCTTTGTTGTTGAGCGTTGGAGTTTACCTGGCAAGCTATAACCTTCACATGATATTGGCTTCCTTCTCCATATGCCCTGCTACTAAAATCAAAGCTATGCCTTTACTTTCCTTCCATTTTCTGCACCTCCTAATTATAATTTCTGATCAGCTTTAGCATCTCCAGCTTCCCAGAAGAGGGGAAGAGAGGTGTTTAGGAGAGAGAGGAAAGAGATGATGGCCAGGCTGGAACTGACTAGAAATATTTTTAGGGGAAGCAATAGAGGAAGGAGAGTAAAATAAATAAGCAAGAAAATATGACCACTGAATGTGGAGATGGGTCATGGAAAAAATCACATCCGACAACTTTCACCAATTAAAACTAAATCTACATAAACCAAGCTATAAAATGTACCTCCCTGTAAAAATAATAAGATAATGTAGGGAATTTACAATACTTACCTCCAGGAAATGCTGAATTTGAAATAATATGCTATATGAAAGGAGGAAAAGAACCTTCATGTTGACCTCATTTTTAACAATTTAACAATAAAATTAGTATCTGAAGACAGGTCCTGCAGGTAAGTGTAAGGACTAACAGGACAAACTGACTCTTGCTTCAACCATTTATCCATAAGCAAGTACAAATCTAAAATAAACCCACAGGTACTAGTCAAAACATAATGGTAGTGCTATACTAAAACCTCACCTCCAAGCCTCTATCTATGAAAGTGAAGTCTTGCAAATGGAAATTTTCACACCAAAAAAATGTTAATTATGACATTTGAATTAAAATAGAAATGGAACTAAGCAAGAAGCTCCCTGTTATTAACAGTGATAGAGAAAGTTGTCTTATACTTTGCAGACCTTGGCCATCTGGAAAACAGACGAGAAGTAGCTGTGTAAAATCCTAGCAATGCTCCAAAAGTATTTTGAGTCCAGACAAATAATATTTAATTAAAGACTGTCCTCTCTTTATCAGAGGAAAAGTACAAAACAAGTGCATTGCTAAGCTGTGCAGAGTGAATAATGATCACACCTTTGTACGTGAACCTGTGCTGTGATAGATTAATCATGGCCATGAAGTAGCCCACAGAATGGGCTAGGTTGGAAGGGACCTCAGAGATCACATAGTCCAACCTTCCCACCATCAGCAGGGACACCTCTCTACTAGACTCAGCTGCTCGGCCTCATCCAACCTGGCCTTGATGCTACTGCAATTTTGCTGGGTCTGAATATAAATTTAGACATATCTTGTATTGATGTAGGTACCACTTTGGCTATTTCATCTGTTTTCATTTTGACCTGTGGCTTTTCTCTCCTTTTTGTGATTCCTCTTATTTGCTAGGGAGGGGTCACTGGTAGAGTAGCTGCTGGAATTTAGCCTCAGATATGAGCTAAACAGGCAACAAATCTGGTAAAGGGTCTAGAAAACAAGTCCTATGAGAGGCAGAAGAGGGAAGCAGACTTGTTTAGTCTGGGGAAAAAGAGGCTGAGGGGAGACTTCAACGCTCTCTACAACTGTCTGAAAGGAGGTTGTAGTGAGGTGGGTGTTGGTTTGTTGTCCCAGGTAGTAAGTGACACAATGAGAGAAAATGACCTCAAGTCGCACCAGGGAAGGTTTAGGTCAAACTCTAGGGAAAATGTCTTCAATGCAAGGGTTGCCAAGCATTGGAACAGGCTACCCAGGAAAGGGTTTGAACCACCATTCCTGGAGGTATTTAAAAGATAGACATGGTGCTCAGAGGCATAGTTTAGCAGCAGACTTGGTAGTGATACGTTACATGTTGGACTCAGCCTTAAAGTCTTGTCCAGCCTAAATGATTGATTCTATGATTCTATTATTCTCATGTGGCACAGACCAGAAGATTAGCCAGCTATGTTTTACAGGTGAAGTATGTATTTCTCAGGAGCACAAAGGCAGGACAGCTGGAATTTTTTTGGCTATGACATTGATTAACTGAGAATGAAAGCTTGCTTCTTTCTCTTGTACCAGAACATTGTGGGGATGGTATCCAAATCAGATTTCACTAGAAATTATAATTCTGATATCTTTTATCTCCTTAGACTGAAGAAAATAGTTCCTGTATAGTGCAAAGTACCAACACTGTAAAGTCAATCTATGATTCTATGGTTCCCTACTAATGTGTTTGACTGTTACCAGCGATCTGTTAAATAAGGCATGATCACTAAAAAGTCAGTGCTCAGATATCAGCTTAATAGACAGTTAAGAAATACTTTGTCTGAAGAGAAAGATCTTGTACATCAGTGAAGAACAAGGAGCTCATGAGTCATGGATGTCCAGCACGAAATGCCTTTAAGCCTATTATAAATCTTGCCCCACTTTAACTCCTCAATATTTCACTAGGTCTGACTGCAGAAAGGGGGAGATGTTTGCATATTCCTCTTAGAAACACTTTCCATGTGTGATGCGTAAGTGTTTCTGCTAGATCCACTAGATCAACTTGCTCAAAGTCTTGTCAAGCCTCACCTTGAATATTTCCAGTGAAGGGCAACCTGTGAAGGACTTGTTCCTAACATCCAGTCTAAATCTTCCCTTCTCTAACTTCAAACCATTGCCCCTTGTCCTATCACTGCAGGCTTTTGGAAACAGTCCCTTTGCAGCCTTCTTGTAGGCCCTTTTCAGGTACTGAAAGGTTGCTATTAGGTCTGCCTGGAGTCTTCTCTTCTCCAGGCTGAACAACCCACTTCTGAGGCTGTCCTCATAGCAGAGGTGCTCCAGCCCCCTGATCATTTTGGTGTCCCTCCTCTGGATCTTCTGCTTCATGTCCATGTCCTTCCTGTGTTGAGTGCTCCAGAGCTGGACACAATACTGCAAGTGAGGTCTTACCAGAGCAAAGTGGCATCTAAGCATCTACAAATGGATCCAAATATTTTTTAGCCAGTCCTGAAAATACTGAAGTTCAAAGGATTACACAGACGAATAGAAATTAATTATGTAAGTAAGGAAGTGAAATCTGGATCTCAAATTCAGGCTTAATACAGCTGAAGCAAGCCCAAAGTAAATGCAGCAGCTCACAGAAAAAATGCTACCAGGAACACATCCTCTCTCCTCACCACCTCACCCCTCTAGCCCCCCACTGCTCTCAAGGACACTGGATTCTTTATTTAATTCACCCTACTTGCTTTCTTCCATAGCTATTTTAGCCAGGAAAGCATTTTTGAACACAAATATCTGATGAGGTAGTCCTGTGCATTAATAACATTCGAGCTGTGTAAAGCTAAAGAACCAGGAAAGAATCTGCACCCTAAGGAAAGTTTGTTATTGCAGTTTGCACACAGCTGGAAAACCCATCCTTCTGGCAACCAAAACAATTTAATTAGCCCTAACTTGAGCTGCTCTGTTATTACACCGGTCCCTGACAAAAGCATTTCACAGCATTTTCCCCTCAATGCTCACTTTAGTGCATTACTGCTAGGAGGAATATTTTGAAAGCATTTGGGGTCAGTTGCCTGTTCCTCCTCCACAGACTTTGAGGAATGCTGAGTAAGTTTTAATCTATTGAACTCATTTTATTGCCTCTGGGTTCCAGCAGTTGCTGCATAAACTAACAGCTGCCACTTAGGCAGCCCAGGCTCGTATTTTACACACAGCCTTCAGATCTAATGAGGGAGCAAAACAAATCTGTCAAAATGTAATTTTCATTTAAAAAAATCTGTCTACCATCAGAAGCTTGTCCTTGAGGAAGTTTGGTTTAGTGAAGATCTTTTCATCTTTGGATCACTAGTGCTGCTTGCACCAATATCCAGCTGCCCCCTGCAAATATCAGTCCAACAATACCTGCAAAGGTGGCTAGACCAACATCACTGGGAAACAGCTAATGATAGGCTCAGCACACATCTTATAGAACTAGCTTCTCCCCTAGAATACACAGCCCACCAGGTCATAGTTCAGATGAATTAAAGGAGTTGAGAATAGACACAGATAAAATTGTCCTGTGGATATAGAGACTGGTTTCCAAATATTGTAAATTGAACTCCTTTTACTTGACACCTGGCTATTTCCTTATGTGCAAACTCAGGTATGTTTATTGCTGCCACTTTGCACTGTATCACAGTATCACAGTATCACAGTATCACCAAGGTTGGAAGAGACCTCACAGATCATCAAGTCCAACCCTTTACCACAGAGCTCAAGGCTACACCATGGCACCAAGTGCCACGTCCAACCTTGCCTTGAACAGCTCCAGGGACGGCGACTCCACCACCTCCCCGGGCAGCCCATTCCAGTGTCCAATGACTCTCTCAGTGAAGAACTTTCTCCTCACCTCCAGCCTAAATCTCCCCTGGCACAGCCTGAGGCTGTGTCCTCTCATTCTGGTGCTGGCCACCTGAGAGAAGAGAGCAACCTCCTCCTGGCCACAACCACCCCTCAGGTAGTTGTAGACAGCAATAAGGTCACCCCTGAGCCTCCTCTTCTCCAGGCTAAACAATCCCAGCTCCCTCAGCCTCTCCTCGTGGGGCTGTGCTCAAGGCCTCTCACCAGCCTCGTCGCCCTTCTCTGGACACACTCAAGCATCTCAATGTCCCTCCTAAACTGGGGGGCCCAGGACTGAACACAGTACTCAAGGTGTGGTCTAACCAGTGCAGAGTACAGGGGCAGAATGACCTCCCTGCTCCTGCTGACCACACCATTCCTGATGCAGGCCAGGATGCCACTGGCTCTCTTGGCCACCTGGGCACACTGCTGGCTCATGTTCAGGTGGGTATCAATCAGCATCCCCAGATCCCTCTCTGTTTGGCTGCTCTCCAGCCACTCCGACCCCAGCCTGTATCTCTGCATGGGGTTGCTGTGGCCAAAGTGCAGCACCCTGCACTTGGAGCTATTGAATGCCATCCCATTGGACTCTGCCCATCTGTCCAGGCAGTCAAGGTCCCGCTGCAGAGCCCTTCTGCCTTCCAACCCAGCCACATCTGCCCCCAGCTTAGTGTCATCTGCAAACTTGCTGTACTTTAGCAATATAGTCAAGGTCCAAGACTGCTTTGAACTTCCCTATCCTGTTTTTTCTTGTCAAAGGTATAATGCTAAATAAGAACCAGTTAAGTGTATTTTGAAAAAAAGCCATAATTTCATAGAAGTGGCCCCTCCAATGCTGCTTTGTCTCTTGAGAGAAGGAACAATGACTCAATTTATTATTATGGTAAAAGATATTTGAGCCTCTAAGGTTCACAAAACGCATTTGCAAGTTGAGCGACTCCTAGCCCAGACATGGGGAAGCAGAACTGCTCTGTAAGTCCTTGTTGTATTTTCATTAAAGCTTTTGTAAAGCCAGAAGCCTGCATGGAGACAGAAAGTGAATTTGGAGTGCAGGCTTTATCAGCTGTTTGCCTTGGGTATTTGAAAGACACATATATCTCATGTTAGAGAACTACACACAAGGTTTGAGATATTGCACTTTGGATTTGTTCCTTCTCAAAAGGTATTTAAATAGCAACCAATGCCAAATAACCAAGAACAAAAATAAAGGCAAAGGCAATCATCTCTTCCCTGATGTCCCTGGAGGTGCAGGAACTATGACAAACATAGCTGTATTGTTTCACCTTGATCACACCTTTTGCACCAATAATCATTGTGGACACGTCCCTGAAAAACCTTTGCCTTGGCAAGCCCTCCTCTTTCTGGATCTACAGCTCAGACTCCTCTATGTTCCATGGAGTATCACAGAAAGAGTAGAGAGGAGTCCCTTTCCTGACAGAGCTGCTTCTTTATTCTCTCCTATGCCTCCTGATGGGGCAGAGTGTACACAGCCACCTTCACAGTCTGAATTTTCTCTTTCTTAAAGACACTCCACTACCTTTAATCGTTACCCAGTGATCACTGTTGCACTATGCCAAGTGTTGTTCACGCTGGTCTTATGTCAGCTGTGAGGGGATAGACAAATGGTAGCTTCCCAGGTACACAATTGGAAAGCCTTAGTCAAATAATGCTCAGTACCCTAGGAATCATGGAATCAACCAGGTTGGAAGAGACCTCCAAGATCATCCAGTCCAACCTAGCACCCAGCCCTAGCCAGTCAACTAGACCATGGCACTAAGTGCCTCATCCAGGCTTTTCTTGAACACGTCCAGGGATGGTGATTCCACCACCTCCTTGGGCAGCCCATTCCAATGGGAAATCTCTCTCTCTGTGAAGAACTTCCTCCTAACATCCAGCCTATACTTTCCCCGGCACAACTTGAGACTGTGTCCCCTTGTTCTGTTGCTGGTTGTCTGGGAGAAGGGAAATATTCAGGAGTTTTATGAATCAGCTATATGCTTTTATTATAGTTCTGTACTTGAGGCCATGAATGTGAGATGCTTCTGAAAGAGCTTGAGACTAAATTTAGTATCTCATACAGAAAAATGGCCAGTGGTAAAAATACACTGCACCTAGTGGTATTCTTAACAAAGCCATAATGAGGCAGTGAATCCTGGAATGTTAGGGGTTGGAAGTGACCTCAAAAGTTCATCCAATCTTTGTTCAGATTAGTGAACTGCAAAGCACTTTGGTGGTTTTGAGAGGAAATGCAGTGCATTTGCCCTAAAATAGTAATTGTGATCTGGTTTAGTGGAACTCATAAATCACTCCTGGCAGTATAAGCTCATACCACAAAACCATTATAGAACATGGCTCTTTTTGTTCTCAAATATGGAGCTTAAAGATCAGCTGAGCAATTAATAAAGGCTGTAGCCTCAGATGGCAGGAGTGTTAGTGTCAAGCATTCAACATATAGCCAGTCATGGTCATTTGTTTATGTGGCAGCTGGTATTACCTAAACTCAGACCTTGGGTACCAGTTTAACTACATGCTTAAGTCTTCCATACCATCCAGTTTCTGACCTTTTCAACTGCATCTTTCCAATACAAGGATGGACACACTTTTGCCTCCTTCATATTTAATAAGTCATGAAAATATGCACAGCATGATGCTTTCAATAAACTTTTTTGCAAAGATAGAAGAGAACTTGACAAGGTCATCACTCTGTCTCCTTGTAACCTGGCTGGGGAGGTAGTCAAGAGACAGATAATTCAAACATTACCAACTCCCAGACAGAGACTGGAAGCTAGAATTAAGGCTGGAAAAAGCCCTGCCTCATCAATCTTTGAGTGCATCCAGTATCCAAGGACTCCACTTTCCAGGATGTTTATATTCTTCAGTCTATCTAGGGCTCCATCTTTTTATTGAACTGCTAATTAAGATTTTCTTGGTTTTGATGAGTGCTAGTAGGTGTTATAGATACTACTACTAGTAGTAGACACAACATGGCTCATGTCTAGCTTCCTAAGTTCTTTTCTGCAGGGCTGCTCTCAATCTCCTCATTCCCCAACCTGTATTGGTACCTAGGATTGCCCTGACTTAGGTGCAGGACCTTACACTTCGGCTTATTAAACCTCATGAGATTCTCCTCAGCCCACCTCTCCAAGCCTGATTTATGGACACTTTATTTAATATCAAGTACATATGTTGCATATGGGTTTTTTTTTCTGAAGAGTAGGAGAAAATGAGCCAGAGTTATTAAGATCATTTATTTCCTAAGGTCTGCAAGGGAAACTGAAATTACTCAGTACCATATTTCAGAAACCTCGATGGGCCATGCTCTTCTAAAACTCCATGCTGAAACATAATTGTTCACAACCATTATTTGCTGTGCTTTGTAAGATAGCTATTTCTGCTGTCTTCTTGAGTCTGGCAGTCTTTCACTGGCTGGGACCTACAACCTGGTGGTTTGGGAATTAATATTATGATGATGCTGTCTCTGTTATTAGGGCATGTAGTCATTCTGAAGCTCAGAAAAGCTCTGGTGATATGTTTTGACAGCTCGTCAATAATCCTGGTGCTATGATCAAAAGGGTTGTAGTAGGACTTATAACTTGTGTCAGGCAAACAGAGAGATTGACCTCATTGGGAGCAAGGTGAAAAAAGAATCAGATCAATTTTATTGCTAGGAAGTAAGCCCAACATGACAGATAGCTTGGCAAAAAGACACTAAAAAAGGTGAAGTTAACAGATCTTCTGAAGTGCACAGTCAAGAAGCTATTAATGGGAGGAGTAATTAGTCATTGGACATCGTGGGTTTATTTCTTGTTCACTTTCAAAACAAAGTGAAAATAAAATCTTCAGAGACTTTAAAAATATTTCATCTTAAGTATTTTGTCTGTCTTTCACCACCACTATCACCTCCCACAGGTCTTTACACAAGCAAAGCTTTAGCAAAAAATGATCCATGTTTTGTACTTACAGATTAATACAAGTCAATATTTAAGCCAGCTCTGGGATCTCAAGTTCAAGGAACTACTGGAGAGAGTCCAAGAGGGTTATGAAGGTGATGAGGATGCTGGAGCATCTCTTTAATGAGGAAAGGTTGAGAGACTTGGGTCAGTTTCACCTGCAGAAGAGAAGACAGATTTCTAAAGGACAGGTGTCAAGAAAATATGGCCAGATTCTTTTCAGTGGTGCCCAGCAACAGCACAAGAGGCAAAGGGCAGAAACAAATGCAGGAAGTTCCATCTCAACATGAAGGAAATATTATTTACTGTGACCAAGCACTGGAAAAGGCTGCCCAGAGAGGTTCTGGAGTCTTCTTCACTTGAGATGTTCAAAACACATCTGAAAACTGATCTGTGCAACCTCCTCTGTGAACCTGCTTAGCTCAGGGTTAGATTAGATGACCTCCAGAGGTCCCTTCTGACCACTACCATGCTGTGTTTCTGTAATTTCAGGCTGCACTGAAGATCCATAAGACATCAGCAGTTATGGAAACCAGACAATTCATGGAAGTGAGACATAGAAATAATGAAAACTCTCTTATATTTATATTACTTTATATTACATTTGTATCCAAATCTCCCTCATGAACCCTGACTGGCTAGGGCTGGGTGCTAGGTTGGACGGGATGATCTTGGAGGTCTCTTCCAACTTGGTTGATTCTATGATTCTATGATTGACTTTCATGTTGGAGCCCGTTTGAACCCTCCAATGTTCTATGGTGAGCACCAGGGAAGGGATTTGAATTTATGCTACTTGAGGCACTACCACATCTAACTCGCTCCCTCACAAGTGCTTATATGTTTTAATTACCTTCATAGAGCATAGCCTTTCAAATCATGCTCCTGTGGTCTTTTAAATCACAGCTTCGTTAAGATGTCTAAGTAACCTGGCAAGACATTGCAAACAATACATTGTAGCCTGCCATCATTCCTCAGAATATTACATCCATTTAATTACAATTCAACCCACCCTTGTGAAACTTGGATAAAAATAATCATAGAATCATACAATCAACCAGGTTGGAAGAGACCTCCAAGATCATCCAGTCCAACCTAGCACCCAGCCCTAGCCAGTCAACTAGACCATGGCACTAAGTGCCTCATCCAGGCTTTTCTTGAACACCTCCAGGGATGGTGATTCCACCACCTCCCTGGGCAGCCCATTCCAATGCCAATCACTCTCTCTGCCAACAACTTACTCCTAACATCCAGCCTATACTTTCCCCGGCACAACTTGAGACTGTGTCCCCTTGTTCTATTGCTGGTTGCCTGGCAGAAGAGGCCAACCCCCTACCTGGCTACAATGTCCCTTCAGGACATTCAGCTTTCTTTAATAAGAGAATCTACATGGAGCCTTTTGTGTCTGGCTAAGGGTTTTTTGGTGGTGAATAGTGTGTGATACTTAAGGTCTCATTCTACTTCAGTAAAGTACTTGAAAGACATAGTAATTAGTCAAACAGAAATCATGTAAAAGGAAATTAAATAGAACACAGATATCTCAGGGCAGCACCATTAAGGAGCTGTTTCTCACATAATAAAGGCCATTTAGAAGGAAAATGTGAACTCAGGATTAATCAGGCAAGGTGATTTCAGTGGAGAGAAGGAAACATCAATGACAACATCCAAGACACTAAATAAACCTTATTTGGAATATTGAGTAATGTTTATGTCAGGCAAAAATCATCACTATTGGGAAAGTTGCAGCAAAATTCTGCTAGGGAAATCAGAATTTGCCTTGCTTAAAGGCAATTCCCTTTTAAGCAGAAAAAGAAGAAATTATGAGTGCAGCGTGAGTTTGCTCTGTAAATCTTCTAGAAACAAACAGAAAAGAGGAAAGAGAGAATTAAGCTACAAAACAAAGACAATTGTCTTGGGACATCAGCGTAGATGGGTTCTGATATTCCACGTAGTGTCCTCTAGATGAAAAAATGTAATCAGACCAAATATTTTTCACAGCAGTGTTGCCTCAGTGTGCTGCATTCAGGAGGAAGGCAGGCAGGCAAACTGCCAGGACCACTTCAGTGTTCCTGTACAGAGAACCAACTGCATGCAGAGAGCACACCCAGCAGATTCCTCTTTGCATCCATTTTCACCCAAAATTTCCACTTTCTTACAGAATCACAGAATCACAGAATGTTAGGGGCTGGAAGGGACCCTGAAAGATCATCTAGTCCAAGCCCCCTGCCAGAGCAGGATCAGCTTTCCCCCCCCGCCCCAGTTCAGTTTTAGGGCTTTTTTAATCCCACTTCTCCCCAGTCTTCCTCCTTTCCTCTCCATTTCTTCTTTCCCCCTTCTTCCTCATTCCCTCTCCATCCTTTTCCTCTCCATCTCCCTTCTTTCAGCACCACCTCCCTGTTTCCACTCTATTTGCCCACACTGCATTTTCCCCTTGTTTCCCCCCAAACCCAGAGCACCTGGGCTCTGCTAGTCTCCTCCCACCCCAGGTGTGTCCACTTTGCCCTGCCTGCCCACTCCCCTTTATAATCAGCCCCAGGAAAGGCAGAAGCCCTGAGCTTGCCCAACTGGGCAGAGGGATCCTCCTCCGGGCATCACCGGTGAGTGCCCGTGGTGTGCACTGGGTGAATGGTGGAGGGGATCAAAAGGCCGGGGGGCCTGGTGGCCCCCCGGTTTGGTAGGCTAGAGAACTGATGCTCATTCTAACATTACTAGAGAATTGATGGTCATTCTAACATCACTTGTGGGTGCTGGCTGGGCCTACTTAGGCTGAGCTCCTCTATGTTTAGTTGCTTCTTCCTGCTCGCTTATGATCACAGAATCACAGAACATAGAGGTTGGAAGGTTGATGTGGTGAGGAGTGGCTGAGGGAACTGGGGTTGTTTAGTTCAGAGGACATGATTAGTTCTGTGACATGATTCATGCTTTCTTTTTTTGTCAACATACTTATTGACTTAAAATATGACACATCATTGTAGTGCTTATTGCTTCAAAAGACCATTGGAAATTTTGTCAGTAATTTACTGTGGAAGGGGTAGAAGAGGAAATCCAATCATCAGCTGCAAAGTTCTTTTGTTTAAGATGACAGGCTGAAATCAGTGATCTCAATTTATACTGAAATGTACAGGGCTGTGTCAGATTCAAAGCTTACTGAACCCCACAACTGCTGTTATACACAGTTCTCTGCAATGCACAGATTAGCTCTCATTTGCCTTGGGGTACCCCACTGCATGCAGAAACCTGCTGCTTATGTAGAGCTAAAATTATGTCACAGAATCACAGAATGTTGGGGATTGGAAGGGACCTTCTGTGATCATCCAGTTCAAGCCAGAGCAGGATCTAGAGCAGATCGCACAGGAACACACCCAGATGGGTTTCAAATGTCTCCAGAGGAGACTCTACAACCTCTCTGGACACTTTCAGGGCTCTGTCACCCTCACAGTGAAAATTCTAGAGCGAGTCTGGATGTACTGGGACAGGAATGTGTTAGAAACAACGTTCCATGAAGGAAACTATTTATGTAAGAGCACAATCTTTGTTCCTGCTTGTGCAGGATCTTTCCGGGAAATGGAAATGCAGGAAACCTTGCAAGTGAACAAACATTTGAGATTAGTGGCACACTTCAGATGATGAGGGAATCAATAATTTAATACTTCTATCATTCTTAGCTGACTTTCTTCTCTGTGTAATAACACTAATGCTCATTCACCACATGGAAGAGGCAGCAGAGGAAAATTTGTCAAGAGGGCTGTGCAGCCAAGTCCCAGGAGTGATGCTTGTTCTTTAACCTGGCAATACTACATGGAGTCATAGAATGAGTCAGGGTTGGAAGGGACCACAAGGATCACCCAGTTATGAGAAGGGACACCCTACCCTAGAGCAGGCTGGCCAGAGCCTCAACCAGCCTGGCCTTAAACACCTCCAGGGATGATGGGGCTTCAACCACCTCCCTGGGCAACCCATTTCAGGCTCTCACCACTCTCATGGTGAACAACTTCCTCCTCACGTCCAGTCTGAATCTCCCCACCTCCAGCTTTGCTCCATTCCCCTTAGTCCTGTCACTACCTGATAGCCTAAAAAGTCCCTCCCCAGCTTTTTTGTAGGTCCCCTTCAGATATTGGAAGGCCACAATAAGGTGACTTGGGAGCCTCCTCTTCTCCAGACTGAACAGCCCCAACTCTTTCAGTCTGTCCTCATAGCAGAGGTGCTGCAGCCCTCTGATCACCCTCGTGGCCCTTCTCTGGACATCCCACGTGTAATGGGGGCTCCAGAACTGGATGCAATGCTCCAAGTGGGGTCTCACCAGAGTGGAGTAGAAGGGGGAGTCAAAACCAGATCAGCCTTGTTGCTGAGGTTTCAAGATATGAATTTCCTATGTTTGCTAGAACAAATGCAATTTCATCAGCTGTTTCCAGTGCTGAATCTGCCAGTGTCATTACAGATGCAGAAAGAAAACTTTTTTTCATATAAACTGCAAGCATTTAATTAAAAGAACTGAAACGAGACAGAGAATTTCTCCTGAAAGAAAGCAGAGAAGTTTGAACTTGGCTTTATTCATCCTTTAGAGACTGAAAGGAGGCACTCCAAATACCTCCTTATCCTGGTTTTTGCAAGTACCTTTTTTTTTTTCTTTGAAGTTTCTGGGCACCTGGGTCAGATGCTTGAAAATTCAACCATTTGTTTGGCATTGAATTAAGCTTTTTTCACTGGCAAAGAGGTATGTTCATCTTCCAAAGGACAACTGAGAACATTTCAGTTGGCTGAAATTGATTTGAATTTTACTGTTTGGATCAATGCAGTAGACCAATTGAAGTTTATTTTACTGCATTCCTTTTGGTATCTGACTGCTTTAGGGAGTAGAAAGTATTTGCACTGGATGAAACTTAAAACTGATGGCACAAGCAAGAGACAGTGAGAGGAATCTGAGGCAACAGAAGAGGGCTAAAGAAAAAGCTCAGTCTTCTTCATTCCTCTTCTACCATCTTTATTTATCAAAACTCTGAGAAGCTTTCCCCCCTCAGCTGGGGGAGTTGGCACCCCTGAAAGCAGTGAGTGGATTGGAATTAAAATCTCTCAGAACCTTTTTTTTTTTTCCAGAGAAGTGCTGTTTAAGCCACCTGCTGTTTAGGGCTAAAACTTGCCTATAAAATGTACTTTTTCAGTCATTGTAATCTCTTAGAGGATCATGGAATAGTGGAATGGTTTGGGTTGGAAGGGACCTCCAAAGGTCATCTAGTTCAATCCCAATGCAGTCAGCAGGGTCACCCTCCATAGATCAGGCTGCTCAGAGCCTTGTTGAACCTCTCCAGCAACGGGGCCTCAGCTGCCTCCCTGGGCAACATGTTCCAGTGTTGCACCACCCTCATGGTGCAGAAGTTGTTCCTAACATCATTCAATCTAAATCTGCTTTTCTCTCATTTCAAAACTTTCCCCCTCATCCTGCCACTGCAGGCCTTTAGAAACTGTCCCTCCACAGCCCTCTTGTAGGCTCCTTCAAGTGCTCTCTCAATCTGCTAACCATGTTTCTTTTGATGCAGCCTGGATCTCCAAGAGATAATTGAAATGTCTGTTAGTTAAAATTTTAATTAAGTCTGTTGAAGTGTCCAAAACTTATACCTATGGCAGCTACAGTTGCTCTCATGCTTGACTACTAAGTGTCAGAAGTAAAACTTTATATCATTTTTTTAATGGGAGTCTGGAGTAGCCCATTTGTGTGATGTATGGTTAGAGAAGCTGGTGAAGTGTTACAAATCTGTGAAAGCAGCACTCAATCACACAGAATTAGCCAGGTTGGAAAGACCTCTAAGATCATCAAATCCAACCTGTCACCTAACCCTTCTAATTAACTAAACCATGGCATGAAGTGCCTCATCCAGCCTCCTTTTAAACACCTCCAGGGATGGAGACTCCACAACCTCCCTGGGCAGCCCATTCCAATGGGCAGCTACTCTTTCTGCCTGGTGCAATTTGAGACTGTGTCCCCTTGTTCTGTCACTGGATGCCTGGGAGAAGAGAACAACCCCTGCCTAGCTACAACCTCCTTTCAGGTAGTTGTAGACAGCATTGAGGTCTCCCCTGCGCTTCTTTTTCTCCAGGCTGAACAACCCCAGCTCCCTCAGCTGCTCCTCGCAGGGTTTGTGCTCCAGCCCCATCACCAGCCTTGTTGCCCTTCATGTTCAAACACTTCAACATCTTTCTTAAATTGAGGGGCCCAGAACTGGACACAGTACTCAAGGTGTGGCCTAATCAGTGTTGAATATAGGGGCAGAATGACTTCCCTGGTCCTGCTGGCCACCCTAGGGCCAGCAAGTGTGAATTCTAGGCAATTTGCCTTTTCTCCTGTAGCATGTGCTAGAATCACCAAAGGACATTCAAAGAAGTTCATCAGCCATCTCAAAAATCACTTAATTTACATTAAAATCTGGCTGTTTACACAGCTATATTGGGAGAGGAGTGATTAATGCAAGCAAGATAGGCAGGTAATTTAATTAGCTGTTAAGAATTCTGTCTTGAAATGTCTCATTAATTTGTTGTGAGCAGCTATCTCCAAAATGTATCTATTAACACTAAAAGGAGTATATTCAAATGAGACATGCATGCAGAACCCAGAAAGTCACATTTAGAAAAGTGCTTTTGGTAACTTGGTTGGAGCAAAAAAATGCTTTCATTTAGTGCTTGACAGTCCAGCATGGTCAGCATCTCTTAGATGTCAGCAGTTCAGCAAAAAGGAAGAAACAAGCAGCTCCTGAGTGGTCACCACTGAGCAAGGGTGAAGGAAGGAGCCTTGTATGGAGTATAGAATATAGACCTCAAAGATCATCCATTTCTGACCCCCTGCCATAGGCAGGGACACCTCCCACTAGAACAGGTCACTCAAGGCCTCATCCAATCTGGCCTTGAACACCTCCAGGGAGGGAGCAGTCACAACTTCCCTGGGCAACCTGTGCCAGTGTCTCACCACCCTCACTGTAAAGAACCCTTTCCTAACATCTAGTTTGAATGTCCTCTCTTGCAATTTAAATGTATTACCCCTTGTCCTGTCAAACCTTGTCCCTCCCCAGCCTTCCTGCAGGCCCCTTTCAGATACTGAAATGCAACTATAAAGTCTCCTCAAAGCTTTCACTATAAGGTCTCCTCAAAGCCTTCTCTTCTCCAGGCTGAAGAGCCCCATCTCTTGTAGCCTGTACTCATACAGAGGTGCTGCAGCCCTCTGATCATCTTTGTGACCCTCCTCTGGACTCACTCCAACAGTTCCATGTCCTTCTTGTGCTGGGGGCTCCAGAACTGCACACAGTGCTCCAGGTGGGGTCTGATGAGAGCAGAGTAAAGGAAGAGAATCCCCTCCCTTGCCCTCCTGGCCACTCTTCTCTTGCTGCAGCCCAGCACATGGTTGCTGTCTGGGCTGCACATGCATACTGCTGACTCATGTTGAGCTTTTCATCAACCCACACCCCCAGGTCCTTTTCCTCAGGGCTGCTCTCAGCCATTCACCACCTAGCCAGGATTTGTGTTTGGAATTGTGCAGGACCTTACACTTGGCCATGTTAAATGTCATGAGGTTGTCCTGGGCCCACCTCTCCAGCCTGTCCACATCCTTCTGGATGGCATCCCTGCCCTCTAGCAAGTCGACTGTGCCACACAGCTTGGTGTCAGCTGCAGACTTGCTGAGGGTGCACTCAATTCCTCTGTCCATATCACTGACAAAGATGTTAAACAGCAGTGGTCCCAACACTGACCCCTGAGGGACGCCACTTGTCACTGGTCTCTAGGTGGACATTGCGCCGTCGGTCACCACTCTCTGTGTGCGACCATCAAGTCCATGCTTTTCCAGTTTGGTGACCAGCATGTCACGTGGGACAGAGCATGCACCACATGAGTCACACAAAGGCCTTCTCCTGCCTCCAAAATTATTCCTGAAAAGAAATTCATCACGGCGATGCCAAAATGACCCTACTGCTGAGGGCAAGCCTGTTGACAGGTAGAGAGAAGAGGATAGATTATTTTTCCTTGTCTTTTGAGATTCCCAAAAGAGGCCAGCAAAGAGCCAGCAGACCCATTCCATCAAACTTGCACCAAAGGAAAACTCCTCCGTGCCTTAGTGCTGTAACATAAAGAGGTTTTGAGATGACAGCTCACTTTTATTCTGTTTTCTCTCTTCCTTCCAAGTTACTGCAATAGCCAGAAACTACTTTGCTATTCTTCTCTTGGAGGGAACACTTTCAGCACCAGCAAAAAGTGAAAAAAGAAGAGCTATAAGCTGCTTTAAGGAAAGGAAATGTATTTTGACTTTACAAAACCAACTTCAATGGATGAAGAGATTTATGGAGTTAGACTATGTCAAAATTGTTAGGCAGATAGCTGATGCAGCATGAAGCAGCACTTCCTCCACCCAGCAGGGTGACGTCTGCCTCTGGCACATCTGGATGCAACTGTGTGCTGTAGGCATCACAGTTAAGCTGTCATTTCCAGGAGCATCTCAGTTTCAGAAGGATGTCATGGGGGGGATACTGTAGCCCCCTATGAGCAGCCACCTGGGTCCTGATACTGTCCCTGCTCCCTTTCTCGGCAGTGCCAGGGACAGTGTAGCTGAGGCACAAGGCTGTGTGGCTATGATCTCTCCTGCATAGCAGGAATTAACTTCTTACATGCTCTGCCAAGCTCAGGAGGCAGTTAAACTCCATCTAATCCTGCAAAGTCTGCTCTGCTGTACCAGGGCATATCTTCTGGGACAAAACAAAGCAGTTATAGCTGCTTGGCATTAAAAATCTGATCTAATGGTGGGTGCCCATTAATTATGGAACTAAATCAGCAGAAACAGCTAGATTTGATCATCTTCTCAGCCTGAGGGGTTTCAATTATGTGATTTTTGTGGCTCCTGCAAATATATCATTACATATGACTTCAGTAGCTGGTGGGTGTTCTCCTACTCGGTTACTCTTCAGACCCATTGTCCAGAATTAACCTAGTCAGAAAAAATTCTATTAACTGATAACACCTGCCTAAGGTACCAGGCTCCACATGTCCAATAGGCACCAGTATGACACTGAGTCTGGAAGCCAAGACACAATCCACTTTATATAGAATGAATTAGGAACACTTCTGGATGATTTAGGAAATGCTTCACACCACCCTAAACTGGACTGCTGAGCAGAAAGAGATACTCCAGTAGAGCACTTCCTAGTCACAAACACTCCAGAGAACACTCAAAACTATTTGATTTTCACCACAGCCAGGGAGAAAGCCTGCTCTGTCCAGACAACAGGAGAAATATTCATAGAATCATAGAATCAGCCAGGTTGGAAGAGAGCTCCAAGATCATCCAGTCCAACCTAGCACCCAGCCCTACCCAATCAACTAGACCATGGCACTAAGTGCCTCATCCAGGCTTTTCTTGAACACCTTCAGGGACGGTGACTCCACCACCTCCCTGGGCAGCCCATTCCAATGGCAAATCACTCTCTCTGGCAAGAACTTCCTCCTGATATCAAGCCTATACCTCCCCTGGCACAAGTTGAGACTGTGCTCCTTTATTCTATTGCTGGTTGCCTGGGAGAAGAGACAGTCAAACATGAACTTAAAATATTACTCTCTCCTGTGCAACCTCTGTTACAACATGGGGTGTTTTAGTAAGAAAAGATGGTACTCCTAGCAACAGTTTGCAAATCCAGCCTTGCTCTGAAGTGGAAGGATAACACCGGTGACTGATGTCATAGCAAAGAGGAGGGATGAGATAGCAGCACTGATTATAGAACAAAGTAGATGCTTCTTTCTGAGAGTATGAAACAAGGTGTTCAAAGTTGCATCAAGCACAGAAGAACAGACCTCCAGCAATTAAACATTTTATGACAGAACTCTCCTCTCGGCTGCCTCAGGCTGTTTTGTACACAGCTAAACAGCTGAATTTGTCTGTCTCCTCTTTATGGAGGAACACAGAACAGACCTTAGTGCAAAGGTAGGTGTGTCAGATTACATAGTAACGAATTTTATCTGACAAGTTAATAGAGCCAAACCTGTCATCTTCTCAAGCACACACACATGCAGGAAGGGAGGGATCCTGCTGCTGTTAACCTTTACTAATAGAGCTACAGTGCCTGTGACTTCAATTCATTCCCATCACTGAGGCCAGACACACTTTTATTACTTCTCCATCTGCTCAGGTTTTGAGAAAAGGTTATTTGTGCTGTGAAAAATCCTTGAGTTAAAGTCATGCTGACAAGTTTTCACAATTGTTATACCATGTTTTAGGAAGCCACAGGGTTCTGCAGTAGTTGTACATTTGGGTTGAACCTTGCAGCAGCTCCAAGGGTCTGTACTACCAGCTTTTCATTACTAACATTTTTTTTCTACATTCATAGTCTAATCCAAGTCTTTGGAATCCAAAACACACACACACACAAAGTAGGGAGAAAATAATGAGCCAGTACAGTGTCTGTGACTGAGGTCCTTAGAACCAGCTGCTCTTTTCACTCCTTTCCATCACCCCAACTTTATCAGCTTTGGATGCCCAGCACAGCCCAGTCTTAGCTCTGTTCTAGACAGATGAGCAGCTCTGCTCATAAAACAGGATGAACTGTACATACTACCATTTGAAGCCAGCTTTCTTTTCCTCTCCTCCCAGAAAATCAAATTTTGCTGAGTAAAGTTAACCAAGTCCAAGTTCAGGTAGCTAGAGATGTGCTGTATTTTAGATTTAAGGAGAAAATGTACTCTTCTTTTAAAATCATGTTTTAGGAAGGAGGAATAAAACCTACAAGAAAAGAGTAAGCCTGTTAAAATTCAATCAGAAAGGTACATGATAAATGGATAAATACACCCATAACCTGACTGGTTAGGCAAAAGATCTCTGGCAGGGTTTTCATTCTGGCAAGACGTTTCTGGAAATGTCTGTGACATGGGGAGCTGGGTCTGAGAGTGAAACAGTGCAGATATTCAAGGGAAGGAGAGACAAGACTCGGGACCATACTGAGGTGACTCATTTGTTGTTCTAATCGTGAGGGGAGCTGCAGCCAGCAGGCCTGTCGGACAGAGATCTCTATTTCTGGGGACCAGGTTATGGTGAGGGAACTGGGACTGTTTGAAGAAGAGGAGACTGAGGAGATACCTTATCACCCTCTACAACTACCTGAAAGGGCAATAGAGAGAGGTAGGTGCTGGTCTCTTCTCACAAGTAATTAGTGATAGAACAAGAGGGAAGAGCCTCAAGCTGCACCAGGTGAGGTTTAGTCTGGAGATTAGGAAAATTTTCTTTTGCTGAAAGAGTGGTCAAGCATTAGAACAGGCTGCCCAGGGAGGTGGTGGAGCTCCTGAATGTGTTTAAAGGTTGTTTAGTTGTGGTACTTAGTGATATGGTTTAGTGGTGAACTTGGCAGAGTAGGGTTAGTGGTTGGACCCGATGACCTCAAGGATCTTTTCCGACTTGAAGGATTCTATGATTCTTTGATGTGCTTCTTCAGTACTCTGCAACTAGTACTGCCAGCTCCAGATAAATGCAATAAATGCACCACTCATTAAGTGATGGCTCCCAACATCCTGACTTTGCTTGCTAATTTTCAGCAAAGGGTTTGGATTCTCCTGTGCTGTGTGTTTTACATATTGGCCAAGTAATGCATCCTGGTAAGACCAAAGAAGGGATGGTAGTTTGATGGCACTTTTACAGTCAGTTTTGTGGAAGCAATTTCCTGAGAACCAACTGGCTTTAATTCCTGTTCACATATTGGACAATCTGAAAGGCAGACATCCACAGACACAGTGAGCTCAGGGACAGCTATCAGCTCTGCCACTTCACATCATACCTGCAAGTGCATCTGCACAGTTTCACACCTCCATCAGGTCTGCAGAACCACACCATTTTCAAAATCACAATTATCAAAACAGCACTCAGAGAAAACTGGCAAGAAAAGCTGGTCTTAGCCATGATAGTTCTGTAGGATATGCAGTGTTTCAAAAGCACTGGAAAAAAAATTCCAGCTGGGATCTTCAAAGGATGCTACGGGGGATAGGATCTTGAATCTCATTTCAATTTAATAGTGGGTTGGAGCTTCTTTGAAAATACCAGTCTTAATCATTGAGGCACTGCTGTGAAAACTCTGAGTGCTATTAAGTAAAGGATTCATTTTACCACAGGCTTCTTTTCAGAGCAGAATGACAGTGATTAATAATTGTGAGCTAGTAATTAAACTTGTATTTACAGAAAACACAAGGACAGAAATGGTGACTAGGGAAATGGTGCTACAAACTGACCCTTCTCACTGCAAGGAATGTTAAGGGTGCAGCAGGCATTGCACTCACTGCAAGTTAAATATCTAATTACAGGTTTTTTTGTCATCCTGAAAGTAATAATCAAACTACGTGTTTAAGATGTGAGAAAGCTAAGCAGCTACTCTTCTTGAGGGTTTCCATTGGAAACAGTTACATTTAATGAACAGAAAACCATGGATGTGGAGTGTCTGCTTTCCCTGTAGGTTTTTCAGGGCTCACTCTTTCCTGGGAGACAGAGAATCAGTTTGTACAAGACCCCAACAAGGCACAAACCCTATGAGGAGAGGCTGAGGGAGCTGGGGTTGTTTAGCCTGGAGAAGAGGAGGCTCAGGGGTGATCTTATTACTGTCTACAACTACCTGAAGGGACATTGTAGTCAGGTGGAGGTTGGCCTCTTCTCCCAGGCAACCAGCAATAGAACAAGGGGACACAGTCTCAAGTTGTGCCGGGGAAAGTATAGTCTGTATGTTAGAAGGAAGTCCCTGCCAGAGAGAGTGATTGGCATTGGAATGGGCTGCCCAGGGAGGTGGTGGAGGCACCGTCCCTGGAGGTGTTCAAGAAAAGCCTGGCTGAGGCACTTAGTGCCATGGTCTAGTTGACTGGACAGGGCTGGGTGGACTGGATGATCTTGGAGGTTTCTGGTTGATTCAATGATTCTATGATTCTATCTTTAGTTGGAGCAACTTCCATCCTTGCTGCATCCTTCTGTCACCCTGTAATATCAAGGATGTCCTTCTAATATTTCTGATCCTTACAATAAGTAAAGGGTTGGACTTGATGATTTGTGAGGTCTCTTCCAACCCTGATGATACTGTGATACTGTGATAATAATGGGGCCCTAGCCCCCATAATCAGGGAGAGCAGCTGTGCATGTTCCTGCACAGGAGCCTGCAGCCACAGGCTACCCAACAGCAGAGGACAGAGATGATTTTTACTCCTTCGAGGGAGCGAAGATAAAAATGCTCCACGCTGATTGGGAGTTTAAAGGGAGATTTTATTTACAAGTACGTGGATACAGAAGGCATTCAGGTAGAATGAATACATTCAGAAGCTAGGTCAATTTTACCAAATCAGAGCATTCAAGAAGCTTCCACCCTATCCAACCTCAGCAGGCCTGAGAGGAGGCCAAAACTGCCCTCCCACCTCAGCCCTGAAAGGCCTCAGCAGGCCTCGTGATGCAGCTGAACATGCCCTGCCAGCTGGGAGCCATCTCCCCACACAGACCATGGATGGGCAGGATGCACACTCCTCGCAAACAGAGAAGCGAAGGGAGGAGAAGAGAGAGATACCAGCAAGGCACTGCTTGATAAACTGTGACTCCAGGAAGCAGGATAGAATCATAGAATCACAGAATCAAACAGGTTGGAAGAGACCTCCAAGATTGTCCTGTCCAACTATAATCCAGCCCTGTGCAATCAACCAGACCATGGCACTGAGTGCCTCAGCCAGGCTTTGCTTGAACACCTCAGGGACAGCAACTCCACCTCCCTGGGCAGCCCATTCCAATGCCAAATCACTCTCTCTGGGAAGAACTTCCTCCTAACATCCAGCCTACACCACCCCCAGCACAACTTGAGACTGTGTCCCCTTGTTCTATTGCTGGTTGCCTGGGAGAAGAGACCAACCCTCACCTGGCTACAATGTCCCTTCAGGTAGTTGTAGACAGCAATGAGGTCACCCCTGAGCCTCCTCTTCTCCAGGCTAAACACCCCCAGCTCCCTCAACCTCTCCTCATAGGGTTTGTGTTCCAGGCCCCTCACCAGCTTCGTTGCCCTTCTCTGGACACATTCCAGCACCTCAACATCTCTCTTGAATTGAGGAGCCCAGAACTGGACACAGTACTCAAGGTGTGGCCTGCCCAGTGCTGAGTACAGGGGAAGAACAATGTTACAGTATCCTGGGATGACCAGGTCTGTCCCTTGGGACTCTTTATCTCTTTTTGGAGGACTTTCACTGTGGTCTTAAAAGGGTGACGAGCCCAAACCAGTACAAGATGCCAGGGTGGTTTGTGCCTTTGGTGGAAAGACACTCTGTCCTACCTAACCAAGCAAGGGACTCCCTGTGCTGTGCTGCAGGATGGAGCAGGCTGGAGCAGGGGAGGAGACATGCACGGCGAGTAAATTCTCTCAATTCTCCCATCATTCCAGAGGATAACAGGTGGGAATAATGCCAAAAGCACATCAGAGCCAGCTATGTGGTTATGCATAGCTACATTTCAGGTGGCTCACAGATGTCCAGACACCAGTGCCTGGATCAAGGTAAAGAATCTGCTCAGGAGAATGGAACAGGTGCCCTGCTGGCCACTGTAATAGTCAGTGGTCTGTCACAGTGTCCTGAAGAGCTCACACAGCCTGGCTGCACATGAAGAAAGAATAAGAGTCAATACTGAGAGGTTTATTCACTGACAGGGAAATTTTTGCAGAAAGGAATTCAGACTCTGCCATCAGGAGAATGCCATATGGGAGAAAGTAGAACACCACCACGTGCATTGCTAGTGTCCCACTGCCAATTAGAAGTGACAGCCAAGGCACAATCCACTTCACAAGTTGCATGTGCTGCATGCCAAGCACAGTGGCTGACATGATGCTCCTGTCCTTCTACAGGGTGTATGTCTCCTATCTGTCTGCATGCCTCCCTGGAGCCTTTTAGATCCACCTGCACTTCTCTTGACCACATGTCATCACCAGCATGAAGGTCAGCTGTGAGGGTGACAGGAAGGCTGTGCTAGTTTGGAGGGCAAACAGGAACCCAACACGCTGGTTTCCTTTCCAGCACACTCTGACCCACATTGTTACCAAGCCTTCCTGGCACACAGATGCAGATTTTCAGCATAATGGTGGTGCTGTCCAGAAACTCTCCTTTTCATCTCACTTACCATTTCAGGCATGGTCCCACATGGCAGAGTAGGAACAGTTCCCCATCTTCCCTCACAGCTATGTCAAGGAAGGAGCAAGTGACTCACAGCATATGTTAGACGGCATCTCCTGAAGAGTCATCATAACACAGACATGTGATAGATGTCTGTGTGGGACTGACTGGCTGAAAGCAATGCCTTGTTCAGACAATGCCAGGCAGACACAGTGGAAGAGATTTCTTTTTTGTATATGAGGATGCAGGATAAGTCCCACTGAGATCTCTCCCAGCAGTAGACCCTCTGGAGCAATGTCAGAGAGGAAGCAGAGCCATGTGTGACTCTGAAGCAGTAGCTCACAGAAATAAACAGATTTATGCAGACACAGAGGGACTTAATGATGGCCAGATATGGGCAAACAGCCACTGAGAAGCATAAGGCATGGGACAAAGGGAGTGAAGTAGCCCATAGCATGAGGCATTGCTGAGTTTCAAAGCTGCAGATGACCTCTGCTGAAGTCCACCTCCTCTGTTCAGCAAGAATATTGCCCATTGAGTTTATCCCTGCTCCCTGGAGTAAGTCAGGATGCTCAGGATGGAGACAAAAGCTGCAAAGGCTGTCTCATGGAAGATTTAGCCATTCTGCTGACCACAAGGAAGCAACAACTGAAGTCAGACTGGAACCAAACATGAGCAAGAAGGAGAGGCTGTGAGAACCTGGCAGAGGTGGGGACTTGGCCACTGCAAACAGCTGTTTCTTGATGTATGTGCTTTGATGGGGACCTTCCTTGGTGGCTTTTGGATCTTGATGTATATGAATTACACCATGGCAACATGCCAGAGAAGCCATGCCTGAGGAAACAAATTCTGGACACCACAAGCAGAAAAAGTGCTCAGCAGGAGGATACACACCTGGCTAGTGACTGGTTTTAGCCCATCCCTGCACCAAAAGGCTACCAGTTAATCCCACCTGCTCTGGCTGCTGGTGGGTGCTGGAGGCTGAGCACATCTTGAAGAAGGCAGCCCAGGAATTCACAGCTTTGATACTGCACTTGCCTTGTCAGGAATAACAGAGAATCTGGATAAGGTCTCTGTGGTTTCCCACCATTCACTCTTTCAGATGGAGAATGGAGACAACATGCATGGACATAGAGCTGGTGGCAGCCCTTGAATTCTACCTTTCTGGCCTTGTGCCTTTCATGCTTGGGGATCAAAACACAAGTGCAGAATGCACAGACTCATCATCTGCATTGAGATAAATCACTGCCACTTGTCAGAATACCTAAAGCAGCAGCAGGTATCCATCTGAAGTCAAGAATTGTGCTGGGATTACTGGGCAGACTGCTCCATGTAGAGAGAGAGCAAACCACAGTTCAGGTAAGCTTTCCATCACCTTTGTGAAACCTGAACCAGGCCCTGAGGATGTTTTCTTGTGTTAGTGTGTTTAAAATAAATAAACCTAGATGTGATGTACAGCTCAGGGATTTTGAAAGCAAAACCTGTGTTTGCCACGGAAAATAAATGAAACAAATGTTTTGTAAAAGAAATATTTCATAAAAAGAAATAAAATATAAAGTCATACTTTGTATCTCACAGAACTTCTGCATCAACAGTAAGGCTGGAAGGATTCTGAAGCCTCCAACATTTTCACTTCTCTCACCTTTGAGCAGCATGATTAATTTAAACAGACAAATAAAGAATCAAATGGTAAATCAGAGTTCCTTTGAAGTTTAGAGCTGAGTCTGCTGAATCAGTATTAAGCTGTTCCTGCATTTCAATTAACTCTTTGATGAACCACTGCTTCATGGAGACCCTCTGTAATTACTGATGCGAATAAGTAGAATTCCAGAGGCGATGAAGACCTTTTAGTTAATTGATTTTGAGGCTCCAGCTAGACAGGCCATGCAAAAAAGAAGAACATGGCCCTCAAAGTGTTGATAAGTAGCTTAATCTTCAAGGATTTCTGGGTTTATTTTTAAAAGGAAATCAATGCATAAGAATGTCTGTTCTCAGAGTTCTTTTGAGGAACAACTTCTGTAGTTGAAACAAAGGTGTTTGTAGCTAAAAATAAAATCAATGACCTCAGCAGCCTACTCTAGATGTAATAATAAAACAGCACTGACCTGTAAAGCTTTTTATTTGCTGATTCTTAATTACAAGAGGACAGCCTCTTCCTTATGCTGCCATCAGAGCAATGAAACAAAGCCTTTTGCAGCCTCTTTTCTAGAGTGGATTGCTTGGTTTTTTTTAAATTGAGACAGGAATTTGGGAGACAACTCACAGATGTGAATGATCATGCCAGTGGAGTACCAGAGCATATTTCACAGTGTGGCAAGAGCACTTATCTCCTTCTGTGAAATGAAGGATGGACAAGAGAAAGGTTCATATCCTCTCCAGGGCAGCCAAGTTCTATTGTTTCTAAATATGCTGGCAGGGTACTGAAGCATTTACCAATATACTTTTAGCATACACTTCTGTAGCACCTTCTTTCTCTTTCTCATTTCTGTGCCTTCCTAAAGTAAAAGGTGAAAGAATTTCAGCAGAGTTTAAAGGACAAATCACAAGTTCCTTGAGACATGATAACTGAGATTTTCCAAACTTCATTACTAAGTGCTAAAATCAAAGGCAGTGTGGCCAGCAGACCTAAGAACAGCCTTCCAGTACCTGCAGGGGGCCCACAAACAAGACTTCCAAAGGCCGATAGTAATAGGACAAGGGGCAACGGTTTGAAATTAGAGAAAGGATTTAGATTGGATGACAGGGACAAGTTCTGCACCATGAGGGTGCTAGAATGCTGCAAGAGGCTGCCCAGAGAGGTTGTTGAGGCCACTTCCCTGGAGATACTCAAGGAGAGTCTGGACAATGCTCTGAGCAACCTGGTCTAGTGGAGGATGTCCCTGCTGAGTGCTGGGGGTTTGGACTACATTACCTTTAGAGCTCTTTTCCAATCCAAACAATTTTATGATAATACTTTGGAAACAATCTCTCTACAGCCTTTGTGTAAGCCCCATTCAGGTGCTGGAAGGCTGCTATTATGTCTGCCCGGAGCCTTCTCTTCTCCAGGCTGAACAACCTCATCTCCCTCAGCCTGTCCTTGTAGCAAAGCTGTTTCAGCAACATGATCATTTTCATGGCACTCCTCTAGACCTGCTCCATCATGCCAAGTTTGTTGTGCTGGGCCTTACCATGTTTCTGTCTTTATCTCACAATACTGACAGATGTATTCTATGATTCTGTGTTAACATCTGTCAGTATTGTGAGATAAAGACACAAACATGGTAAGGCCCAGCACAACAAACTTGGCATAATCATAGAATCAACTAGGTTGGAAGAGAGCTCCAAGATCATCCAGTCCAACCTATCCCCCAGCCCTATCCAGTCAACTAGACCATGGCACCGAGTGCCTGTGAGGACCTGATCATGCAGAGCTTACCTTGCCTGCGGGACACATATACCTTGAGTATTCTCGTACCCAAAGCTGTTCTCTGTGCTATTAGATGTGTACATTTGGACAACTGAGAGGAGGAGTGGCTTTCTGTTTTGAAGAATAAACCCCTTTATGCTGAAACTCAAATGTAAGAAGTTAGAAATTCTGTTTTGACCAAGCAATGCTTTTATGAAGAAGTTTCATCAAACTCTCTCCAACAGTTTTAGTACAAAGCATTAAATACTGCTACAATTACTTGCCTTGTCAACCAGTTAATACTAACTTGCTTCTTAAAGATTTAAGCTGAAACTCTTAATGTGGTGATGAAAAGATATAATTGGGGATTTTTTTTTTCTGAGAGAAAGCTGCAGTTCCATTTATTTTGCAACTCATTACAATGAACTGGTTATCTTAATTCTCAATGAATTAAAGTGACTACACTTCTTATCAGAACAGTTTATCAAGATCAGTGATAAATAATGTTATTAGACTTAATATTCCAGCCTCATTTACTTTTCACATAGACATTCATAACAGTCAATAAGACATGGCTACTTAATAACACTGTGCCAAAGCCATGAACACTGTATTTATAAAGTTGACATGTAATTAAAAAAGGACCAAAAAAATCTTGTAACAAAATATAATTCCAGCCAGACTCCATAAATGTATGGTTTGTGCTTACAGAAAACTGTGAACATTTCATAACCTTGCAAAACACAAAACCAAACCAAAACAAGAAAACCACAAACAGATAAAAAACTCCAAGCAAACAAAATAAAGCCAAACATGCAGTAACTGATTTGATGAAGTGTGAAAATTAATGGTAATTATTTATTTATTCCCACATTTGTCCTTTCTCTCTTTCACAGTGCAGTCAGTGAAGAGGCTCCATAGAGAGGAGGCTAAAGTGAGGAAGAAAGAAAAACAAGAATGACTTCCAATAAAAGGTAATCTTTCCAAACATTACTTTGAAGCAATTTTTTAGAAGCCTGAAAAAGAACATTTTCTCCCCTTATTCTATGTAGGTTGGAGGGTTTGGTTTTGGTTTGGTTTTATTTTTGTTTTGTTTTGTTGTTGATTTTTGTGTTTTGGGTTTTTTTTATGATGTGTTCTAGCTTCTACTTCCTTGGGTATCTGTAAACAACTGGGCCATTAAGTACCTCATACCATGGTCAGATTGTTCTTTTATTGGGCAATCTATTAAATATCTGGAGAAAGCTTAGATGATGCAAATTCAGATTCTCTGCCAGGAAGAAAAAAGCATGAGGAAATATGAAGCATAGCTCCCAGTACCTTACCAATCTTCCTGCCCCATTTCCCTGCTGGGTTCATAGAGCACTGCCTGACATACCCATCTGTTTCTAACTAAGTGTGTTAGTATCTGTCTTTTATAGAAACCTTTCACTTACAAGGCTGGAAACATCTTGGAGCTCCGACTCAAACCAGACTTGAGCTGCTCTCCTAAGAAAATGCCAGTTCTGGGAAGGCAGATTTCCTTTGCCTCTTTTAGAGCTGGCAATTGCTTAGAGATACCACAAACACCACTGGCAATGTTTTGGTGAGGCTGGTGTAGGTCTTTTCTCCCAAGTAACCAGCAATAGGATGAGAGGAAATGATTTAAAGTTGTGCCAGGGAAGGATGATTTAAAGTTGTGCCAGGGAAGGTTTAGTTTGGGCATTAGCAAAAATGTCTTTACTGAGAGAGCAATGAACAGGCTGCCCAGGGAGGTAGTGGAACTGCCATCCCTGGAGGTGTTCAAGAAGCCATAGACATGGCACTTCAGGATACAGTTTGATGGTCATGGTACTTGGGTTATGGCTAGACTCTATGATCTTGGAGGTCTTTTCTAGCCTTAGTGACTCTATGATCCTATTAGCAAGGACTGGTCCACTGACTGTGATAATGCCTTGAGAAAAGGATTCATTTCGCCATGTAACCACAATTTTGTCCAACATGTAAGTCTGGGAGCTGCAAAAGGCAGTGGATAAAATAAGGCAGGAGGCAAATGCTGCTGCCACAGTTCTCACTGCATTTGAAGCAGGGCTCAGGCTTCAGACCTCAGTAGCTCTGTCATAAGCAGGGCAGTGGAGGCTTCCAGGAAAATTTGGTCAAGGTGGATGAAAACAGCAATCCATAAGGTATGTGATGTTCCTAATGCCTTCCAAGTCTCATTAATGTATTTTAAATTGAGGTTCTATATGGTTTGATTTCCTATGATTGGTGTCAGCATAAGCAATCCTCAAAGTGCTGTGGCTAAGATTAGCTGTGAAATTAAAAACTTCCATGTTTCCCTGGAAATGTCTTTTCAACAATATCAGGTATATGCCTATAGTTGTTTTCTACTAATTGTTTAATTGTGTATAACTAGAATGCAGTTTCAGACTTCATTTTTGGGGGGGCTGTCTGGGAGCTGCATGGCTCTCTAGTGTGCATTGAACATTCTCAGATGTTGTTTTACCATCTCCATATGCAAAGGGCACTCTGGTGCCTGCTAGGTGGCTCTATAAAGTAATCCCATCGATATATTCAGACTGGAGTAAGAAGGTACACATCGACTTTTTCCCCAGTACCTCTAGGCTGTTGTTGTGTTAAAGGTCTGTTGGTTGACAAAAAATGCTTATTAAGGCAAGATTTTCTAAACCAAAGCAAGACAGACAGACTGACCAGTCCCTTTTTCTAGTTTCACAGCAATATAATCTTCTTTCTTTCCTTCTTCCCTCTGTTTTTGAAGGGACTTCAGTGCTTTTGTGTTTGGCCTCAATTAAGCAGCCAGTGTGAGCTGCAGCTCAACTAATTTCAGGTATATATAAAAAAACCCAGCTCAGTCCTACCTTACAGATCCTCTGCAGTTAATGCAATTGATTCTGCTGATACAAGGAAGTCTGACTTCTCAGAAATTATCATGAAATATGTGATTTCTTATTTATTATTTGCTTCTCTCTTAATCTTTTATGCCTTTGAAAATAGGTGCAGAAATGTACTGTTTTGCTGTTAAGGCACAGAATCACAAAAAGTGCTGGTTTCATCTAGTTCCAAAACCCTGCCACAGGCAGGGACATTTCCTCCTAGACCAGGTTGCTCAAGGTCCTGTTCAACCTGACTTTGAACACTTTCAAGGGTCAAAGCCTCCACAACTTCTCAGGGCAAACTGTTCCAGTGTTTCACCACCCTCGTGGTGAAGAGTTTCTTCCTAATGTCTCATCTAAATATATCTTCTTCTAGTTTAAAGTCATTACTCCTTGTCCCATCATTACAAGCCTCTGTAAAAAGGCCCTCTGTAGCTATCCTATCTTCAAATACTGGCAGGCTGTTATGCTGCTATAAGGTCTCTCAGGAGCCTCCTCTCCTCCAGGCTGAACAACCCCAACTCTCTCAGCATGCCTTCATGAAGATAATCCAGCCCTCTGATCATCTTCATGGGCCTCCTCTGGAACCACTCTAACAGTCCCATGTTCTTCTTGTGTTGGAGACTTCAGAGCTGGACACAGTACTCCAGGTGGGGTCACATGAGAGCAGAGCAGAGAGGGAGAATCATCTCCCTCCATGTGTTGGCCGCACTTCTTTGAATGCAGCCCAAGATCAGCTGGCTTTCTGTGCTGCAAGCACACATTGCAGGCTCATGTTGAGCTTCTTATCAACCAGCACCACAAAGTCCTTCTTCTCAGGTCTGCTCTCTCCCCTTTCTCTGCCCAGCCTATATTTGTACTTTGTACTGCCTTGACCCAGGTGCAGCAGCTTTCACCTGGCCAGTGGGCACTGGCCCACTTCTCAAGCTTGTCAAGGTGTCTCTCGATAGCATCTGTACTGCATTCAGTTTTGGGCTCCCCAGTTTAAGAGGGACAGGGATCTGCTGAAGAGGGTCCAGTGGATGTCTACGAGGATGATTAGGGGACTGGAACACTGCCTTATGAAGAGAGGCTGAGGGACCTGGGGCTTTTTAGTCTGCAGAAGAGAAGACTGAGAGGGGATCTAATAAATGTTTATAAATATCTGAGGGCTGAGTGTCAGGAAGGAGGGGACAGGCTCTTGTCCCTGTGATAGGACAAGGAGCAATGGATGTAAGTTGCAACACAAGAGGTTCTACCTCAACACAAGGGGGAACTTCTTCACTGTAAGCATCACAGACCACTGGAACAGGCTCCCCAGAGAGGCTATGGAGTCTCCTCTGGAGACTTTCAAGGCCCATCTGGATGCAGTCTTCTGTGACCTGAGCTAGATTGTGTGGTCCTGCTCTGGCAGAGCTGTTGGACTCAGTGATCTCTTTGGGTCCCTTCCAACCCCTGACATCCTGTAATCCCTGCCCTCTGAAAAATCTAAATCCTCAAAAAAATGAAAGCAATTGGCACTGACATAATTTTCACTCATTTTGACCAGCTCCAGTTATAGTCCAGTATAGTATGTAGCATTCTGAGATGAGAGAATTGACCCTGCTGGAGCCCACATTTATCTGCTCATTTATTTCAGCACTATTTAAGTAGATTATCTGACCTAGATAAACTATGTAGGTTCATTGCATAACATAGGTATGATGAAAGAACAGGTTTATGAGAATACTTTTCATTAATATATCAAGAGATTAAAAGGGTTGAAGCTAAGAAATAGAAAGTTCCAAAGAGCATAGGAAAAAAAATTAAAAAGGAGCTATTTGAGTAGATGGCAACAGGTCACATATTAAAACTTCAAAAAGAGACAGCCACAAGGGAAATTAAGAGAAGCATTTGAGAAAGCATATGATTAAGATGTGGGCAGAAGCACCACAGTCAGCAGTGGAAGCTGTGCTCCTGCTTCTCATTTGACATACAGCAGCCTCATTCCAGTAGCACTAGGTCATGATCAGACAAAAATCAAAATCTGACCACAGTGAACTCCTCTTCTGAAATGGTGAGAAATGAAGGGGCTCTGGACACAAAGCATGAATTCCCATTTGTGTTGCACAGTGATTTAGGCGAATCCTCAACACCACTTTTAGAACTATGGGTTTCAACTGTTACTTGTGGTTTCCCTGTGTTTGCCTGCTCAAGGGGAAAGGTTTCTAACCATAGTGGTAGCTGCATGTTCAGCACTCAAGTGCCTTGTTCATTGGCAACTGAGGGATGGGGAGGGAGGTGAAATCTGATATTTATATTGTAAATGGCAAAGATGAGCTGTAGGAAATCCCTAGAAAGGAGTAAATGGCTTGCTCCCAGAAGAATGCTCAGAAAACTCGAGGCAACAGAAGGAAAAGGGCACAGTTCTGCCTTTTCAGGGTGCCATTTATCCCAGGAGTGATAATACCAGTGACATCACTGTTTCTTCTGCACAGTCTGTATTTATTGATAAGCTCTTCATTGTTTATTTTTTGATTCCTCTGTGTTTAAAACATTAATTTTACATCAGACCCTGTGTCGTGGTAGGTCTGATGGGCCAGAAATAGGCTTATACATGTGCTGGCTTGCCCAGGCATGCTTTTGTCCTGTGATAAACAAGGTACACACACTTAGCTTGTGCCTGCTTTGTGCAAGGCCAATGCTTTTTCCCAAGTCTGGGTAAAGCAAGCTTGGCTAACTGCTGTTCTGCTTGGCTATTGTGTGTCCAAAGGGCAATTAGTCTTGGCCCACATTGATAGAAGGAGATATGCAGGTAAACAGTGTGCTCTGCCGTGCTCTGCCATTCTATTTGTGCCTGCTGTTGCCTGCTGCCATTGCTTACTGCCTTATTGTTTGCCTGGAAACTTCACTGTCGCGAGTTTACCAGGAACAGACTCTAAACACCTCCATGCGATCAGCCTGCATAGCCAGCATGACATCATGCTAAGATTACATATCACAAGACATCCTACCTGCACCTGAAAGTCTCCTGACAAGATGGGAAGTCCTGGAGATACACAGATCGTCTAGAGGAGCCAGGAGACAAGGTCAGAGATTGTCTGCCTCCTTTCCCCAGAAGCCTGGGAAGAATCAGAGGTCTCAGTGGCCAACAAGACAGTGGCAGAGTTCCCTAAAAGCAGTTGGGTGATGTCTGGGACTGTGGCTAGCCCTGCAAGTCAGGCAATAATAATTTTGTGAGTAAATACTTAATGCCTCTGTCTAATTCACCATTGCCTTGTGCCGTTAGCAGAAAAGAGCTCCTTGGCCACAAGAATATTCTCTTCCACTTCAATTAATGTTTATACATTTTGCTGCTGTCACTAGATCTGCTTATTATCAGTAAAATGCTTTCATGACTGTGCAAGAGCCAATTATTATTAAAATTAGTGGATGGAAGTGGTGAGAGTTCTGAATATCAAAATTAATAAACAATATTAATTTTGGAAAAAATACGATTTCATGGTCACTGCAGCCAAGGAAATCTTTCAGCTTCACTTCACTCACCAGCCCCTGGTGATAATGTCAGGTGATGATGTCATCTACCTGGACCTGAGTAAGGTGTTTGACTCTGTCCCACATGACATCCTGGTCACCAAACTGGGAAAAAATGGATGTTGATCACCATGGAGTGGTGATCAACAGCATAATGTCCACCTGGAGACCAGTGACACCAAGCTGTATGGCACAGTCGACTTGCTAGAGGATAGCAGGGATGCCACCCAGAGGGACTTGGACAGGCTGGAGAGGTGGGCCCAGGACAACCTCATGACATTCAACAAGGCCAAGTGTAAGGTCCTGCACCTGGGTCGGTGTCAAGGTCCAGAGGAGCAGAGATGAACAGTATCTCTGTCCAGAGGAGCGAGGCCAGTTCTTATGGATTCCGTGTTGTGAAATTAAGGTGCAAACGAGACCAGATAGCACCATGAAACTGTTTATTAAAGGATAAGCTTGGGCAAAACAGAGGGAGAGAGGGGAGAAGGGGGAGAGAGAGATCAAAACAGAGGGAGAGAGGGGAGAAGGGGGAGAGAGAGAGATCAAAACAGAGGGAGAGAGGGGAGAAGGAGGAGAGAGAAAGATAAAGAGAACGATGGAGAAGAGAAGAAGGAGCAGGGAAGGAAAAGGGCTGTGATCATATTACCCTCAGTCGCAGGTGGAGGGGAGAGAGAGAGACGGGTGCGTGGCCCAGGGATGATCTTCTGTGGAGTTTGTCAGAGCTTCTTCGGGTGATGTGCAGCTCTGGTGGTCTGGTGGTGGTCCGCCCTCGGTGGTCTGGTGTGAGGTGCCACTGGTGGTCCACTGGTGGTCTGATGGAGATGCCACTGGTGGTCTGCTGGGAATGCCACCCTTAGTCTGCTGGGAATGCCACCGGAGGTCCGATGGAGATGCCACCCTTAGTCTGCTGGGAATGCCACCCTTAGTTTGCTGGGAATGCCACACTTTGGCAGGCCTTTCTCCTGCCTTTTTATACAGTTTTCTGCTCAGTGTCCAGCTGCAGCCCCCCAGGGCATCTTCCTGTGCATTCTCAGGCATTCACAGGGGTCCAGCGTCGCCGGGGGGGAGGGCCTCCGCCCCCTCCCTGGCTGCACCTGTCCACACCCTGCATACACATAAACCTTTTCCCTTGGGGGTAGCTGAGGTAAGATGTAAGCCTCCTGGGCATTCCAGCCAGGGTGAGGTCCAGGAGTTTTGAAGGTGTTGTCTGTTGATTTGCATCCCTGAGCTTTGGCCAAGCACCGAGTCTGTGTCCCAGAAGTAACAAGTTTAAGGAGAGACGATGCAATCTTATTTATCTTTGTTGATTAAGGAGAGACGATGCAATCTTTATCTTTGTTGATGAACGAGAGAGGATTTAGACTCTCACAGTCGGCACAATCCCAAACACAAATCCCGTCTGGGTGGCCAAAGTCTGGGGAGTAGCCCTGAGGAAAAGCACCTGGGGTCTGGGTTGATGAAAAGCTCAACATGAGCCAGCAGTGTGAACACAGACAGCAACTGTGTCCTGGGCTGCAGCAAGAGAAGAGTGGCCAGCAGAGCAAGGGAGGGGATTCTCCCCCTTTATTCTGCTCTCATCAGACCCCACCTGGAGTACTGTGTGCAGTTCTGGAGCCCCCAGCACAAGAAGAATATGGAACTGTTGGAGTGAGTCCAGAGGAGGCCACAAAGATGATCAGAAGGCTGCAGCACCTCTGCTATGAGGACAGGCTATGACAGTTGGAGCTCTTCAGCCTGGTGAAGAGAAGGCTTTGAGGAGACCTTATAGTGGCCGTCCAGTATCTGAAGGGAGCCTACGGGAAGGCTGAGGAGGGACTATTTACAAGGTCTTGTAATGACAGGACAAAGGGTAATGGTTTTAAACTGAAAGAGGGGAGATTCAAACTAGATGTTAGGAAGAAGTTATTTATAATGAGGATGGTGAGAGACTGGCACAGGTTGCCCAGGGAGGCTG
Source organism: Pogoniulus pusillus (assembly GCF_015220805.1). Classification (NCBI taxonomy): domain Eukaryota; kingdom Metazoa; phylum Chordata; class Aves; order Piciformes; family Lybiidae; genus Pogoniulus; species Pogoniulus pusillus. The sequence goes on from NC_087267.1 coordinate 34,737,214, forward strand.
TGGATGTACCCTCCTTGGAGATGTTCAAGGCCAGGTTGGATGAGGTCTTGAGTGACCTGTTCTAGTGGGAGGTGTCCCTGCCTATGGTGGGGGATTGGAACTGGACGATCTTTGAGGTCACTTCCAACCTAAACCATTCTATGATTAGTGAAATTTTTTCACTGAAAGAGTGGTCAGGCATTGGAACAGGCTGCCCAGGGAGATGGTAGAGTCACCATACTTTGAGATGTTGAAGAAGCTGTAGATGTGGTGCTTCCAGATATAGTTTAGTGGTCATGGACATGTTGAAAGATTATTTAGATGTAGCACTTAGTGATATGTCTTAGTGGCAAACTTGGTAGCGTTAATGGTTGACCCTGATTATCTCAAGGGTATTTTCCAACCCGAATGGTTCTATGATTCTACAGAAGCCAGTTGTGCCTTGGCTTCAAGATTATGCTTCTCTAAAGAACATCATCTTGGCCTACAAACCAAACCCAAAAACCCCAAACCCAAGAAAAACTTAATAAACAAGCGGAGTCCCTCAGGGATCAGTCCTGGGACCAGTCTTGTTCAACATCTTTGTCAGTGACATGGACAGAAGCATTGAGTGCAGCCTCAGCAAGTTTGCTGACAACACCAAGCTGTGTGGTTCAGCAGACGTGCTGGAGGCAAGGGATGCCATCCAGAGGGACCTGGACAGGCTGGAGAGGTGGGCATAAGCCAACCTCAGGAGGTTCAGCAAGACAAAGTGCAGTGTTCTGCGTCTGGGTCAGAGCAATCCCAAGCACAAATACAGGCTGGGCAATGTCTGGCTGGAAAGCAGCCCTGAGGAAAGGGACTTGGGAGAGCTGGTGGATGAGAAGCTCAACCTGAGCCAGCAGTGTGCACTTGCAGCCCAGAGGGCCAACCAGATCCTGGGTTGCATCAGGAGAAGTGTGGCCAGCAGGTCGACAGAGGTGATTCTCCCCCTCTACTCCACTCTGGTGAGACCCCACCTGGAGTACTGCATCCAGTTCTGGAGACCCCATTACAAGAAGGATGTGGATGTGCTGGAGTGTGTCCAGAGAAAGGCCACTGGGTTGATCAGAAGGCTGGAGAACTTCTATGAGGACAGACTGAGGGAGTTGGGGCTGTTCAGTCTGGAGAAGAGGAGGCTCCCAAAGTCACCTTACTGTGGCCTTTCAGTACCTGAAGGGGGCCTACAAAAAAGCTGGGGAGGGACTTTTCAGGATATCAGGGAGTGACAGGACTAGGGGGAATACAGCAAAGCTGGAGGCAGGTAGGTTCAGACTGGATGTGAGGAGGTTGTTCAGCACGAGAGTGGTGAGAGCCTGGAATGGGTTGCCCAGGGAGGTGGTTGAGTCCCCATCCCTGGTGGTGTTTAAGGCCAGGCTGGCTGAGGCTCTGGCCAGCCTGCTCTAGGGTAGGGTGCCCCTGCCCATGGGAGGGTGTTTGGAACTAGATGATCCTTGTGGTCCCTTCCAACCCTGACTGATTCTATGAGTCTAAAATGAAAAATCCTCAAATATTTATATTTACCCTTATATTCAAGTATTTAAATTTATTCAAGTCCTTTGAAGTCCTGAGCACACCCTCAAAGAGAGGCACCTAATCATAAACTCCATGGATTTTTCTATGAAGTAGTAGAGAAGGCTAGTTTTATTTGCTGCTTTGAGTTGGCTAGGACTCTCCTGAAGTTTGAGCATCTGCTTACCTTATTTTCTTCGCCTTTACTCTCCTTTCTCCCTCTCTCTCCCTCCCTCCCTGCATCCAAGTCACTGATGCTAGTTTCTAAAGTCCTCCTGCCAGAAGGTTGCCCATCTGTTCAGCAGTGTCTCCTTGTAATGATGTTGGCATTAATTTTTCCTGTAGATCTGAGGTTTTTTTAATGGTGTTCGTCAGAAATGTGCCATCTTTGAATCTCATCCCACTTCACATCAGAGTGATGGCCTGTTTGAGTAAAGCTCTGGGAGGCAGAGCCTCTTAATTTTGCATTAACAAGCACTTTGGTTTTATGTCAGCAGAGATGGGCAGTGGGAAAGCAGACCTGAGTCACCTCCTAGCTGACTGCATTTTTAACTTCCACATGCATTAAACAGGGAAAGGTTTACTTCAAAATACTTCTAAGGACAGAGAGTGAACGGTGAAGTCAATTAAGTCAGGCTATTCAACATGTTGGATGGGACTGACAGTGATTCATTTTTAAGCACAGTTCTCTTACATCTTTTGACTACCACAGTGCTGACTGCAGCAGTACCTTTTTCAAAGGAATACAGCAATAAATATAGCAGATGAGGATAGACAAACTTGCTCTCCTTTCAGCAAGTCATAGAGACAGTTTTCCTCCTGCTACTTTCTTAAGGTGCTCAGCAATTCATGGACTACAGGACACATTTTCCTCCCACTGTACCAATCTAAACCAGAAGAACTCTGTTTTAACCAATGAATTTTCCATGAGGCTACATAAGTGGAATATCACAAGGTCTACATCTTTTGCCATCTTTTCTATTTTGCATCTCATCACTGTCAACAAAATTTAACAACTCGAAGCTAATATTACTTTCTCTATTTGTCATATGCTATTCTACCCCTTTTTCCACAAGTCCTGAATCACCCTTTGGGAGGAATTTAAGTAAATACTTAGGTGTAAGAAGTGAGATCTATAGGCTTGCTGGGTAAGAAATATGGATCCTAAACTTAGAAGAGTTGCACTGCTATCTAGTGGCAACAGCAGGAAGTCTTAACACAGCAGCTGTAGCCACACATAGTAGAAAAGATAGCTCTTGTGAGACTTCACTTTGAATTCTGCAACCATCTGCAACCAGTTCTGGTGTTTCCATCATATGAAGGATACAGAGCTGTTAGAGCAAGTCCAGAAGAGGGCCACAAAGTTCATACAAGGGCTAGAATACCTCTGATATGAAGATAGGCTGAGGGAAGTGGGGTTGTTCAGCCTGAGGAAGAAAAGACTCTAAAAGAGCTGCCTTCCAGTATCTAAAGGGATCCTACAGGAAGGCTGGAGAGAGACTTCCTAAGGGTGTCTAGAAACAGGACAAGAGTAAATGGTTTGAAGCTAAGGGAAAGTAGGTTTGGATCTTAGTAAGGAGTTCTTCAGTGTGAGGGTGATGAGGATCCTGGAATAGGTTGCCCAGGAAGGCTGTGGATGCCTCCTCCCTAGAGGTGTTCAAAGCCAGGTTGGATGCAGACAAGTCTAGTTGAGAGGCATCCCTGCCTACGGCAGAGAGGTTGGAGTAGGTGATCTCTGAGGTCTCTTCCAACCTGAAGCATTCTGTGGTTCTATGAATAATATGTATGTAATCTAGCACTGACTAAGTCCACTGTGCATGCATTGAATCCAGTCTGCAAAAGATCCCCTGTTGTTGGTTGTTTGTCTCTATTGTAGACTCTCTTCTGCATGCACTTCAGCGTGATAACTAAACCCCTCCCAGCAGCAGTCCCAGCAATCAGGCTAATATATTCCAAGTATGACTGGAGCTTCTCAGCTGGGGGTCCCACTGTGAGAGACACACATCGTACATGGACACAAATCAAACAGCACACTTATGCAAACATCTTCTGATAAGGAATCACCCAAAACTTCAGTTGCATGGACCATAATCACCCAAAGTTGAGACTGTTGTGGAAATTAATAATATGTTAATAATTATGAATATTAATTCCAACATTTACATTAATTTTAATTATTAACGTTAAAGAATTCAAGAATATTCCCTGAGATTCTTTGGATTTTCAGTTGACAGGAAGTAGTTGCACCAAGGGTATTTATAAACACAGAATTAAACAGTATAAAAAATCAGAACTTGGAAAACAGGAACAGGAAAACAGGAAAAATTCTAATTATGCTTATGGAGCCTTAGCATTAACTCCAGCAAATGTACTTACAACAACCCCAAGCAGCACAACACGCTGGGGACAGAGTGGCTGGAGAGCAGCCAGGAAGAAAGGGACCTGGGGGTACTGGTAGATAATAGGCTTCAGATGAGCCAGCAGTGTGCCCAGGTGGCCAAGAGAGCCAATGGCATCCTGGCCTGCATCAGGAACAGTGTGGCCAGTAGGACAAGGGAGGTTATTCTTCCCCTGTACTCAGCACTGGTCAGGCCACACCTTGAGTGCTGTGTCCAGTTCTGGGCCCCTCAATTCAAGAGAGATGTTGAGATGCTGAAATTTGTCCAGAGAAGGGCAACGAAGCTGGTGAAGGGCCTGGAACACAAACCCTATGAGGAGAGGCTGAGGGAGCTGGGGGTGTTTAGCCTGCAGAAGAGGAGGCTCAGGGGTGACCTCATTGCTGTCTACAACTACCTGAAGGGACATTGTAGCCAGGTGGGGGGTGGCCTCTTCTCCCAGGCAGCCAGCAATAGAACAAGGGGACACAGTCTCAAGTTGCACCGGGGGAAGTCTAGGCTGGATGTTAGGAGGAAGTTCTTGCCAGAGAGAGTGATTGGCATTGGAATGGGCTGCCCAGGGAGGTGGTGGAGGCACCATCCCTGGAGGTCTTCAAGAAAAGCCTGGCTGAGGCATTTAGTGCCATGGTCTAGTTGATTGGATAGGGCTGGGGGATAGGTTGGACTGGATGATCTCGGAGGTCTCTTCCAACCTGGGTGATTCTATGATTCATGAGGCTCCAGTCCCTGAGTAAGTTCCCTGTAAAAAGACGCTTCCAGAAGTCGCAATAATGATCCCGGGGTAAAATACAAAATATTCCAGGCAGAAGGAAGGAGAAAAAAACTGAGGTGTTGCTGCTGAGCTGCTAGTGCAAGCTGCATATGGGTGGCCACCTTGATTCCCAGTTAACGAGCTGTGAACAGGGTGCTGCTCCCAGTGGCAGGTCAGTGCGGAAGGGCGGAAAGGCAGAAGGGCAGAGAGGCAGAAAGGCAGAGAGGCAGAAGGGCAGAGAGGCAGAAAGGTGAGGTTTCTAAATCATCCACCATTAAATACATCATTTTGAAAATTAAACTGCCCAATAAGCACTAGCACCATTGTTCTGGCTGATGAATTCAAACCTTCATGTGACCATGCAAGCACATTATAGGGCAGCACAAGATATCTGACAGGTGGTGCTAAGCCCCTGGCCCTTAAGTCTCTGCTGGGAACAAACCCTTGTTGTTTGCTCATCTAACTCCACTCCCGGACCCACAACAGGAGAAGGAAAGCAAGGGTTAAACCAGCCTAGCAGGGTTTGTGCCCTACCAAGACAAAGATTCAATAAATTCCCAATGAAATCCTTAACTTATCACCAGAAGTGGTAAGTTTAAGATAAAGAAATGCTTAAGATCTTTAAGGTATGTGTGATTCTGAACAATGTTGTGCTACACCGAGGGTTAGAGGTGTGTTTAGGATTAGCTGCTGAAAACATTTTGTACAATAAAGATGTATTTGGGTGCCTTGTTATCTCAACTGTAATTAAAAGGAGTTAGTGTTCTCTAAATATGCAAAGAAGCTGGCAGGTGGGATTTTCTGGTTTAAATCATGCCATTACAAGCCTGTGTTTCTGAGTCAGCTATGACATTCTACCATTGATCCCGAGGCAGATCTTCAGGAAAGCTGTTAATGTTTGCACTGTTGAGCAAATGTTCTAAGATACTTGAAGTCCCAAACTCTCATCTGTGCTTTCCAGTGCAGTTTATATGGAATAATTATGTCAACATTGTTGTGTCCCACATGAATAGCCAGAGACAGAGTAAAGTGGCAGAATTACCTCTCTCCATCTGCTGGCCATGCTTCTTTTGATGCAGCCCAGGATGCCATTGGCCTTCTGGTCTACAAGTGCACACTGTTGGCTCATATCCAGCTTCTCATTCACCAGCACCCCCCAAGTCTTTTTCTTCAGGATTGCTTTCTATCAACTCATCCTCCACCCTGTATTGATAATGATTGTTTTGACTCAGGTGTGGGACTTGGTCTTGAACTGCATGAGGTTGACCTGGGCCCACCTCTTCAGCTTATCCAGGTCCTTCTGGATGACATTCCATCCCTCTAGCATACTAACAGCACCACTCAGCTAGGTGTCATCTGCAAACTGCTGATGGTGCACTTGATCCCAGTGTCTATGGCATTGATAAAAACACTACACAGTGTACTCATCAGTGGATTCCCATGACAAGCATACTGAAGAGAAATTTTTATTTGGAGTGATGAATGTACTTCAGTGCCAAACATCCATGAAACTCTCCTATGAGCTGAGTGCTTTTACAAGCCCTGTCTGTGAGTTTGGCATAAAGAGTTGCTATATACTTATTGTATGTGTTAGGCATACATGTAAGGTTCTTAGCTTATGGTATTTGTACTCTACAATTCAGCTGAACTTTCAGATTTCCCTTTTTTCTGTCTCCCTGAAACTGATCCAACTGAACTTCCCATGCTGCATCTCATTTCTGTAAACTGGAGGGTGAAAGTTTCTGTATTTTTGTTTGTTGTTTGGTTTTTTTTCCCAGAAAGTTAATTTAAAAGTAAATACAAACCATAAAAAGAAGGAAAAAAACCCCAAAAAACAGAAAAACAACAACAGAAACCCTCAAACCCAAACAAACAAAACCCTAAGCAAAAATAATAAAGCAACCAAACCTTGCCTGTTCTGGTGATTTTTATTTCTGTTTCCATAACCAGATGTATCTCCAAAACATTCTTGTTTTGCTGTGGGATTTCCAAGCTATGGGGATTGAATGAGTTGGGAAAGTATTGTCACATGAGCTGCTAGCTTTGCATGCACACACAAACACTGAAGACAAACCTTACTAGTAAATACTCATTTGTTCTGAGCTAACAGTCTATTACATTGTCTATTAGTTTATTAGAAGGAGGGTGTGTTTAAAAGCAAGTCATGATGGAGAGTTTTAAAATACATAATGTATGTATAATGATCCTATTTTGCTTCAAGTTCAAGGCAAGATTGGACGTGGCACTTGGTGCCATGGTCTATCCTTGAGCTCTGTGGTAAAGGGTTGGACTTGATGACCTGTGAGGTCTCTTCCAACCCTGATGATACTGTGATACTGTGATTTAGGTAAGAGAGCTCAGAGACATTATAATGATCCCTGCTGCAGAGGCTCAGCAGGACACTGTGAGAGCTTAAAGAAACAGATAGTTGAGGAGATTTTGCATTTGATTGTTCCTTCTGAGAGGTAGGATTTAGTGTACGCTAGCAAAGAGTGCCAAGATTATAGCTGGAGCTTGAGATTTGTGCTTTCTCATTCAAAAAATAGATGCTGGATCCTAAACATTTTCTGCTTTGCCTATTTATAGCAATCCTGTGCTGCCTTTTGTAATTGTGGAGTGAATCAGGAGCTGCAGATGTGATGCTTGGAAAAAGTGTGGTACAGAAAATGAACAAACAGAGTATACAATGTCTAACTTTGTCACAGCTTAAGAATTTCAATGCCTAAGTAAAATGTTGGTCTTCTGACTGCTTTTCCTTATGCAGCATAATCCAGTCTTAGTATTATCTGCTGCTCAGCATTTTAAGTCGGCTTTTCATAAAACTTGCATATGAAAATTCATAGGCAATTCTATTCAGGAAAAATTTCTCCTTTGAAAACACAGAGGGCAAAGGCAACTTTTACCCAGGTTGTCAGCCCTTAGAAAGATGGTCACAAAAATAAATCAATCCTGCTGTTAAGCTGCTTTTTAAACTAAAACCAATTCTTTAAAACTACTGCTCTTATCAGGATTGATGAATAAGGGCTATTCTAAGTATAAAAGAAGGAAAATTAGAGCTTAACAAGCACTGAGGTCCAGAGTGACAGCATGTAGCAGAGGCAGAGAATGATTCATGGAGGAAACTAATAACCAGGCCTAAGCATCTGTTTTACCTTCCTGTTTTACTGCAAGTGAAAACATCCACATTACTTAGATTGCCATGTCGTGAAGCGGAGAAAGCTAAGACATAGCAAGTTTAAGGATGAGTGTCTGAGTGTCTGAGTGAGAGCCAAACATTATGCAGGAACTGGAGGATGCAGACTTCGGATAAGCTCCTGCAAGACTGGGAATAGAGGAGTGGTGAGGGGTAGGTGTCTGAGCCTCAGGACCTGAGTATAATAGCTCTACGAGGGAAGCTAGTTTGCCACCAGCTACTCTAGGAGTTTCTCACTGTCGTGGAACAGAGTTTTGAGGAATTTCAGAAAATAACATGCGAGGCCAATTTATAAAAGTTTAAATGATTTATTACTACAATACTAGAAATCCCCTTCCCCAAACTTATTTATAACTGTCCCAGGTAAGTTCTTGGTTCGCAGTTGCAAATTAAAATACAGAATGGCTAAATTGGAGAGAGTCTGTGATTTTTAAGAGAGTTCATTGGAGTCTTGAGAGATTATTCAGTCTTTCAAATTAAGAGTTTTGTCAGTTACTCACTGTCCAAATGCAGTTCAGAGAAGAGTCTTAGAGTATTATGAATTTAATACAGCCCGCGGGTCTGGGCCGAGCTGAATGCTGGCTTCTGAGGCTGACGAGGATCGAGGCTCTGCCAAGTCCGTGCCGTCCCGAGCTGGCTGTAACTCCAGTGCTGCGGTGCGAATGCCGAGCGAGTGCCGATGCGTGTGCAAGCAGGGCATCAAGGGGGTGCAAGGGATGCTCAATTAAGGCAAATGCAGCATTTTATAGTGTCCAAAAGAGGTGTGTTCAGCCAATTCAGGCAGTTTTACGTTAGCTTTACAGATTGGTACAAAGTTATAATCAATTCATACAATTCTTTACCAAAAACAATCTGTGGGACCACCCAAGGGTCAGCCCCCAACAGGTGTTCATCGGATATGAGAACCAGGGTCCCTTATTTCAAAACATAGCCTATGTTTACCTTTTGCCCCTCTGGGGGAGAAATCTTCTCAGAGGCTCTGTAGCTGCTGGGACAGCAACTGTCGTCATTGCAGGCAGATAGAAAGCAAGGGTTTGATTTTTCAATGAGAGGCCTATGTGAACCACGACCCTGTTTACAAAGAGGCTTTTGCAAAAGGGCTCTGCTACCTTCCATGACACTCACCTGAAAGAAGAGGATATCATTATTATTTGAGAGAGTGATTTGCCCTTGGAATGGGCTGCCCAGGGAGGTGGTGGAATCACTGTCCCTGGAGGTGTTCAAGAAAAGCCTGGATGAGGCACTTAGTGCCATGGTCTAGTTGACTGGATAGGGCTGGGTGCTAGGTTGGACTGGATGATCTTGGAAGTCTCTTCCAACCTGGTTGATTCTATGATTCTATGCTTTCTGGACTTTGAGGATACAGTAGTTTTTTAAAGCTGAATTTTGTTCACATTGTTAAAAATAGAATTGCTACTGGGATCCTGCCACCAGACAATGAGCTGAAAGTTACTTTTGGATTGAGCATGGTCCTTTCTGCCCTGCAGAAGTAAACTTTTCCTTCCTGCTTATACAGGCTTCTTTAAGCCTTCTCACAACCAGGCGAGTTGTTTCTTTCCCTGATCCTTTGTCTCTCTGCACACAAATATATCTCCTCCATCTGATAGGCCCAGTTGGTCTTCTGAAGATCATGGAGCACCAGTTCTGTTTCGTTCTACATCAACAGATGACTGGTGTACAAGAAGTGGTGTCACTGTCCATGGAGGTGTTTAAGGAAAGATTGGATGTGGCACTGTCATCGCTGGCTGGATCTGTCTGTGTTTTTGCACAAAGTGATAAGGCTGCAGATGCAAAAAAGCCTCTTTTTTATTCCTCCTACCTCATATCTCTCATATCCCACATAGACTAATACAACATTTATATTTTACCAAAAAAAGGTCTATTTTATTCTCTGCTAAGACACCCATGTTGGTTTGCTAACTATTGCCATATGGTTTCCTAAACTTCCAACCTACGGAGATAAATGTTCATTTCATAACTTGGAATTCATGTCAGATATTCTCTATAAATAGTGAACAAACAAAAAACCCAACCCTGCACTGCATATTTTGGAACACACCATAAGGGAAAAATGTAATAATAATGTAAAATAATAAGTCTAATGTTTCATTCAAGGCTGGCAATTTTATAGCTGAGGTTTCATTCCATTTGTGTAAACAATAAATGTTTGTGAAATATTTGCTAGACTTGACAATGTGGCTGCTTTAACAGCAGATGTAATTAGAGAGAAGAGTTAAAATACTGTGAACCAACACTGTTGTAAAAGATCCCACTCAATCATGTAGTTAATGGGAAGCCAAAACATTACTAAATGGCACTGCAGAGGTGTTCAGAAATTATGGAATTAATTTCTAACAAATTATTCCCACTGGAAACTGTCATTTAAAAGAGAAAATATGAACTGTTAAGACATGAGGAGTTGAGGGTTTCATTGAAAACTACTTTGCAGTACATGCAAGCTGGGGGCTATGGTCCAATCAAAGATTTGAGCTACAACAGAACCATTTAAATTGCCTCCTGGCAGACTGCTTTTCCTAGATTCTGAAAGGAACAACCACAACAGCAACAAAAAGTTCTCTTCTTATGAAAAGGATAGTCCATTTCCTCTACTTTGTGAAACCAAAAGCAAGAGTCTACAAATTACTGGAGATGTCTAGAGGTGGTTCTGTCACTTTGCTCTGCTGAGAACTCACCTGAAGTACTGCATCCAGCTCTCGAGCCATCAACATAGGAAGGACGTGGACCTGATGGAGCAGGTCCAGAGAAGCACCACAAAAATTATCAGGGGGCTGAAAGAGCTCTGCTATGAGGACAGGCTGAGGGAGCTGAGGTTGTTCAGCCTGCAGAAGAGAAGGCTCTGGAGAAACCTAATAGCAGCCTTGCAGTATCTGAAGGGGGCCTACAAGAAGGCTGCAGAGGGACTGTTTCCAAAGCCCTGCAGTGACAGGACAAGAGGGAACAGTTTGAAATTAGAGAAGAGGAGATTTAGACTGAATGTTAGGAACAAGTTCTTCACTATGTGGGTGGTGGAACACTGGAAGAGGTTGCCCAGGGAGGTAGTTGAGGTCCCATCCCTGGAGATACTCAAGGTGAGGCTTGACAAGGCTCTGAGCAACCTTATCTAGTGGAGGATGTCCCTGCTGACTGCAGAGAGGGTGGACTAGATGAGCTTTGGAGGTCCCTTCCAACTCAAACTATTCTATGATTCCCCATAGAGTTACATTGATTTTTCCAATCTGTAGTCTGCAGATAGCTGAAATACCATCCCCAACTCTAAGATTCATAAGAAAAAGGAGTTTATCAAGAAATAGCAGTGATGCAAGATGAGTACAGTGATCTAAATTCAAAGGATTTCTATGCTCATATCTACTCCCAAGTAATTGATTTTCCAAGGTTCAATATTTGATCAAATTTGGATGGAAATTTAAAATTATTTAAAGTCTTGAAATGATAATAACTGCATATTTAAGAGAATGTTAGCCTGAAGATGTATTTAAAATGCAAACATCCAGTTTCAGCAATTAAATAGATCGATAACAGGTAGTCAGGGGTGACTACATGGCTCCGGGCATGAGGGTAAAGGGCATGTCCCCAGCTGATGTTTCCTTGATGTCATCTGAGAAGGGGAAATGCACCTGAAGAAGCAGATGGTTCTACAAATCAATACCTGGTTGTGCAACTGGTGTCATCAGCAGAGACTTTGCTTGTAAAAACACAGGATCCTTTTTGAAGACTGAGGACTTCTAGGGAGAGGTGGGATCCACCTGACAAAGTAGGGCAAGAGTGTTTGCCAAGAGGCCAGCCAAGCTGATGAGGTGAGCCTTAAACTAGATATGACAACACATGGTTAAGGGAGGTGGCAGTGAATGAGGGTGGAGAGCCTGTGTCAGGAACAGAGCAGAGGCTGTTGAGACATCATTGTGGGTTGCCCTTACAGACTTGTGATTAAGTTGAAGAAATAGACAGAGACTTCTGTAAAACAATCAAGTATTCTTACCGACCCTGGTCTTCAGTGGGGACTTGAACCCCCCAACATCTGCTGCATGGGTAACAATGGGACATGAGTCAGTGAGATTTCTGGTGGTTCCCTCAGGAGTAACTTCTTAATACAGTTACTGGATGGGACAACCAGGGGATGCAGACATGGGTATGGCTGAGGCACTCAACGCTTTCTCTGCCTCAGTCTTCACTGGAGTTTCTTAGGCATCTGTGTTCAAAGTGTTCAGAGAGTACCATCAAGCAGTAGCAAAGGTTGCACAGATACTGTTTCAATGTCGATTTTGGGAGAGTTTCAAGACCTAATTGTTCAAAGCCCTGAGCAATCTGACCTGATCCCCATAGGTGACCCTGCCTGGAGTAGAAGGTTAAACTAGAGACTTCTGGAGGTCTCTTCCCACCTGAAGTATCTGATGATCCTATACTTTGTTGAAAAACAACTTGTACAGATGGATCATTAAAGCCAGTTCAGAAATACCTCACTTTACTCAGCCAAACCAAATATTGTCTATTTACCAAGGGGGTGAAGCTGATGGAAATAAGGGTCACAGTGTCAGTTTTCTAGGCCATGACAATATGATTCAAATCTGTAGTATAACTCACTGGCCAACTGATAGGAGATCAGATGTATGTACAAGGAAGAAATTTTTGTTTAACATTTGACAGGTGTTGGGAATTAAATCATGTGAAGAAGCATAGAGTAAACATCCTTATTGGAAGCCTCTACAACTCTGCATGAATATTGCCAAAGTTACAATGTCAGTGAAGTAAATAAGTATTTGTGTATGAGGTCTGCTATTCACAAAGCTGATTCTAACTCTGATTTTATTTATGAATGCAGTTCTTTAACTTTGGGGAAAGTGGAGAGATAGGAAAAGCTGCACAATAAATCTTCTTAAGGATTCATGTTTGTCAGCATGTGTTCAAATAGATTTCTACACATCTTTTTGATATTTTGCTTCAAAATGTCTTCAGGAACTTGATCAAAGTTAGTGTGTCATAGAATGCTAGAATGGCTTAGGTTAGAAGGGACCTCAGAGATCATCTACTCCAACCTCCCTTTTGCAGAAAGCTTTGCCACTTTAGATTGATTTTTATGGGAACTGATGATCAGTCATTTTCTTTCACTTGGAAACTTGTCAGTCTGTCTCTAAGGGGATATGCACAGCAATGCCATGCTGTGAATGAATAACCAGGCAAACAGAAATCAGAACTCAATGTTTGTACTTCCAGCCTCACTCACCAGACACTTCTCACTCACCAGATGGCCATGACGCACCTGAGCTCCCCTTTGCTAAGGGTGCCCTTACCTCTTCCCTAACAGTGCACAGGCTGAGACTGTCACAGTTTTGGTCCTTTCACAACACTTTCTGACTTCTCATCAGTTTGCATAGTGGTGCCAGTGACAGAGAAAGCCTAAACCAGGCCATTTTCTTGGGAAGAAGTGGACATAATTTCCTTAGCGTCTTAGGTCTTGAATCATAGAATTGCAAAATGGTTTAGTTTGGAAGGGACCTCAGAGATTATCTGCTCCAACTTCCCCACCATGGGCAGGGACACCTCTCAACTAGACTTCACTGCTTAAGGTCTCATCCAATTTGTCCTTGAACATCACCAGAGAGGAGGCATCCACAACTTCCCTGGGCAGTCTATTGCAGAATCTCACTCCCCTGCTAGCCAGCACCATACTGTTCTTGGGAAGGTATCATTTCACCAGCAATACCTGCCTAGCCCTTTAGCTCAGCAGACAAGACCTGTTGTAGGAAGAGGAAAGGACACTGGAATTTTAATATGTATTTGAAAGAAATGTGTTTCCTCCATGCAACTCCACAAGCAGAACAACATGAAAATAAAACACATAGACACTTTTTTCCCCCCTTCTGTTTTGTTCTCTGGCTTATGGACAAAACACAGCTGTTTCTGAGATACTAGACACAAGACAGCTTTGTAATAACTAAATATATCCCAGGTGGAAGTGCCTCCATGCACAAAATGCACCATTTAGTGTGGAGTGTTGCAAGGGATTCTGGCAGAGCTGCTGTTATTTCAGAAGGGTTTATCTATGGGTTGTACAGCAGCTCCTCTCCTTGCTCAAAATCAGGTGCAATGCATCAGTGCACCACTGCACCTACAGTCTTATTCCTGAAGTTCAACGAGTTTCCAAAAGCTGTGTATGGTAGGGGATTCTGCCTGGCTGTATGACAGAGAATATCAGGCTGGATGGGATCTCAAAGATCATCTGGTCCAATGTTTCTGCGGTATGAAAGTGATGAGATTCTGAAACAGGTTGCCCAGGGAGGTTGTGGATGCTTCCTCTCTGGGGGTGTTCAAGGCCAGGCTGGAGGAAGCCTTGAGCAGCTGAGTCTAGTTGAGAGGTGTCCCTGCCTATGGCAGGGAGTTTGGAGTAGATGACCTGAGGTCCCTTCAAACCTAAGCCATTCTGTGAAGATAAGGAGATTGCTGCTTCAAATCAGCCTGAAGTCCTCTATTGTCTCTGAAAATCATAATAAAATAAAACTTGTGTAATATGCTACATAATTGACACTTTCAACAAGGCCAAAAGACCTTCCTCTTTTTTTTTTTTTTAATCTTTTGCAAAATAATGCCAACATTGAGCATTAAGAAACTTTCAAAACTAGGCAACAGAAGCACTGGAACAGGCTGCTCAGAGAGGTGGTGGAGTCTCCTCCGCAGACTTTCAAAAGCCACCAGACGTGTTTCTGTGTGACCTGCTCTAGGTGATCTGCTCTGGCAGGGGGTTGGACTGGATGATCTCTTGAGGTCCCTTCCAACATCTAACATTCTGTGATTCTGGGAATACTTTAAAGATATTAATTGGCAAGTACTGTGAATCCATCTTTGTTTAAAGCCTACCTACCCTTCAAGTTGGAGGTCATGGGACAAGGGACAATGGTTTGAGACAGGCTGAAAGACTTGAGGCTGTTTGGCCTGGAGAAAAGGAGGCTTCAGGGAGACCTTAGAGCTGCATTTCAGTCTCAGAAGGGGTCCTACAGGAAGGCTGGGGAGGGACTGTTTAGAATGGCAGGGAGCAAGAGGACAAGGGGTAGCGATTTGAAACTGGACCTGAGAAGATTTAGTTTGGACATCAGGAGGAAGTTCTTCACAATGAGGATGGTGAAATACTGGAACAGGTTGTCCAGGGATGTGTCCAACCTAGCACCCAGCCCTTTCCAATCAACTAGACCATGGCACTAAGTGCCTCATCCAGTCTTTGCTTGAAGACCTCCAGGGACGCTGCCTCCACCACCTCCCTGGGCAGCCCATTCCAATGGCAAATCACTCTCTCTGGCAAGAACTTTCTCCTAACATCCAGCCTATACAGATGGGCAGAGGCCAATGGGATGGGGTTCAATAGCTCAAAGTGCAGGGTGCTGCACTTTGGCCACAACAACCCCATGCAGAGATACAGGCTGGGGTCGGAGTGGCTGGAGAGCAGCCAGACAGAGAGGGATCTGGGGGTACTGATTGATACCCGCCTGAACATGAGCCAGCAGTGTGCCCAGGTGGCCAAGAGAGCCAGTGGCATCCTGGCCTGCATCAGGAGTGGTGTGGTCAGCAGGAGCAGGGAGGTCATTCTGCCCCTGTACTCTGCACTGGTCAGACCACACCTCGAGTACTGCGTTCAGTTCTGGGCCCCCCAGTTTAGGAAGGACATTGAGATACTTGAGCGTGTCCAGAGAAGGGCGACGAGGCTGGTGAGAGGCCTCGAGCACAAGCCCTACGAGGAGAGGCTTAGGGAGCTGGGGTTGTTTAGCCTGGAGAAGAGGAGGCTCAGAGGTGACCTTATTGCTGTCTACAACTACCTGAAGGGTGGTTGTGGCCAGGAGGAGGTTGCTCTCTTCTCTCAGGTGGCCAGCTCCAGAACAAGAGGACACAGCCTCAGGCTGCGCCAGGGGAAATTTCGGCTCGAGGTGAGGAGAAAGTTCTTCACTGAGAGAGTCATTGGGCACTGGAATGGGCTGCCTGGGGAGGTGGTGGAGTCGTCGTCCCTGGGGCAGTTCAAGGCAAGGTTGGATGTGGCACTTGGTGCCATGGTCTAGCCTTGGGCACTGTGGTAAAGGGTTGGACTTGATGATCTGTGAGGTCTCTTCCAACCTTGGTGATACTGTGATACTGTGTGATACTATACCTACCCCTGGCACAACTTGAGACTGTGTCCCCTTGTTCTATTGCTGGTTGCCTGGGAGAAGAGGCCACCCCCCACCTGGCTACAATGTCCCTTCAGGTAGTTGTAGACAGCAATGAGGTCACCCCTGAGCCTCCTCTTCTCCAGGCTAAACAATCCCAGCTCAGACTTGATGTGGCCCTGGCCCTGGGCAGCCTGATTTATTTGGAGGTGTCCCTGTGCCTACATGGGTGTTGGCCAAGATGACCTTTGAGGGTCACTTCCAACCCAGTGCAATCTCAGAATCTGTGGAAGTCTGGGTTCACATTGAACACACAGCTACTTTTCCAGAAAACTGCTATGTATCTTCTAGGAAGAATTGTCTGGCTGAGCAAAATAGAGCTCACAGCACAGGAGTAGAGAGGGAAGTTTGAGAAATGCAGACACACAAAAGATGGAGCCCACCACTAGATGGCAAAGCGGTGTTTTTAATGTAAGAATACCGGGAGCCAGGTGCACTGATAGCCGTTTCAGGAACTTTGCTTGCCAGCACAGGAGTAGTTAGAAGCAAGCAGTGCATTGTAACGTTGCATCCTGCTTTCATTTGCTAGGAAACCATCATCAGGCTGTAGCCTTGCTTAGCGCTGTTACTGATAGGATTTCTCTTACTCTATAGGTAGTCTTTGGCAGGAGTTAGTGGTCTGTATCTGCTCATTTGCATACCCCAATTCCAGTTTTGTTTCCATCTGACATACCAAGGCTGATGAGATGGTTAATTGCTCATAGTGATAGGCATGGCCTTGAATATCTCCAGGGATGGGGCCTCAGCTACCTCCCTGGGCAACTGCTTCCAGCATTCCACCATCCTCATGGTGCAGAGCTTGTTCCTAACATCCAATCTAAATCTCCTCTAATTTCAAACCACTGCCCCTTGTCCTGTCACTGCAGGCCTTTGGAAACAGTCCCTCTGCAGCCTTCTTGTAGGCTTCCTTCAGGTACCAGAAGGCTGCTATTAGTCTCCCCAGAGCCTTCTCTTCTGCAGGCCGAACAACTCTGGCTTCCAAGGAAATAATTGCACTGACAGATGCAGAGCTAAATCAGTCAGTATTACTGTATATTAAAAGTCATATTTATAATCTGGTCAAAAACCTCCTTAATTAATCCATAGTTATGGAAGTCTGTTCTCTCTTGAGTGGCCATACTGAAGGAGAGACTTTTTTTTAAACCTCTAGGATATCAAAATGGAAATGAAATAAAATACTGACTTTCCTAAAAGTAATCTTCACTGCATTATGGCTTAGCCTGATCTTTATTTCTTCTAACCCCGGTCAAGCCATATGCTTATAAAGGCTGAATCTGAAAATGCAAGTTTCGTTCTTGACACATGACCTAACATCAGCTGACCTCTTGGCACCAGCAGAACATAGGCACATGATGTTGGAATGACATTAATCACATCAAATAGTGGCTGTGATGTACTCTGGGCACTTCACTATCTGATACTATCACTAGGTAATTTTTTTCAGAGTTTGTCTGAGTTTTAGCCCTGTGTCAGAGCAGGTCCACAGAACTCAGGTATAACTTAGCTGCCAGTGGTCACCAGAGCCCTTAAGGTAATGAGGTTCTGACTCTTGCTGCCAAAACTGAGGCTGTCAGGCTGACAGCAACCCTAGGCAGTTTTGAACAAAACCAACTAGTGCAGAGTTGTCAGAGAAAGAAATAATGCTGCAGTAACAAACCCAGTAAGCAACAGGGCTAGGACCCAGGAATAACTAGTCCACAGTAGCCTAGAAGCTTCACTTTGAGCTGTTCTGCATTTTTTGTGTGCCATAGCACAGGATTTTGTTCGCATTTTGGCACAGCAGTGGTCCATTTGGCTACCGTCAGACTTCCCATGCTGTCTGAAAGTGATTCATAATCTGAATTATCACAATGAATTGTTTTAATAGACATACTTGTGTTTATAGATAAATGTATTTAGCTAATGTAGCGTTGGATGTGAAAACATTGTTCCTTGATGTTACACTAAACAGTTGAGTGCTTTCAAATTGAAATGTTAGAGTATGTGATATTGCACCCCTTTCAGAGTTATTTTGGAGCAAGCATTTGTCTTGCATTGGCTATGTCTGGATGCCCACCAAGGCTGCTTTATCCCTTTCTTTCTCAGCTATATAGGGGAGATAAAATACAATAAAAGGGCTAAGGACAGAAATAAATCACTCACCATAGAATCATATAATCAACCAGGTTGGAAGAGACCTCCAAGCTCATCCAGTCCAGCCTAGCACCCAGCCCTATCCAATCAACTAGACCATGGCACTAAGTGCCTCATCCAGGCTTTTCTTGAACACCTCCAGGGATGGTGACTCCACCATCTCCCTGGGCAGCTGTCACAAGCAAAATAGACTCATCTTGGTGTTGTGAAGGCAAAGAATTAATGTGGCTGAGTCAGAAATTATAAAAATAGAATTACTTTATTTTCCTGAACACCCCACCCCCAAACTATATACAAAACTAGCTTAGGTTTATTTACAGATTCTAAGTTGATTGGGAATTCTTCAAAGGATGTTATAGACAAATGCAGAGATTTAGGAAGTCAGGAAATGGAAAAGGCTAAGCTATAAACGCAGCTTTACCCCACTATCAATCAGGCTGAGCAGAGAATTAAGGGAACAGCAGGCTTTACTCACAGAGGTGAGATAGGTATTGGACAGTGATGCCTTGCTGGACTTCTCTGCTGCTTGGCTGCCTTCTGACACTGTAAGCAATATCCAATAGTCTGGACCCATGCAGCAGAAGCCCAAGGCAAGTGGAAAAGCCACAAAACTCAGAAATGTCTCAAGATATGGCCTCCACAAGAGAGGGATTCATGGAAGTGACACTGCCTCAGCAATGGCAGGGGAAAGCCAAACTGCTAGGGTCTATCCAGTTCGGAATGGCAGCCAGCAAATCTGACATGATATGGTCCAAGAGTAGCTGCATCCGGGTGCCACTGGAAGCCCTCCCAGATGGACCCCAGGACCTGCCAAGCTTGCAAGCTTGCACAGAATGGTGCAAAAGTAGGGAGAACCATCCAAAGCCAGGGACAATGTAAAACCAAGAGCTGTGCAAAAAGATAGGAGCTGTCCAAAAGCAGAGACAGTCCAAAACGGCAGTTCTGTCATGGCAGGAACCTGTCCTGTTGGGAGCTCTGTCAAGGCAAGAACACTTTCAAGGTGGGAACCCCCTCGTGCTTTCGCCCTTGCTCTATTTATGCTTTTCTAGACAAAGTGTTCATTTGCCATTTTATACTGGGCACAAAAACTCAGCCAACGACCAGCCTGATTTCAGCAGAGGCTCCCACACGGGTCAGCACATGTGTGGTGAAGGGGAGGGAAAGCAGTTTTCATGCCTTCTTCTCCTCCCCATTCGAACCCACAGTGGGGGAGAAGGAAGGAATTTGGAGTGCTCCAGAACACTTGGGAAAATTAGTTTATTACCAATCAAATTAGAGTAGAATGATGAGAAAGAAACACTAAATCTTAGAACACTTTCCCTCCAACCCAGCTTCCTGGGCTCAACTGTACTCCTGAATCCTCCACCTGTTTCAGCCTTGTGGCACAGCTGGGATGGGGAATGTGAACTGTTGTCAGTTGACCGCACCTCATCTTTCCTCCTCAGAGGGAGGGCTCTTCACACTTTCCCCCTCTTCCAGTGTGGGGACCCTCCCATGGGAAACAATCCTCCATGAACTTCCTTGATGTGAATCTTTCCCATGGACTGCAGTTCCTTATAGACTGCTTCAGTCTGCATCCCTTCTGTGGAATGCAGTTCTTCAGCAAGGGACTGCTCCTGCATGGATCCCCTGAGGCATCACAAGTCCTGTCAGCAAATCTGCTCCAGCATGGGTTCTTTAAAAGGTCACATCCTCTGGGCATCCATCTGCTCCAGCATGAGGTCCTCCATGGGCTGCAGGGATACCGCCTGCCTTATCATGGACTTCACAACAAACTTCAGAGGAATCTTTGCTCTGGTGTTAGGAGTACTTCCTCACCCTCCTGACCTTGGTATCTGCAGCGTTGTTTCTCTCACATAGTCTTGCTCCTCTCTCCCAGCTGCAGTTGCACAGGTTTTTCTTTCTCCCTTCATAGATGGGCTGAGCCTTGGCCAGTAGTGGGTCTGTCTTGGAGCTGGCTGGCATTGGCTTCATCAGACATAGGGAAAGTTTCTAGCAGCCTCTCACAGAAAGCCCTGTAGCCCACTCACTACCAAAAGCTTGCCACAGAAACCCAATAAAGCACTGCAATGGGAGGTAGCATTTATTAATTTAAAGTGAGTCAAATTTGTACTTCGAGGTATGACAGGCACAGAATTTCCTACAAAACCGATGGGTAACACAAGCTCTGTCAGCTGCTGGTTTGTCCTGAACAGCAAGGTCACATTCACAACCTTTTGCTGGTCATAGCAGTTTACTGTAAACCTAACACACCTTTCAGGCCACGTGGCTTTTGTGAAGGTGTTTGGGCTGCTACACTGCCATGTTTGGATTCCTCATCCCTGTGACTGAAGGAAACCATTACCAACAGAATGAATGTTAACTCAGGTACTCGGGATGACAATCATCAGAATTTGATCTGCCCACACACTTCTTCACTAATTGGAACTGATATGAGCAAAAGAGTGTTTTAAACAAAGTTTGCCAAACATAATTCCTTTAACCAAACTATTTTAGGTTCATAGAGGAAGTTAGAGACCTATAGTGCACAAGAGAGGAAAGTTTAGCAGTCTGGAATTTTCCATCCCATTCTTGGTAACATTTCGGACTGGGCACCCCTCACACTTTTGGTACGAATGTACAAATCCGATACAAATGTCAAAGCATCCACAGCCTGATACATCAGGCATCTTGAATTTATTCTATTTCTATGGTTTGCTCAAGGAGTTAGGACTTCACAGAATCAAAAAATCACAGAATGTTAGGGGTTGGAAGTGACCTCTAGAGATTATCGAGTCCACCTCCCATCACCAAAGCATGTGACCTAAATCAGGTCACACAGGAATGCATCCAGGTAGGTTTTGAAACTCTCCAGAGATGGAGACTTAACAATCTGCCTGGGCAGCCTGTTCCAGGACTCAGCCACCCTCATCATAAAGAAATGTCTTCTCATGTTGAGGTGGAACCTCCTGTGTTTCAACTTGTACCTGTTGTTCCTTGTCCTTTCACTGGGCACCACCAAAAATAGCCTGGCACCTTCATCTTGATACTCACCTCTCAGATATCTATAGACATTGATAAGATCTCCTCTCAACTTTCTCTTCTGAAGACTAAACAGCTCCAGGTCTCTCAGTCTTTCTTCACAGGAAAGATGTTCAAGTCCCTTCATCATCATCATAGCTCTCTGTTGGGCTCCCTCCAGCAGATCCCAGTCTTTCTTGAATTGGTGAGCTCCAAACTGGACACACTATTCCTCAAAACACAGACCTATGCATTCACATGCATTCATACAGATGTCTAAAAAGCCTGATTCCTGGCCATGCTACAGCTGCAGTCTGCTCATTGCCACAGTTCTGTTGCAGGGCTAGAAAGCACACAGTCTCATCTGGGAAGTCTCAAGATTCAATCGTGCCTTCTGCTCTAAGCCCTAGCAGCTGACACCATTCTTAAAGGTGAAAATAGGGCTGAGATAGCTACTTCAGCTGTATTAACAGTCTTCATACTATTTCAGATGAGCAGTGAGGCTCAGCCAGCACTCCATCAATTTCCTTTTCCTTCCTATGGGCCACAAGCCTGAACAACACAGCCACAATTCCATGCTTAATTTAAAAAACAGTATTTATGTATGCTTCATATAAACACAGAAGAAACAACATTTTCTACACTGTAAAGCTGAAATGTTTCTTCTGGCATGCTGTCAAGACCATCTATTTGAACTGGGGTCAGCCACTGTTAGAAGCTACACAATATGCCACTTGTTGCCATCCTTTGTTTACTGTGCACTATAAATAAGAATGCACAAAAGAAAAGATGCTATTTAGTTTCATCTTGGACATTGAAATGGAGTCATTTCTTTTCTGTTTTCAGATTTCTCTTTATACCTTTTATATGATGGAAATATTTTTTTCTCAAAACTTTCCATCAAAATTCAGAGCTTGAGAATCACAGCTGGTATCAACCAGTACTGCTGTACTTAGTCCAGTGTAATTCTGTTTATCACAGTATCACAGTATCACCAAGGTTGGAAGAGACCTCACAGATCATCAAGTCCAGCCCTTTACCACAGAGCTCAAGGCTAGACCATGGCACCAAGTGCCACATCCAATCTTGCCTTGAACAGCTCCAGGGACGGCGACTCCACCACCTCCCTGGGCAGCCCATTCCAGTGTCCAATGACTCTCTCAGTGAAGAACTTTCTCCTCACCTCCAGCCTAAATTTCCCCTGGCACAGCCTGAGGCTGTGTCCTGTTGTTCTGGTGCTGGCCACCTGAGAGAAGAGAGCAACCTCTTCCTGGCCACAACCACCCCTCAGGTAGTTGTAGACAGCAATAAGGTCACCCCTGAGCCTCCTCTTCTCCAGGCTAACCAATCCCAGCTCCCTCAGCCTCTCCTCGTAGGGCTGTGCTCAAGGCCTCTCCCCAGCCTCGTCGCCCTTCTCTGGACACGCTCAAGCATCTCAATGTCCCTCCTAAACTGGGGGGCCCAGAACTGAACACAGTACTCAAGGTGTGGTCTAACCAGTGCAGAGTACAGGGGCAGAATGACCTCCCTGCTCCTGCTGACCACACCATTCCTGATGCAGGCCAGGATGCCACTGGCTCTCTTGGCCACCTGGGCACACTGCTGGCTCATGTTCAGGTGGGTATCAATCAGCACCCCCAGATCCCTCTCTGTCTGGCTGCTCTCCAGCCACTCCGACCCCAGCCTGTATCTCTGCATGGGGTTGTTGTGGCCAAAGTGCAGCACCCTGCACTTGGAGCTATTTTATTTTGTTGTTTTATTTTATTGTTTATTTGTATAGCTGATGATTTGCTCACAGAGTTATTGTGCCTAGACATTGGCATAGCTCATCAATATTAAAATACTTCATAACTTTACCAGTGCATATAAATAAACCTATAAAATCACTTGGAAAAGTCTTCCAAGATCATTGAGTCCAACACTACCACGGCCATTAAACCATGTCCAAAAGAGCCATGTCCATATATTTCTTGAACACCTTCAGGGATGGTGACTCCACCACCTCTCTGAGCAGCCTCTTCCAATGCCTGACCACCCCTAGAGCAAAGAAATCTCTCCTGATACCCAACATAAACCTCCCCTGGCACAATTTCAGGCTATTTCCTCTCGATTTATCACCTGATACTAGGGACAAAGACCAACTCCCACCTTGCTCTAACCTCATCTCAGGGAACTGCAGAGAGCAAGATCTCCACTCAGCCTCCCCACCTTCAGACTGAACAACCCCAGTTCCCTCAGCCACTCCCCACATGGTCTGTTCTCCAAACCTTTCACCATCTTTGTTGCCCTTCCTTCCTGGCTTGCCCCAGCCAGGACCCCAAGCATCTGTGCAAAGCATCAAAGACATTTGCTTGCTGGTGAGAGGCCTTGAGCACAAGCCCTACGAGGAGAGGCTGAGGGAGCTGGGATTGGTTAGCCTGGAGAAGAGGAGGCTCAGGGGTGACCTTATTGCTGTCTACAACTACCTGAGGGGTGGTTGTGGCCAGGAGGAGGTTGCTCTCTTCTCTCAGGTGGCCAGCACCAGAACAAGAGGACACAGCCTCAGGCTGCGCCAGGGGAGATTTAGGCTGGAGGTGAGGAGAAAGTTCTTCACTGAGAGAGTCATTGGACACTGGAATGGGCTGCCCGGGGAGGTGGTGGAGTCACCGTCCCTGGAGCTGTTCAAGGCAGGATTGGACGTGGCACTTGGTGCCATGGTCTAGCCTTGAGCTCTGTGGTAAAGGGTTGGACTTGGTGATCTGTGGGGTCTCTTCCAACCCTGATGATACTGTGATACTTCCCAAAAGTCTCTATTTTTAATGATTTGAATGGCAAGCAAATGGCAATTCTTGTCTTTGTGTAACGCAAATAAGAGAAAAGTCTTGGAATAAGAAGCTGGGAAAACTGTAGAGGGAATGCTGGGACATTAGTTTGTGTGTTTGATTTGGTTTGTTGCTGTTTGTTTGTTTGTCTGGTTTGTTTTGGGTTGGGTTTTTCTGTTTTCAGTGGAAACACAAGAATTTCACCATGCAAGGTGATGTCTCCACTTCTGGAGTATAGGATGGTGTCTTGTACAAAACTTCATTACTCTGCAAACTTATTAACAATACTTTACGACAACGAGATGCAGATCTATTGTTTTACTACTTCTGTTGTTCTACTGGCTAGCTTCTGTTCAGTCCTACATTCCAGCTTCCCTCACTGAAGTACTTTTTTCAACCCATCTTTCTGTCACTCTGGCTAGGTGGGATTCCTGTCCTCAAGCTCATATCAGATGAAAAGTGATGTAATCTAGACTTAGTCATGCAAGTTTCCTTTGTAATCAGTGTAGAAGAGCTGATAAGGGGTGACTCATCTAATCCTCAAATGGTTGAATACAATAGGAGACAAATTGTCTTTCATGAGTTTTTGTCTTTTCCCTTGCTTGTGCGGAGGTAACACTGCCTAGATAAATTGCTTAGATTAGATACCTAATTTCTAGATAGCTAAAACGAGAAGAAAGAAAAGTCTCAATTAGTGTCGGGAGCACATCTTGAATGTAGCTTACCTATCTTTAACCACTGCAGCAGCACAGATAGGGGCAAGCACTCTAAACCCACACTAGGCAGAGAAGGATAACCTGTGTCCAGCTTCATGGAACTCTCTCTGGACTCCCACTGTACCAAGAACAGGTCAAGTAACTCTGCAATAGCCATATATTGCTGCAGCATCTGGTGAGTCACCCAGGAGCAGAGGTCAGGGAGATGGAAAGTGTAGGCTGAGATAGGCAAGTGGTAGTCTGAGAATAGCGGTAAAACGATTGCACAGGGTTCACTGAACTGTGCACATTTAGCTTTTGCTTTCCTGAAAATGTGAGGATATTTTACATTTCTCTCTAGAGTTCCTCACTGCATATTCACATCTACATGTCAACATGCTGTAAAAGAAATGTTGAGTAATACAGCTCCACTTGACAGTTCTTTGCATTAAATGACAATATTAGCAGTAAGAGTCCAGGCTTTGCCATAATCACTCCTATTTCTTTCTCCATAAACTAGCACATCAACTTATGACAGCAATTAAACTCCATAGCCCATGAGTTTCTCTGGAAGGTAGTATTTGTTAGATCTACTTATGTCAGTGTATTACTGCCCTCAGGAGTTGCTGTAGTTTCTTGCAGTAAGTTATTACATCTGCAATAGGAGGAGCAAAAGTCAATGTGTGTGTTATCTTCTCAGCTGCTGCAGCTGACAGCCACATTTAGTTAGAAGGATATTAGGTGATATCAACGGTGAAAATGAGCTAATGGCAGTCTTTCTGTCCACCCTCCTCCTTGCCCCTACCCAGAAGACCACTCCCCTTTCCTGGAACATAAAACACAACCAGTCACAGAATCAGAACCAGATCATGAATCTGAAGGAAAGTAGCATAAAACTGCACAACTTAATGATCTGAAACCATTTGACTGAAAAGAGAAAAGCCACTAAAGGAAAAGAAGTATTTATGATCAGTCTCTGACTTGAAAGACAAGAACCCAGACCAGGTACACAGAAAGACTACCAGAAAAAAATTACTTCAGTCAGGTTTTTCCTTTCCTACCACTAAAATATTTCTGTTGATGAAGAGAATATTTCTGTTGCCCTACGAGGTGAGGCTGAGGGAGCTGGGGTTGTTTAGCCTGGAGAAGAGGAGGCTCAGGGGTGACCTTATTGCTGTCTACAACTACCTGAGGGGTGGTTGTGGCCAGGAGGAGGTTGCTCTCTTCTCTCAGGTGGCCAGCTCCAGAACAAGAGGACACAGCCTCAGGCTGCGCCAGGGGAAATTTCGGCTCGAGGTGAGGAGAAAATTCTTCACTGAGAGAGTCATTGGACACTGGAATGGGCTGCCTGGGGAGGTGGTGGAGTCGTCATCCCTGGGGCAGTTCAAGGCAAGGTTGGATGTGGCACTTGGTGCCATGGTCTAGCCTTGGGCACTGTGGTAAAGGGTTGGACTTGATGATCTATGAGGTCTCTTCCAACCTTGGTGATACTGTGATACTGTGATACTAATAAATCATATATTACTGACAGATGCTAAGCATAGAGCAGAGATCCAGTAACACACACACATACACACACAAATACTTTTGTTGTATTTGATTCTAATTAACAGAAGAACAATGGCAGGTTCAGTATTTCATAACTTGTTGAGAAGCAGAACAAATGATGTTTTCTGGAATCAGTGGTGGCAATCAACAGCACTGGCCCCTTTCGGTCATGGTTCTCACATCTACCATGGCAACAGCATTAAGTGTTTCCATTAATGTAATACTATGGCACTTGCCATACCATGCATTATTTAATGATCTTTTCCAGAGACATATAATTGCTTTGTAAAATCAGCAGGTCAGTTGTAAGATTGTTTGATTGCATCCCTTGGAGTTTGCTTGTCATACTAGCCCAGCTTTTTCCTGGCTCTAAGTATGCAGGAAGAAATGAATTGGCAAAAGAGAGAAGGTTAAGTGTTCATACAGTGCCTGGACTGTAAACTTAGACTGCAGAGTGATGCAACATTCAGAGAGTGCAGGAATATAAATGACCAGTTCACAGCCACAAAAAACATCTGTAGAGTTTAGTTGAAAGTCCTATGCTTTTCTGTTACTTTCTCAATGTGAACAGCTGCATCATGGGGAGTGTGGACAGCAGGTCAGAGGTGACTCTGCTCCTTTATGGTGTTGTTGTGAGATCCCACCTCGAATACTACGTCCAGGTCTTGTGTCCCCATCTTAAGAAGGACACAGAGCTGTTGGAGGGAGTCCAGAGAAGGGCCACAAAAATGATACAAGGGCTGGAGCACCTCTGCTATCAAGACAGGCTGAGGGACATGAGGTTGTTCAGCCTGGGGAAGAGAAGAATACTTGGGGAGACCCTAGAGCTGCCTTCCAATAGACAAAAGCATCCTACAGGAAGGCTGGAGAAGGACTTCTCATAAGGGTGTCTAGCAAGAGGATATGGGGAAACGGTTTGAAGCTGGGGGAGAGTAGGTTTGGATTGGATCTTAGGAAGAGGTTCTTCAGTGTGAGGGTGGCGAGAATCTGGAATAGGTTGCCCAGGGAGACTGTGGTTACCACCTCCCTGGAGATGTTGAAGGCCAAGTTGGATGAGGCCTTGAGCAGCTGAGTCTACTTGAGAGGTGTCTCTGCCCATGGCAGGGAGGTTGGAGTAGATGATCTCTGAGGTCCCTTTCAATCTAAGCCATCCTGTGATTCTGTGATGAGACAACGATCATTTCCTGATGTTGTTACCTGACTGGTTCAATGGCTTTATCAGTTCCCAGTGACAGTATTTTGTTTCTACAGATTTTTCACAGTTTCAGTATAAAACCAAGAAGCTTTTTATCAGACTTGGTTGTCATCCCTCTTTCCTTCTTTTCAGCTGTGACTGTTTATTTATTGAATTTATTCCACCTACCCTTCAGCTATTAGCTATATACTGTCTCCATAGCAATCCCTCTCTTCTCAGCACAGAAGCAAAAGCAGAGGCTTGATAATTGTGATTTTAGATGCAAGGTGTCATTTGAATGCTTTCTGAAGAGCAACCAGCAGGGGATGTGGCATTTCTGACACTTTTGGGTAGCATCACTGTGTACATTACTGTTTCCATATTCATGTCTCATCAACCATTTGCAAATTTTCATTTAACTTGACTTCCTTTAACACTGTTTTTTGTCACATTTTATAATCACTAACAATATGGATTTAATAATATCATGTTGTTCTCATCAGGCAGCTTTCCTTATGCAGATTTGCATTTATGACACATGTCTGAAGAGGCCTTTCCTAATTATCCCTCCCACATCACTTGGTTATCCCCTCCAAGATAATAGGTGAACAAAACTCGTTTCTCCCATAAGCTTTTGCTCTATTTTTTCCATCACTTTGCAAACCAGAATTGTTAATAGCAAGGAAGTTTGCTTTCTTTTCACTGTGAACAAGTAGTATACATCGTTTCCCTCTAATTGTTCACAATTAACCCAGTTTTTGTATGTGTATGCTGAGAATGTCACCCAGTGGATGGGGCGTTCTGTTTCTTCTTCACCCAGGTTTCTGCTTTCAAGTTCAAACAATCATAGAAGTATAGAATGGCTCAGGTTGGAAGTGACCTCAGAGATCATCTACTCCAACCTCCCTGCCATGGCCAGGGACACCTTTCAACTAGACTCAGCTGCTCAAGGCCTCTCCCACCCTTGCCTTGAATGACACCAAGGAGGAGGTATCCACAATCTCCCTGGGCAGCCTATTCCAGAGTCTTCACCCCATACGGAAAAAACTCCTTCCTAAGATCCAGTCTAAATCTCCTCTCCCTCAGCTTCAAACCATTTCCCCTTGTCCTATCGCTAGATACCCTTAAGGAAAGTCCCTCTGCAGACTTCCTGTAGGATCCCTTTGGGCAACTCTAAGGTCCCCCTGGCTTCTCTTCTCTAGGCTGAACAACCCTACCTCCCTCAGCCTGACTTCATAGCAGAGGTGTTCCAGCTCTTGGAGACTTACCCTTCCTATCAACAGATTTCACCTCCAGTGAAAAAAAAAAATAGTAGAGATAGCAAAGAAGATTGTGCTACAGCTCCCCTTCAGCAGATTTTTACATACATATATAAATATATATATAGTGTACTTTATATTTACATGCATGTATATAAAGACATACATCTGCTTGTGAAGCCTTGGCTTTGACAGTATACATTCAGTGCACTGAAGCACCACAGTTCTGTGTGGTTTAAGCCCTTATTACCATTGAGAGGAGAGAAAATTCACACTGCTGCAATGCGGTGTTTATGGGTTCAAGGGTATGTTTTCAGATACATTGTTGATTATTTCTCTGTGAAATTACTGTTTGAGCATAAGAAACTGTAAATAAAAATTTACACAAGGTATTAAGCAATTTTTTTTCCAGTGGAGAAAGCAGGAAGATAAGCAGAGGTGGCAGGACACTAATGGTGAGCTGGATTACTGGGATTTGTGAATCAATTCTGTAACTAAGTCAATAGATATTTTATAGAATCATAGAATCATTTTAGAGGCATGATACAATATTTCTGCATAAATATACTTGTATTTCACAGAATAACAGAATTGTCAGAGTTGAAAGGGACCTTAAGTCCCTTCATCTAGTTCCACTCCCCCTGCCATGGGCAACTCAGGTTGCCCACAGCCATATCCAGCCTGGCTTTGAAGACGTTCCATGACCTCCCTGGGCAGCCCAGTGTCTCACCACTCTCATGGTGAAGAACTTCTTCCTAACATCTAATCTAAATCTACCTTCCTCTAGCTTGGATCAATTCCCCCTAGTCCTATCACTACCCAACACCCCAAAAAAGTCCCTCAGCAGCTTTCTTGAAAGTAGGCTCCCTTCAGGTACTGGAAAGGCCCTATTAGGTCTGCTCAGAGCCTTCTCTTCTTCAGGATGAACAACCCCAGATCCCTTAGCCTGTCTTGCTAGCAGAGACGTTCGTGCACCCTGATCATTTTCATGGCCCTCTTCTGGACCTGCTCAATCAGATCCATGTCCTTCCTGTGTTGAAGGCTCCAGAGCTGGATGAGTATCCCAGGTGAGGTCTCACCAGAGCAAAGCAAAGTGGCAGAATCACCTCTCTCCATCTGCTGGCCACACTGCTTTTGATGCAGCCCAGGATGCCATTTGCCTTCCGTGCTCAAAGTGCCCATTGCTGGTTCACGTCCAGCATCTCATCCACCAGCACCCCCAAGTCCTTCTGTAGGGCTGCTCTCAATTTCATCACCCCCCAGCCTGGACTGGTATCTAGGATTGCTATGACCAAGGTGCAGGACCTTACACTTTGGCTTATTGAACCTCATGAGATTCTTTGCAGCCCACCACTCCAGCCTGTCCAGGTCCCTCTGGATGGCAGCTCTCCCATCCTAAAGATTTATCAACCACACTATTCAGCTTGGTATCATCTTGCTGAGGGAGCTGGGGTTGTTTAGCCTGGAGAAGAGGAGGTGACCTCATTGCTGTCTACAACTACCCGAAGGGAGGTTGTAGCCAGGTGGGGGTTGGTCTCTTTTCCCAGGCAACCACCAATACAACAAGGGGACACAGTCTCAAGTTGTGCCAGGGGAGGTCTAGGCTGAATGTTAGGAGGAAGTTCTTGCCAGAGAGAGTGATTTGCCATTGGGCTGCCCAGGGAGGTGGTGGAGTCACCGTACCTGGAGGTGTTCAAGAAGAGACTGGATGAGGCACTTAGTGCCATGGTCTAGTTGAGTGGCTAGGGTTGGGGGATAGGTTGGACTGGATGATCTTGGAGGTCTCTTCCAACCTGGCTGTTTCTATAATTCTACCTCAATCTCACTGTCCATATCATTAATGAAGAAACTGAACAGTACTTCCTAGACTTATTTCAGTGGTTTACAATCTTCCTATTTCTATTTTTCAGATCACAAATAAATATTTTTACATTTTAATACTATTAACTGGAAAATTGATCAGCATACTGGAAATACAGTGAGGGGTTTTTTGTTGGTGGTGTTTTTTCTTTTCTTTTGTGGTGGTTTTTTGTTTGTTTGTTTCAACTTTTCTAAATGTGATTCTCATTTTGCACAATGCCAAACATTTCTACGTTGGCTGATCGTGACCCATTTGCATTATGTAACTGTCAGAAGCCTGTCTTGGATCTTGTTGAAAGCAGCTATTGTACAGTGGGTCACTTGTCATTTTTATGTAATTGTCCAGAGAATGTCCTAGTTCAGATTTAAATGACTCTGGGATACAAAATTTCTCCCAGCATTCAATCAGGCTTTTGTCTTGCTCTGAAAAGATCCTATTAAAAGAGCAGATATCTGTGCATAGAGAGATGCCCTGCTGCTTCCACCCTCTAGAAGCTGTAATGTATGTCTGAATAAACTATATATGTGAAGTTAAAATGGAATGTTTGATGTGAAAAATAACATTTATATTTTGATAGTTAGCTTGGCATGGCTAAATCAGTAGTACAACACTTCTTCCTGAGACAACTGCCACTTTGCTGATTCCTCTGTTCTTCCTCAATCCCTGAAATATGGGTTGTTTGTTCTCTTGTTAGGTCTTAAATATGGCATGGCAAGCTACGATCGTTCATTTCTGTTTTGTATTGCAGACACTAGTAGAGGAGAGACACTGTAGAGGAGCTGGGGAGCCAGTTCTGCAGTTCAGGCAAAGTATTGCATTATGCCCAGCTTTATAATCCTTTCTTGAAGCATGGCAATGCAAAATGATTTTCTTGCATGGCCCTGTTAGCTCAGGAAATAGCTTGCTCCTGATCACTGCATGATGTGGACATTCCCTATGTAAAATTAGCTCACTAATAATGCTGGCCCTGGTGCCCTCTCTGTCTGTCATCTCCATGCTCAAGTCACATATTTGCATCACATGTTCATCCATGATCCTGTAGCTGGAAAGTATTATCTGTTCGCCCTGTCTTTTAAATATCTCCAAAGTCTGAATCATGGATAAAGCATATTGCTGCATTTTTAATTGGTATGCCATGGAATATTGAGACAAAAACTTTACAGGTTTTCATTAAAAAAAAAGACAAAACCAACAATTGGAAAGTTAAATACAGTGAAATGCTTAACGGTATTTGGGGGACATTGGAGGGTTTCCTCAAACTCTTCCCAAAGGCAAACAGGAAAAACCTGCTAAAGTAAGGAGAACATTGTGCTAGTTTGTAGCAGGGTAGAATGTTTTGGTGAGAAGAACTAGATTATAGGCTGTGAAAGGAAAACAATGGTGATGCCTCCTTCCCTCACAGTCTTGCTGAACAGGAAATGAAAACATTAGATAACACTCTCGCCATTTTTTTTCTTTCACTCTGGCTTGGGCTGCTGACTGAGCAGCATCTTACTCCCTAAACTCACCTTCCATTTGGCCTAACCCACTTTGCTTCCTAACCCTCTGGCCAAACCTCTATTCTTCCTTAGGAAGGTTGAGAGGGGCAGGGGGAAGGTGCAGGGGTGGTTAAGAGCCCCTCCTGGGGACTCAGGTTTCTGGGAGGGGAGTTGTGTTTCTGTATTACCTTTTACCTTGTATATTTCTGTCTATAACTGTATACACTGTAAATATCTGCTTGTATATGGTGCTAGCTGTAAATAAATAGCTTCATTCATATTTCCAGAGCCGGCTGAGGCTAGTCTGGGTGATTTCTAAAGTGTGGGGGGGTGGGGAACACCCAAACCATCACAAACATTCTGGCATAAATACCTCCTCTGAACATGTGTGAGCCCTCAGCAATCTGTTTGGTTAAACCAGGGGAATTTTTCCACTTTAATTCAGGTTAAAGTTAACTAAAACTTCAACATCCATCATTCCTATTTCATGGGTTACTTTAGAACTTAGGAAAACGTTATAAGGTTTTAGAGACTTTTGTTTTGTGGTTTGCTTCTTTGCTTGGTTGTTTTGTTGGGGTTTTTTTGTAAAAGTGCATTTTGTAGATTCCAAACCGTTTCCCTCACTACCTATCTGGTTTCAGTTTAAGACAAAATTGTACAGGAAAACTTCCTGCCTGCTTGTGACAGGTCAGTTTTGAAGCTAGGGCCTCAGGCTCCAGCCCAGCCCAGCCCTGGGAGCTGAGGAACTGCTGTGAGCCTCAGGAAGTGGAAACTTGTGAACTGTGGCAATTCTTTGACATAACAATTCTTATCCATCAGCAGAGGAGCTGCTAAGAAGTATAAATGGGTTTTCAATTGACAGGCTTCAGTGAGAGGTGAGCCCTGCAAGCCTCTGAGTTTTCCAGCGGTAAGCAGCGCAGTGAGCCTCTCTGCCCAGCAAGAGGCTGCCTACCTGCCTTGCCGCACCCGTGGGAAGTGCAGCTCTTTAGTCACACCATCATGATGACATTTAAACCATTTCCACGCCTTCCTTTTCTTTCCCGAAGCTTTCTGTCCTGCAGATAATGACTGAGTCTATGCGCCAGCACCGCACCTGTTTGTGCTTTCACTTGTGATCTGCTCCTGATTATCGGTAGTGTTGCTCTGCTCCAGATTGAGCTCAATGCTAGTCTGGACTTCACAATTCAGTCGACTTCTCTGACCCTAGCTGTAACATTTTCTTTTCTTAGAATGCCCCAGATCTTTTGCTGACCATTATTCTCGTTTGCAACTTGGTCCTACTAATGTAGGAGGTGGTTGGACATCTCACTCCCTTGTCTGTAATGCCTGTTTTCAGCTTTTTTAGCTAGTGAAGTATCTCGTGGACCACTTTGCACTGCTGACCTGGATTGCCTGACCGTGGGATGAGTCAATGGTCATCCTGTGCACAGCATTAGCATTCTGTAGTAACAAACAGTACTCAAGATTTTCCTGTTTAAATTCCTGATAGCTCTTTCTCATCTGAAAACATTTCCTGTTTTTTGTTTCCTTGGACAGTTATATCAATATGAAGTTACTCAAATTCTTGAAGCAACATCTCTGTTCTAGTAGAGAAATATCTGAATCTTCCAAATCCTTCTCATGAGAGAAGCTGGAAATAGCATCTAATTCTTGGGAATAAAACCTAGGTATACTAGCCAAAACTCAACATGATGAAATAAACTGCATAGAGCTGGGGCTGTTCATCCTCAAGAAGAGAGGGCTCCATGGAGACCTAATAGTGGCCTTCCAGTACCTGAAAGGGGCTTGCAAGAAGGCTGGAAAAGAGCAACCTCCCTGGGCAACCTGTTCCAATGTTCCACCACCCTCATGCTAAAGAACTTCCTCCTAATATCCAGGCGAAATCTCCTCTTCTCTCATGTCAAACCGTTGCCCCTCATCCTATCACTGCAGACTTTTGGAAACAGTTCATCCACAGCCTTCTTGTAACCCCCTCTAGGGGGCGGGTTACTGGAAGGTCACTATTAGTTCTCCCCCAGAGCCTTCTCTTCACCAGGAGGTCCCTTCCAACTTCTACCATTCTGTGATTCTATGACTAATTTATATAAAAGTGAAGCAAATGCCAAGGCTAAAAAAAAAGGGATGGTGAAATACAACCAGCTATCTGCTGGGTTTACTTGTTTTGGTTTAGAAGATGAAGCAAAAAGCATTAGAAGCCACTCTTTTCTGTAATGAGGCTAATACCTGTTTTGCTCTGAGTAAATTTCCAGTTCTTATAAATGAACAGAATAGAACCCTTCTTCCCCATTAGAGAATATCCTGCATATTTATCCACATCTCTCTGATAACAGCAGATATTCTGCTCTTTTTTTTATACCATTTAAGAAGAAACCTAAATGGGAAAATTACTCAGTTCACTGAAACACAAAATTTTGAATGGAGATAGAATTTAACTTAGATGTTACGACTTCATGGCCTAAACTATGATCTATCTTTCCTCCCAGATTGTTTAAGTTATGATAACTGTCTTCCTTGACCCAGTGAAAACACTTCTGCGTCACAGTAAGTGCTGACATACAGTTTGTAGAACTACAAAAGCATTCTGAAAGATGCTGAGTATGTTGTCTGTACGTTAGGAATGCATGCAAACACATGGGAGACTTTAAGGACTCTGGCAGTTCCAGAGGTCCTGCTTAAGAAGCCTGATCGCCTTCTACAACAAAGCAACCCACTTAGTAGACAAAGGAAAGGCTGTGGATGCTGGTTGCCTGGACCCTCAGTAAGTCTGCAGATGACACTGGACTGGTTGTGCATGTTGGTCTGCTCAAAGGTAGAAAGACTCTGATGCAGTATCTGGCCTAGTTGGGTCAATGGGCTGAGGTCAATCATATGAGGTTTACCAAAATCAAGTGCTGGGTCCTGCACTTGGGTTACAGCAACCTCATGGAACACCACAGGCTTGGGGCAGAAAGCCGGCCATGAGGAAAGGACCTCATGTGCTGATTTACAGCCAGCTGAAACAAACCAGCAATTAGCCCAAGTGCCAACAACATTCTGGCATCAGGAATAACGTGGCCAGCAGAAGTATGGAAGTGATTGTGCCCCTGTACTCAGCACTGTTGAGGCCACACCTCAAATACTGTGTTCATTTTGGGGCCTCTCACTACAAGAAAGACATTGAAATCCAGTAGCTTGTCCAGAGAAGGGCAACAAAGCTGTGAAGAGTCTGGACAATAGGTCTGATAAGGAATGGCTAAGGGATTTGGGATTGTTTACTGTGGAGAAGCCTGAGAGGAGAGCTTACTCTTCTCTACAACTACCTGAGAGAAGGTTTTATTAAGGTGGGTCTTGGTTTCTTCTCCTTAATATCAAGTTACAGAATGAAAGGAAACGACCTCAGATTGCACCAGAGGAGGTTCAGGCTGGATATCAGGGAAAGTGGTCAGGCACTGGAACAGGCTGCCCAGGGAGAAGGTAGAGTCACTGTTCCTGAAGGTGTTAAAACACACGAAGCTTCAGGACATGGTTTAATGGCCATGATGGTGTTACGTTGATGGTTGAACTTACTGATCTTAATGGTCTTTTCCAAGCAAAACAATTCTGTGATTCATACTTTATCTAGTCAGAGATGAGAGCAAGTAAGGTGTGTGAATCAGGTAGATTAAAATCTGAGAAAAGCAAAATAAAAGGGTGAAGGCTGATCATTATCCCCACAAAGCACAGTATATTCCATATGAAACACAAGAAATTCTAAGCCCATGCAGTAGCAGCTTAAGATAATCTTACAGAAAAATGAGCCCAAAAATGGGTGATGGAGACTCAAAAGGAGGTCATACTAAACAACAGCCATTTGTTATTAAAGCAAGCAAAACACCAAAATCTCTTGAAATAATCCTCTCTCAGAAATGAGGCCACAAAACAGCTTCTTAGCAGTCTCCCATCTTCTCAGGTGAAGGGAAAAGCTGTACAATTCTAACTATGTGGATGAAAACCTCAATTTCATGTAACCATACTGCTGTGAAGCAACTCTAATTAATACATTAGAGGAAAGACATTCGTCAAACATTGAAATAAAACTGGTAGATAATGTACTGCCCAAATAAAGATATATTTAACTGTTTGTCTACCCATGGGTGTAGTGATGGTACTAAAAGGGTAAGAAAGCAGAGGAGCTGCAGCAGACACTCGCAGTCATAAGTATAAAAATACGTGCATTAGGTGCATGATTAAGTGAAACAACAAAGTTCTACTTGTATTATCTCCTTCCTTAAAATGTCTACTTTTCTCATTATCACCTATTTCCATCTATCATAGTCCCTGTTTCCTACCTTCTTATTCCTTTATCTGCACACTTTCACTTGCTGATATCCAAATCATGTTGTTTAACTCAGGAATCATTCTTTATCTTTCCTTTCCAAATCAGAAAATTATCCCTAAGATTATGATTTTTCCTCTCTCCTCACCTCCTTTCCTGAGCAGGAGCCTACATCATTACTTCTGCCACTTTGTCACAGGAGACACCAGGAAACCCAAAAGAAGCCTCCCATATGTGATGACTCCAAACAAGCTTCCCATACATGATCTGAAG
The DNA here is from genome assembly GCF_015220805.1 of Pogoniulus pusillus. Taxonomy (NCBI): domain Eukaryota; kingdom Metazoa; phylum Chordata; class Aves; order Piciformes; family Lybiidae; genus Pogoniulus; species Pogoniulus pusillus. The sequence goes on from NC_087267.1 coordinate 34,773,783, forward strand.
TATCTTAGGACATGTGCTAGTTTGAAGCAGGCTAGAATATTTTGGTGAAAAGAACTAGATGATAAGCTATGAAAGGCAAACATGGTTGTGTCTCTTCTCTCACAGTCCTGCTGAGAACTGTGAGAACAAGAAGTAAACATTAGATAACATTCTCCATTTTGTCTCACTTTGCTTTTGCCTTCAGACTGAGCCACATCTCCTCAACCTCACTGCCACTAACCTTCCTTCTTAACCTCTAGGCTGCACCTCTATTCTTTCTCAGGATTGGGTTAAGGTTGAGATGGGCAGGGGGAGGTGCTGGGGTGGTTGAGAGCCCCTCCTGGGGACTCAGGTTTCTGGAAGGGGAGTTGTGTTTCTGTATTACATTTTCTTTGTCTATTTCTGTCTATAACTGTATATACTGTAAATATCTGCTTGTATATTGTGCTGCTGTAAATAAATAGCTTCATTTATATTCCCAGAATCCGTCTGAGTTAGCTGGGTGGGGCATTTCCAAAAGTGTGGGGGATGCGTTACAGCCTAAACCACCACAGGACATTATGAAGTCAGTGTTGTCTGGGGTTTCTCTAAGTCTCAGGTTGAGTAATATTTAAGTGATTTTACATCATTACTTACGGGTTATTCAGTATCAACATTCAAAGACCCCAGTAAGGAAGAAAATTAACACATTCAATACAAATGGAACATTGCATATACTTTTCCACGAAGACTAAATACTGCAAGATAAAACTTTTAATTTACCTAGTAATAGCTGAATCTGACTTAAAATTCTGCTGTACTGTAAAATTCTGCTCTTTTCAAGCTCATTCTGGGGGCAGAAATTCTTGAGGTCCTGTAGAAACTAAAAATCCTAAGCGTTCAATAGGCAAGATGAACCTTAATTTAACAGATTTGCCTTTCAGACTCATTGTCTTTTCACTGAAGCCTTTCCTGAGAGTCAGAGTTTTATCTCATGTGCAGCTTATTTTATCTAAAATCTACTCTGTTTCAGAGTGATCTTTGAGGTCTCTGCCAACATAAACCATTCTCTAACTGCACTCACATGTTGAGAGATGGGGGGTGGTGGATATGAAGTCACGCAGAGGCTCATCTGACCTAGCTTTGAGCAGGAGGTTGGGCTGAACTATCTCATGAGGTATCTTCCAGCCCACATTTTCCTGTGATCCTATTATAATGTAGTAGGATGTGTGTCTTTTGTAATCCAAACAGCTCAATATGCGAAGGGTGGGGAAAGAGACAGTGTATATTGTTTTCATAGGGAGTTTATAGTAAAGCATCAAACAAGCAACAAATTAACTCATTGATAGGATGTGGCTATGCAGACAGTGCTTCAGCTCTCAGAAAGTGCACCACCACCAACAAAAGAAAGTTGGCTCGGTAGTTTTGAGCCAAGGGGTGGGATCGTTTTCGTTTGCCTTTTTCCAGGGGAAAAGTGCTGCAGACCGGAGAGCCCCAAGAGAATAAAGTCCCGCTGCTGCCGCGGGCCCCTGCTGGCCTCCGCCTCCCGCGGGGACCATCTTCCAGCAGCCCACCAGCACGTACAGTGGAGAATGGACCCGAGGCCTTTTGATGGATTTCGGCGGAGAAGCGGCGGGAAGCGAGCACAGGGCAAGCGAGGTCGCTGGTAACCGACGGCGACTGGGGCAGGGCCGTGACTGCGGAGAGGTCTCCTCGCATGGCTCCCCCTCTTCACTCCTGTACCTCAGGGGTTGGTACAGCCCTGCTCCATCCTCCCCCGCCCCACTGAGGAATGGACTCTCCTGCAGAGAACCGTTTAAATTCGAGCCCTTAACGGTTTCTCTCGCCGCTGGGAGGTGGCTGGAGTCTGTTTCTGTCGGCGGTGACGCCACACAGACGCAGCACGAACCGAAGGAAGCCACTCTACCCAACGTCCCGTTGTGATCGCATTCACATCCCGGGGCCGTTGCGCTCTACCCCTCCCCGGCCCGGCGATGCCGTGCGCACGCGCAGCGCGCCGCTCTGCCCGCTGTGCGCGAGCTCTCCTCTCCCCCCCCGCGCCGCCGTGTGGGCGGTGCGCGCGGTCGAGAGCCTCCGGAGGGGCGGGGGCGGTGCGGCGGGAGCCGTAGCAGTAGCCTGGCGGCAGCTCCTGCTACGCGGCCTCGCTCAGCAGCACTCTGTTCGCTCTCGCTGTGTTCCTTCGGAGACAGCTTCAGGCAAGCCTTCCCTCTCTCCTTTCCACCCCCGCCGTTCCCTTCCTCTCCGCTTGCTTGCGTGTGAGGTAAACGCGACGTGTGGTGCCTACGCCGCCGTTGCGTTTCAGGTGAGGGAGGGGGGGAAGGAGAAAGAGAGCGGGGAGGCACCAGCTCCCCCTCCCTCAGCGCCTCTCCGGCGGCCGCGGGCGCGAAACCCCGCCGTTCCCTGGCTTCTGTTCTCCCACTGAAGTAAAACAGCCCTCATTCTCGAAATGGGCTGCACGCTGAGCGCCGAGGACAAGGCAGCGGTAGAGAGGAGCAAGATGATCGACAGGAACCTGCGGGAGGATGGCGAGAAGGCGGCCAGGGAGGTCAAGCTACTCCTCTTAGGTAAGGGCTCTCAAAAGGTAAAGGTCGTCCTGAAGTAACCCGGAGCTCCAAGGTGAGGTGCCCCCACGCCTCCCAGCCCTTTGAGAAGGGCCCCTGTGCAGGCGAGGGCGGGGCAGGTGGCCGCCGAGCCAGCTCGCAGCTAACGTGGAACTCGACGATGGCTGAGGAGCGGGCCCCGCGTCTCGAGCCGGAGGGCGGATAGGCGGTGGGATGCCCGCCTAGGGGAGTGAGGCAGAGGGAGCGCCGTTCTGCCTCCCGCGGTATGCCTTCGTGGCCCCTCAAAAGTTTTCGGGGCAAAGGGAGACAAAACAGCCCGTTAGTGCAGGTGGATGCCTCGGCTTCTTTCGAGAGTAGAGGCAGGGCCGCTCTGGAGAAGAGTCGCGGCATAGTTTGCCCCGAGAGCCTTGTTTAGGGAGGGCCCTAACTCCCACTTGAAGGGGATAGCATCTCAAACTTATGACGTGCATTCTGTGTACCTCTGTTTAGAGGAAAGAAGTTTTAGACTTCAGGATGTTTGCTCTTGACTTTTTTAATCGATGTTCGGCTCTACAAAAAATACTGTAATAAAGTGCAGAAAGCATCAAAGGAATGCAAGTCAAAATCTCAACTTTCTGTGTAGTTTTATTTTTGTGACAGTTGCTTATGCTGTTGAAATATTAAAATGGGAAGTACAACCTTGATGGAGTTTTTAAATGTGCACTATAGTGACATCGTATGCTGTCATGTGTACTTTGACTTCTGCTTGCACGTACTTAAAATGTATTTAAAAGACAGCTTCAAGTGATGTGCCTGTGTATAAAGATAAGGAAAATAACATTTTTTTTTTAAGAAAGCATGAAAAAAAGGAAGTGAGATTTTAATTATACCTTTTTACGGGAATAAAACTACAGCTTGGAGAGAGCTGAATGCTGCAGTATTTCCGTTGGATCAGTGTTGTTGGGAGTGTTGCAGTATCTGCCTTACAACCAAACCACACGGAAGCCTTCAAATACGGAATTAAGAGGCTGCTGAGTAGTAACTTTCCTCCTGATGTCCTTCCACTTACAGAGCTACAGCCTCAGACAAACTTTTTAAACAACTGCCCTGTTTCTTGCTCCCTTGACACTGCTTTTACTCTGCTCTCTACAAGCATTATAGTAAACATTCTAAATACTTCCTGTTGCTAAATCTAAAGTAGATCCAGAAAGGTACAGGAAACCAGAACACTCGTGTAGATGAAGAGATGAAAGAAATCTAGGAAGGGAAACAAACAAAAAAAAAAAAAAAAAAGAATGTCCTAAAAAGTATGTATAGTTAGGAAATTTTGCTTGTGAGAAAAATAATGAAAGCTTTTGGTTTGCTTTTGAGAAAGTGTTAGATGTTTGGTTACTACTGTTGCCTAGTCTTGTACTCCTTTGAAACCCTTAGGTTGTTGGGTTGGGAAGATTATCCTGCATGTGATCAGTAGCGGTATGGCAGAAGATGTTACTGTCTTTTCCAAATCTGGCAAAGTGGTGGTTTACATGTCTTCTGATGTGTTTTGCTGTTCTCTGTGGAGCTTCCAGTGTGTGTAGTTTGGTAATTGTCTTCACATCTTTAAGCATATTCTGTGCCTATAGCTAAAGATCACCATCTTTCTGTAGAAAGAGTTTTTAAAACACAGACAAGCTTTTAAAGGAAAGCATGTGTTCATGCTGGAATCTCATGAAATCTTAAGATTTGGAACAAGTGCTCAAAATGAGTTTTCTTGTAGTGTTCTGAGCAGTGGCTCAGCTGATTTTAACACGAGATGGAAATGTTAAGAGAGGTGTGAATACTAGTAGACTTCTTTTAATGACCAGTGTTTGCATTGTTGTTTAGACAAAAAGTACTGAAATGTTCAGTGACCTCAGAATGAGGTTTTATGTATACACCTATGGATGCATTTCTCTGTTTCACCTCTTGGAATGAAAGCTTTTCTGTTGCTTTTGCTTACAATCATGCCAAATGTTTAAATGTTATGTGGAAGCTTTTGTCTGATGGCAAAACTATTTAAAGTTACTTCCACTAGTCACTTTAGTCTTGCTGCTCTCCTTCCCAATTGCTTCTTCAACCCATATGTCGTAGTTTGTTATCTACTCGGTTGTACGCCTACATCTATTTATGGGCTTGTTCTGCTGAAAAGATACTGAAATAAAAAGAAGAGTACAAATTGTGGTCTGCTGCCAGGAAGATATAATGCGTGAGAGGCATCTAAAATACCTTGCTTATGTGAAAAGAGGGTATGTAGCTGAATACTTATTGACCCAGTGACATATTCCAGCTTCAAGCGATATTTTTGTGAGGACTAGAACAACCTACTGAAGCTTGAGCTAGAATGCTTAATTGAGAGAAGATGTGTTTATAAAATCAGTCTGTTTCTAGCCTTCAAATTTAATTAATTCCATTATATGCTTTTCTAAAGTTTTTTTCTAAACCAGGAAATTGCAGTAACTTGTGATAGATGTGGCATTGCTGTACCTAAACTGACTTTTTGAACAATGTTGTTGGTTCATGTTAGGTTTGTAGTTTGTTGTTGTCTCTAGGAAGAAGCAGATGTGTTTCAGCTGTGCAAAATACTATTGGCCTGGATTATCCCATTTCTTTTGTTGTATCTGTAAATTGGTGCCTGATTTTGTACAAAATTGTCTGCAGGTCATTTGGAATAAGAATACTGGATTCTGAACATTATCCATGTGTAACAGTGTTTCTGCTTTGTAATTTCACCGATTTTCATGCACTATCTCAAAAGCAGGAGAACCTTTTCTGGAAAAATTTTGAGAGCCATCCTCATTATTAGAAGTAAGCTGAATTTGAGCATACCTTTGGTAAATCAAATGGAAAATGCTTGCGCTTACATAGAGTTTGGTGATTTGATTAAAATAAAAAAAACAGTTTCTTTCGTTTAAAATTACTTTCAATGAACATGTGACAAATACATTTCATGGGAACTCAATGGAAAAAGAAGTGCTGTGTAGTATGTTCAACATTACAAACATAACATGTAAAAGTACTTTTCCTTAACCACCTAAATATTTGTCAGGTTGGCAGCTCTTAAACTCCTGTGTCTTAAGTGTTTGAAATAATTGTTGTATTTTCCTTTACTGAAAAGTATTTTATGTATTGGATGGTTTCCAAGAAAAGAAAGCAATACACTCAACTTATTTTTTTTCTCTTCTATGGTTCTTCACCTTACCTTTCAGTGTTCAATAAATAAAAATTGCGGTGATGCTTGCAGAATGAATGCAATTCCACTTATACTGGGAGATACTGGTTCTATGTGACTAGTCTATGTGCTGCATTCATACACATGTGATCCAGATCAGGTGTGGATTTGCAAGTACATTTCTGTTGAATTAGCTAAAGCATGTAAGAGTGAATCTATGCCAACTGAGAGAACAGGCGGTACCTCATTAAGTGGAAAGCCTTCTGGTATGAGGGTAACTCATCAGGTTTTATGAATATGTTAAACTAGCAGAATAAGTTTATAGGATTAGTGCTTTGCCTTGTGGATTATCACATTCTTTACCTAATACAGCAAATTCAGTAGTCAGGGTCTTAGTATTGTTGAATGAAAAAGCCAGTAGATATGCTTGAAGTACTCCTTAGGATTGGATCCTGAGATTCAGGAAGTCACAGACCATATATTTGACAATTGTAATTATCTGTCTTCTTTCAGGATAATCACCTGTATAGATTTTAGTTTATACTCATGACCCACAGAGCTATTTTCAATTCCTGAACAGGTCCTTGCAATTCATGCTGAAATGTTGGCATGTCACATTCTCAAAGATACCTTTTTTAAATTTAAATCTTTTCCATTGCAGTTCTTTCTGTTCTTCAAGGCAGTAACTAGAACAATTCTATTCAATTGTTCTTGTAAATTTTAACATCTCAAGGAGCTTTTTCTGGCTGATTTTCTTTTGTTGCAGACCTGTATCTTTCTATCTGCTCAGTCAGCTGACTCCCACAGCATGCTCATCTTTTCAGCATTGTAATCCTCATAGTTCTTGGCAGTACCTGACTTCCACCAGACCTGACTACACATGGGACAAATGAAATATATATGTATCCCTATATCTATACTGTTTGTACCATTAATTCTCTTGCCTTCCTTCCAATTTCCCCACACTTGCAGACATAAAAATTTAGAACTCTAAATTTATGGGAGCTCTCAGAAGAGCTTTATTCTCACAAAGTATTGCACATTTCAGAGATGTTTACTTCATAAGTTACGCTAGCTTTGTCTAAAACGTACAGGGTACTGAGAGCACTGGTGGAGCTGCTCACCAAGCCACTTCCCATCATTTACCAGTACTTCTGGCTAGCCAGGGAGGTCCCAGCTGGCTGGAGATCGCCAGATGTGATGCTCATCTACAGGGAGGGCCTGGGAAACTAGACTTGTCAGTTTGGCTTGGTTTCAGGGAAGGTTATGAAACAGACCACCTTGAGTGCCATTATGCAGCATGTGCAGGGCAACCAGGTGATTAGGCCCACTCAGCGTGGGTTCATGAAGGGTAGGTTCTGCTTAAACCTGATGTCCAACAAAACAACCCACTTAGTGGACAAGGGGAAATATGCGGATGTTGTTTACTTGGACTTTACTAAAGAATTTGACACTGTCTCCCACAGCATCTCCTTGGATAAACTGGCTGCTCATGGCTTGGATGGGTAGACCCTTCACTGCATAAACTGTTGGATGGCAAAGCCCAAAGAGCGGTGGTGATTGGAGTTAAATCCAGTTGGTATTTGGTAACAAGTGGTGCTTCCCAGGACTCAATTTTAGAGCCAACCTGGTTTAGTGTCTATCAATGATCTGGATGGGGGAATTGAGTACACCCTCAGTAAGTCTGCAGATGACACTGGACTGGTTGTGCGTGTTGGTCTACTAAAAGGTAGAAAGACTGTGATGCAGTATCTGGCCTAGTTGGGTCAATAGGCTGAGGTCAATCATATGAGGTTTACCAAAATCACGTGCTGGATCCTGCACTTGGGTTACAGCAACCCCATGGAACACCACAGGCTTGGGGCAGAGTGACTGGAAAGCCAGCCATGAGAGAAGGATCTCATGTACAATTAGCCCAACAGCATCTTGGTGTCAGGAATAGTGTGGCCAGCAGAAGTATGGAAGTGATTGTGCCCCTGTACTCGACACTGGAGGCTTGAGAAGAGGAGGCTAAGAGCAGATCTTACTGATTTCTGAAAACATCTGAAAGAAGATTGTAATATTGTGGGAATCAGCTGCTTCTCCCAAGTGACTAGTATTAGGATGAGAGGAAATGGCCTCAAATTACGCTGAGGAGAATTAGCTTGGAGGTTGGTCAGGGATAGGAACTGGCTGCCAAGAGTGGTGGTGGAGTCACCATCCGAGGAGACGTGAAAAAACCCCATGTAGATGTGCGTTTCAAGGCATGGTTTAGTGGACATCCTAGTGTTGAGTTAATGGTTGGACCTGATGACCTTGGAGGTCTTTTTCAACCTAAACAATTCTGTGATTCTCTGATATCTAATGAAAAATTTCCTATTTCACCATCAGAGATACTTAACTGGAGATACTTGGAAATTTCACCTCTTACTAAAAGACTATTTCTTGATACCTGAAAAAAAAGGTGTTTATTTGGTTTATTTCCCCCACCCCCCCAGTTGTTGATCTTGCTTGTCTGCCTCCTCTGCTGACTTTCTGCCTGTCTACTTAGATTTAGGAGATGCTCTGAACTAGAATCTCTGTTGCATTTTAATAGTGTACAGTTGGAATCTGGCAGTTGAGGTGTTATTTATGTGGATTTTTGTAGCTGATTTTATAGCTAAGTCAATGAAATGTTCAAGCCTTTGTACTAAATATGATGGCAATTGCCAAGAACGAAGTAAAAAATTACTGGATTCCCATAGTCTAATTTCCTTTGTTTTTTGTGAAAGGAGGTTTCTGGATGTACAGAAAACAGCCTTTCAGTGACGGTTGTGTTTGCGTAATTACAGATTGGGTTCTTTTATGCTTGTCCCTTTTTATTTGAATGTTGGTGTAATGATTTACAACATTATAGTATTTGTCTTCAGTATGTATATAGACTCCTTCAATACAGTATAAATTAGTGATTTCAAGATCCTTTGTTCAGTTATTATTTTAAATCTTCCTTGTGGAAGTTTCTGTGTAAATAATGATTTATTACTGTGTGATGATTTAAATTTTTTAATATCTTTAGAAAAATTTATAATATAGCTCCTACCATAGATGTCTTGGCACAACTTGAACCCTAATGGCTTTCTATGAAAAAGAGTTACACTGTACTTTTATATAATCATATTGCCAAAGTTCACCTGCTGCTGCATTTTACCCTTTTGTTGTTTTGGTCCTCTGAGAAGAAAGAATTGAGCAGTGCATTCTAAAATCTAGCTAGGTGTTTTGAAGCCAAGTTATGAGACTGGCTTCAGGGGGCATGAAATTTTGAAGTCAGTTTTGCTGCTGAGCTTGGTGAATCTCTGCAGTGTTTCCTGTGATATGCTATCTGATGAGTGTCAAGGTGAAGAAATGGAAGTAGAAAAGGTACTTAAGATATTCTGTTAAGTGTGAAGTTTTTCTGCCATGGAAACACTGAAATAAAATCTGAACTGACTTGATAGTTTTCTGTTAAAACTTTTTTCCCCGAGATGTGTACTGAATAACCTTTATTGATGGAAACTTGCTATTCTGAGGTTGAGTCTTAGTCATTGTCCATCTTTACTGAGGTTGGCTGTTCTATTTATTGCCTTTGCGCAGTGTCCTACTGTTACCTCAATTTGTGTGAATTACTGTTTCGTTATACTGAAAATGAAACTGACTTGACTTCACCTGAAAGATTGTGCATATAAAAGAAGTATTGAAATTGGTGACGTATACAGAGAGCAGTTGGAAAAATTGGAGCTTTGAACTTGTGGGAGCAAGAAATTTTGAGTGCACTATTCAGAAAAATTCAGATTCTTTCAACTGGCTCAACTTACTGACATTTCTGAGTGGAGGGATAATTAAGATATTAGGCAAGACAAAAATTAACTCTCCTTGCTGACACACATTTTAGGAATGCTTTTGCAGGAAAAGATTTGAACTCTTCTTAATGCTAAAAATATTTTGTTCTCATGCATTAAGTAGGAATAGACAAGACAAATAAGATTTCTTAATGAGAGGCAGAGTGGGAAATGAAGAAATTATAGTGATGTTATAGGCTAATTACCCAGTTTGTGACTGCTAATGGCTCTTTCACAGTGTAGCAGTGTTAGAGTTGGGGATTTGGAAGATGGTTATCATCTCTGGATGTGTTCCTGTGCAGCTTGCCCCAGGTGATTTTGCTTTGGTGAGGGGATTAGCCTGGGTGATCTCTGGAGGTCCTTTCCAACCCTTATCATTCAGTAATTCTGTGATCATGACTTTTCCCTTGGAATTTGCAAGTTTTGAATTATCTATGTCTACGTGAGGTAAGGTATTACGTATCTGCTTGTTCCCTCAAAGCAAAAAGGCCTAAAATTCACCTAATGTCACAACACCTAAAAGCATTATTCCTCGATTTGCAGGTGTGTTATTGTGATGGTTTAGGATTTACTAATTTTTTTTCTTCTCACAGCTAAGGATTTAATTTCTCTCAGTAAAATATTCCAATTAGCCTCAAACCAACACAGCTATCTGTTGATGTCACATTTTGACTTTAATCTCATGGTTTAATTGATGGCCAGTGTTTTCCTTCAAAAGCAGATTTTTGTGTAATTAAAAAAAAAAAATTCTCCTGATAGAGAGCATTGAGGAAGCAGTTACTTAAATAAGATCTGTTGTTAGACGTGATAGCCAAATCATTTCCTTTCGTGGTTTTAGTAATCGAAGGGTCATTAAATCCCTGAATAACACAACTTCTTGTATTTTTAGATATGACTTTAATAAATCTAGTGGCGTTAACATGTTTATATGTAGCCTATATTTAGAGATTTGTGTAAACTGTGATATTATATGTCCCTATATAAATTGATACTGAAAATGTTTTGTGTCAGCCTGCTTATTTGAGGGGATCAACAGCATCAGAATGTTTGAATTTATTAAAGTGTACCTCAGTACTTTTTCATGTATGCTTTTTAGAATTGTAGTATTACATTTCAAGTGTGTAATATACTTAGTACAGGTGCCTGATTAAACCTTTGAAATATAACAGTATCTAGGCAACCAGAATGGACAGGAAGTCTTCACTATCGTTGCTTTTAAAGAAGAAATCAGTGTACTGTAATGAAAATTCCTGTTGAAGCTGTGAAGCAGGTTTCTATTTCTTGATATTATCTAGAATGTAATATGATCTGAATGAAAATACCATTGGAATCAAATGGTTATCAAATGGAATAAAATTTTGTATTCTCTTTTCAAGAGTCATGAAATAGTTTCTTGGGTGCAACTATATATATATATATATATATAATTTTTTTTTTTTTAATGTGGGTGAAGCTGTTGTAGTTGTTTGGCTCATAGAAGCTGAGGTTCTGGATCTGTTTTTTAAAATAATTTCCCATAAAATTCAGGAGATTCTTTCTTGCTGTCCAAGTCCATATGGGAATGATAGAAATAAGCAGTGCATGTTGTCTAATAAGCAGCTGAAACATTCTAGAAGCTCTGTGTTGATAAAAAGGCAAGTGCTATTGCTGCATCTGGCTGAATGGCTTGTCACTCTCCCTGGCACTTTTAAATGCTTAATTCAGTGTTCTGCTGGTTTAGTCAGAATGGCTGCCCTGTTTGAACTTGGTTTGCTGCTGGAGTGGTCAGTTTAACTGGTATTTCAGAATGGTCTGCTGACGACCTGAATGAGAGCAGGAGGCAAAGCAGAGATACCTGCCTTATGCAAGTGGATGCATAGCAGTGGGTAGAGGGGGAAATGGGTGCAGAACAGAATTCTTTCCATTTCTGCATTTGTGTCACAGTTTACCATAGATTAAGGTTAGGAATAATGTGAAATGGTGTATTCATCTCTGAAGTCCACTTGGTGGACATTTTAAAGTCGCTCAAAGCCTACATCTTTTAAAACCTTGCTGAAGCCGCAAACAGTGCTTTCTCAAGGAGTGTGTTGCTTAAGCACTTGATTGGAAAGTGTAGATAGGAGCTTGTTTTTGTTCAAGCACAAGGAGTCTCATACCTATGTTTCCTTATGCTATTGTAACTTTTTGAGGTTGTAGGGTTGACTAGGAAGAATACTATTCTATCACTTTGTGAAGAATGCAAGATGGTAGTGGATGATAAATGTAACAGCCAGTCTAGTGTCCAGACAGAGGAGAGTGGAGGTAGAGGTCTTCAATTAAAACAGTGAAGTTGAACTAATAATCTAAAGAGTGTAGTGTGAGCGTAGTATTGGAATCTGATTTTAAAACTTGCTGTGACTGGAGATTTTATGCTTTGCAATAACAGAATTGGCAGTAAACAAGACAATTGTCTTGAGTATTTATAGATTTTGTTTAATTAAGTATTATTTTGAATGCTCATTGATTGGAGAATGAGCCAGTGATGTACAGTATAATGATGAACTGAAAACAAGATACTAAGGCTTAAGTGTTTTCTATATTCTTGGTGTATTAACTATTTATTGAAGTGTTTTGAAAGTGCATTTCTCAGCTGTATGCAGATTCAGTTACTGATCCTTGGTAAATCTGGTAAACTCCTAGCAAAACCATTATATGCTTTCTAAAGCTCTTAAAGACCTTGACAGGGATTCCTTCTAATACGCTTTAGTAACTAAGCGCTTGCTATCAAAAGCTGTCATTAAATTCCTTGATGAGAGACTTGTTAGGTTATATTCTGTCTGTTGTTCTGGAACATAGTACCTTTTGGGGTTAGAGCTGGCTTTGACAGTGTTCTTGTTTGAGACCTAATAAACTGCTGTGTGCAAAATGCATGTGTATGTGACAAGAATATGGTTGAGTATACACATTTTTTTTCCTCTGGTTCAGATAGGAGTTGTGAAACTTCTTTGCAGTCAGTTTAGATCAACTATCAATGTGCTTATTCTCCTTAATTTTGTGGATCTGAGTTCTCAAACTACAAGATTACCCACAGAAGTAAATTAGGTGTGAAGGCTGAGAATTTAAGTTAATTACTCTTTATTGCACTACTTACAACAGTAATGGCTGACTTCTAGTTTTAGCTGCGTTTACCTCGGTATAAACTTGCACAGTACCCATTTGTCTCATCTACAAATAATGTCTTGGTGTTAAATGACAAGTAGATCTGTGAGTAAAATTGGTTGAGATTTGAAGGAAAGATTGTTCTCTATGGATAGGAATGCGAGCACTTCCCTTTGTGGCTTTTCTTACTCCTTGTTCAGTTACATAGTGATACAAGGTAGCAGGGACAGCTGCATCTGCAGTGGTTTTAGTGCAAGGGCTAACCTGCCTGCCCCGCCCCAGCACAAAAGCGAGGGGGAAAGTAAAGCACAAAACTCAGGGTTGAGATAGAGATATGAGTTTAATATCAGCAAATCACAGTGCCTAATTAGCACCTTAGCTAATATCATGATTAATGTAATAATACAATGTGTGATTGCTTTAGCTTAGCCTGTTTGTAGAAGAAACGCAGGGAAAAAAAAAACCAGCGTAAAATGGAAAACCAAAACCAGCAGTTACTTGACTCCCACCCATCTTGCCGCCATGCCTGCAGGAAAAGCCAACACCCAAGAAACCTGGAACTCAGAAGTAGTAACTGGAACAAGTTACAATCTGAACTGCAAGCTCCATAATACTTTGTTCCAGCCAGTAGTTTCATTTTTAAAGCTGACATGACTGTAGCATGGTATGAATAACAGCAGCAGATTCACCTCAGCTCATGATGATCTGTCGCAACTGTAGGTAGGGCAACAGTGGTGGTGTTTGGAATTGCAAGTGGAGTCTGACATGGAAACAAGCTATGAATTTAAGGTTCTTTTGTTGTACCTCTCCACCGGAACAACCTTCATGAAGTATGTCCCTGCTGCAGTGAGGATTTTTTTGTTTTTCTTTTTAAAAGTATCTGTGATTGTGATTAATAATAGTGTCCTTAGTAGTAGAAGTTATCTGTGGAATTTCATTTACTGAATCTATCATCTTTGCACACCATATTTATAGCTCAGTGAACAGTTAAAGGGCATGGAGGCCAAAGACTGTCAGGAAAAATGTCAGGGCACTCTGAATTGCTAAAGGTTTGTTAGATACATACTTGGAGGTCTGAATGCAACATGCCATACTCTAGCAGAAACTGGCAGTAGGTGCCTTGGTAAACATCATAAAAGCAAGTGAGATAGTTCTTTCTGTTGGAGTACTCAGCATTTACCTCATGTAGTGTGCTCATATGCAGTATCCACTCAAACTTGTTTTACAGAAGGTTCTTTCATACCTTGGTATAAAATTTGTAGTGATTGTTTCTGAGCATACTGCTCTGTATGGAAGAAGTTAACTGCTTCAGCAAATTGAAATCTTAATTTTGAAGAGAAGATTGGTTCTTTGTTATTAGAAATATTAACAAATGTCTGGACTATTGAATTTTGAGGAGATTCCCAAACCTTTTAGAGGATAATGTGAAGGCTGGCCTTTGATACATTTTAAGTAGTCAACTGATCTCATCAGACTGCTGTCAGCTTCGACATTTTAGATAAACCTGAAACCACAAAAGTCTTAGCCTCTGATGGTGTTACATATAGTTGTCAGGCAGCAAGTATGATTATTATGTGTTTTTAATCTCTAAATGTGCATCCATTCCTTGTTTAATTTCTGGCATAAGCAAGAGGTTTCTTTTCAGACCTCAATCTTAGCTTGTTACAATCCTGCTGGGTTTGACACCTTGCACAAAGGAAGCTGTGCCTGTACCTTAATTGAGGAAAACGCTTCGTATTTAAAGTAAATGATGCTGTCTCTTTGAGGCAATTGTACTGTTTTTTTTTTAAAGGATCTCTTACATTCTCAACAGATACATCTTTTTGAAGTAAGATTCAATTCCAAGATACTATATCTCCTTTTGAATATTTCACAAAATTTCAGAAATATGACACTTGGGATTGTACTGGTGCTCTCCTTTGTAGTGAGACAAAGTCCATGATAGGGTTATAGTATGAGTGATGTGCACAGTGATGAAGGGTTCCTACTATAGAGCAGCCAGTGATTTGAAACAGATGAGGGATAAAAGAACGTATCTGAAGAGCTAGATATAATCTGTATTCAAAAGCTGCCTGCATTCAGAAAATTATACACTATTTCTGTTGAAATGTCTGCTTATCACATGCATCAAATTCTAAGTGAAAAGATGATCTCATGAAGCTTTTGTCATGGCACTAATATAAGTATTTTTGAAATGGAAAGTCAATTGATTCTTCTAAAGAAAAATGGGAGTAAGCTCTGCTTGTTTCAGCAAAAGTTTTTATTTCTTAGAATTCATTGAATTCAAGAGGTTATACTGAATATAAACCTATACTTTTTTCTTTGTTGTTTCAATACTAAACTAACTGATAGAGTCCTTATCACTTACTTATGTGTTTACCGTAATAATTAAAGCCTAGGTATCTGAAAAACCGAAAGCAGTTCATGGAAATCTAGACCTGAATAAACTCACAGGATGCTAACATGAGTTAATGTGTAAATGCTGCCTGGACTACTGTTTTATATTTTCTTATATCACATTTTATATGTAATGATACAGTATTTTGTTGTATAGTGTTGATTACACACATCTACTAAGAACAGTATTGAAGACCTAGGAAAGAAGTAATTGGTTGTAATTAATTCTTGATTTCTTAGGAAATTTACAGAAGTGACAGTGGCTTTTATGTGGTGCTGCTTCTGTAGAAGTAAGCCAGAATGAGCTACAAAACTGGAAAATTATCTCAGATCTTTTGTCTGACTCAGTGTCATAGTTTGAGAATCTGTCACTTCTGTGGTTTCACACAGTGATGTAATCTGGGATTCATTCTACATGGCCCAAATTACTGAAATATTTTCTTCCATGTATTTTTCACACAGCTTCTTTCCTAAATAATTCAAAGTTTTCTGGCCCATTCAAATTCCAGTAGTTATGGAAATTCCAAGATTATTACTGTCTTATAAATATTGTCAACCTTTGATTGACTATATGAAAACATTTGGAAAGGGGAAAAGGAAAAAAAACTGTCAGTGGCAGTGGTCATCCCAGAATTAGAAGAATACAGGATGGTGGTAGGTAAGAAATGTAACTGCTGGATGGCCTCAAAAAGGGATGGGGACACAAGACAAAAAAAGAAACAAAACCCCAAACAACATAAAACTCCTCGATAAAATTAAACAAACCACCAACAACAAAAAACCCAACCCAAACAAACACCCAAAAACCCTGCCCAGACCAAACAAAAAAGCCTCAAACTTGGAGAGATAGATCGGTATTGGTATTTTTTGTCATGTCCTATATCAATTATGGCCAACCTGTCTAGGGGATTTGTAGCAATAGGTTTCCTGTATGAGTTTCTTGTACTAGTGTTGATATGTTTCGAATACAGTAGCAATCATTGGCAGCTTGAATTCTGATTTAAATCTCATGTCTGGTAATGTGTTTTGAGGTGATAAATTTAAGAGATTATAGTTTCAAGCTATCTACTTGCCACATGCTTTTGTAAGAGGTTACTGGTTCCACAGCAGAAACAGTAGAAATCACGGTTTGTGCTGTGACCAGTGGCAGCTGAGGAGCAGCCACCATTCGTCTCTTGCTGCCTTCTGTAAAATATTGGCATCTGATGGAGCACTGGATAGGAAAGTTGTAGGGAGAGGACTTCACTGTAGGTAAATCTAATAATTTATGAATCAATATGTTTTATTTTAAATTTTGCATGTATCTAAGTTAATATGGTGCAAGTCTCTTTGTTTATGATCTGAAAAGGTGACATACATCCATTTCAAGTTTTGTGTTGATTCCTCTTAGCCCTACTTGAACTTTCTTTTGGCAACGTAGAAGGCCATTGTGTTTGTGGGTTCCGTTTCTTTGCCCAGCTTGGTTGCTTGTTCAAAGCCAGCTCTGTTCCACTCTTCAGTTTTTATTTAATTATTTTCTTAATTGAAAGTTGTGTTTGGTGTTTGTTTTTGTGGGGTGTGGTGTTTTTTTTTTCCTCAGTCTTCACTTTTTTTTTTTTTCCTGCATTAGTGTTGCCAGGAGTATATGTGCGCTATTAGGAATTGTTTTACTTGACATTTGATTTCCTCCAAAGAGGGATACTGTGGACTTTTGCAGTGCTTTCTTATTTTGGGTATTTAATTAGTTTCTTCAGTAAGCAATTAATAAATACTTCAAGTTAGAAATGTTAGAATTAGCATCTCAGCACTTCTAAAGAGCAGTTTCTGTGCTTGGGTGCATGAAACATTTGCTAAAGAAATTTATTGTTCTGGAATGCTTGCTGTGTAGGCGGTGTGTGGGATGATAAATCATAAGATGCAATGAGTAGTTTAACATTTTTGCTGACCTGTTATTTTCAATTGAAGTATAAAATAGTTATTTCAGTTATTTTTAAACACAGATTTGCTTCATTTGGAAAGTAAAATAATACTGAATCTGTCTAAATTGTGATTTGCTGTAGTATCATAGCAGTGAGTCATAGAATCATTTAGGTTGAAAAAGGTGCTTAAGATGAAGTCCACTTGAGTCTCTTTTTAAATAGTTTTTGGTAAATTGTTATGTAATTGGCCAGATAGTGGCTGAGAATCAAATATTGCTTTAGCGTTTCCTAAATTTATTTGAACTTTCCTGGCCCTCTCCAGTTCTCTCACAGTACTGTATGTGAGATTTGATTTGTTAAATTGTTTTTGGTTGCCTTTTTATTTTTATGTTAGAGGTTGCAAGGGACCTCTGGAGATCATCTGATCCAACCCCCCTGCCAGGTCAGGTTCACCTAAAGCAGGTGCACAGGATGGCATCCAGGTGGGCTTTGAATGACTCCAGAGACAGAGACTCACCAGCCTGTTCAGTGCTCAATGTAGAGAAGTTTGCCTTCATATTTAGAAGAAGCTTCCTGTGTTTGAGTTTGTGCCCATTACTTGCTTCTTGTGTTGTCACTGGGCAGGACTGAGAAAAGAGAGGCCCCGTCCTCCTGACACCCAGGCTTTAAATATTTATAAGCATTGATAAGATCCTCAAAGAGATTGAAGGTGATCATTTGTAACAATGAAGACTATTAATACAGAGCGAAGAACTTAAAAAGGTGATTTTGGGTTAGGGTTTGATTAAAAAGGCTGTTAGAGGAACTGATCTTCAGAACCCTTGGAAGTTAAACAACCATAATCATCTGTTTGTATTAGAAATGTCAGCAGACATGTAAAGATATGCTTGCTTCTCTAAAAAGAAACTTTAAAACTGAATCATTTGTCCTTAAAATGTTTTGATTTTGAAACTTCTAGCTGGATGCATACTTTGATGTAAAAAGCTTAATTTGTAGAAAATGTACTTCTGACTATTAGTTTTTATTTTGTTTAGTTATTTGAAGTGTAGAACATAAATGTATTTGCAGAAATTAAGAGAAGTCAACTAATGTATTTTTACCACATTTCTTTTTCAGGAGCTGGTGAATCAGGGAAAAGCACAATTGTCAAACAAATGAAGTACGTACAGTGAGGTACTGCAATACAGTTGGTTTTGTTTTATTATTTGAATAAAGAATTTATATACTTTTTTCCTTCTGTAGGATTATCCATGAAGCTGGTTATTCAGAAGAAGAATGTAAACAGTACAAAGCTGTTGTCTACAGTAACACCATTCAGTCCATTATTGCGATCATTAGAGCAATGGGGAGGTTGAAGATAGACTTCGGTGATGCAACCAGGGCTGTGAGTATTGGAGTACACACACAGATATACAGCTGAAATTTCCATTATTTTTCAATTTTTGTCCATTACTGTTCCTGAAAAAATCTTTTGATACCCAAAAATCTCTTGTAGGATATAAAGTTTGATTGAAAACTAAGCACCATCTTTGCATGGCAAGGTGACCTGCAGAGCAATCCACATGGGATTGATTTAGTTCAGCTACAGTTCTCTAAATTCTAAATCTGGGGAACTGAACATTGAGTCTTGAGGATTTTTTTTTTTTTAAAACATTGAAGTATGTACTCATGTCTTATTTGCATATATTTGTGCGCTGATACGTTCTGTAAGTCATCTGTGTCAGACATCCTCACGTTCCTTTAAAAAACACAGCTTAAATAGGTAAGCATCTAGCTACTGTCTGCACTTTTTCATTTGGCCATAGGCACAGTAGTGCCCAAAACAGTTCTAGCCTCTGAGCTTGGTTGTATTTTGTAGTCGTTTGCAGTGTGGAGAATTTTTCTTTTTCTCTCTTGAAACAGAGACATGGGTATAACCTTGCTGCTGGTATTGTGTTTCTCTCATAGTACCACATGGGTCCTTTTTCTGCACCTTTTCTATCTCGATCGGACTAATGCCCTGTATACAAACCCCTGGTGGGTCTGTTTGCTATTTCACCTCTTGAAGCTAGTTTGCAAAATGGATTGTTTTGGCTCATGGTTTCTCCAGTTGTAACCCTATGCTCTGATTACATCTGTGTCTGGCTAGGTGGTCAGATGCTCTGAATCTCTCTATAATGTGCTTAGCTTAAGTGGTTTTGCTTGATCTCTGGTTACAGGAATGAGCTCTGGTACAGTGCTGAAATTGTTAGTTTGAATAGCATTGGAATTTAGCTCTGGGCATGTGCTTTTATTTTCTTTCCATATAAATTGATGTCAGAATATGAAATGCTCACCAGTACAGCTTTTGAAGCAGGAACTTAGGCACACAATGGCTGTCTTGCAGAAAATATGGAAGAAGCTTTGTTGCTGTTCATGTATTGAAATAATTGGGCTAGTCAGGGATATTTTGTCATAATGAAGTACTTTACATTTTGTTAAGGTTGAGTTACACTTTGGGAGGGCAGAAGGGGTCTTGAAAAAAAAGAAATGGTGTGTAAATTCTTTGTTGATGACCAAGTCTTGTGTTCAAGAGGTTATTGATTGCTTAAAAAGCAGTGTTTGAGAGTATACCTTCAGTGACCTTCTGAAATGCATGTTGTGAAGGCTTCTGGGGATTAATTTGCTGAGGCAGGAATTTCAAAAATAGAATTATTTTATTTCCTGAAAACCCTTCCCCCAGACTATATACAGAAGTAGTTTAGGCTTATTTACAGGCTCAAGTTGGTCAGGAAAATCTTCACAGGATGTTCTGGGCAAATTTAGAGATTTTGGAAAGTCAGAAAATTGAAAAGACTAAGCTACAAACAAGTTTTGTCCCACTAAAACATGATCTGAGCAGAGAATTAAGGGAACAGCAGGCTTTACTCATGGAAGTGAGATAGCAAACTGTTGATGATCCCCTGCTGAATTCCTCTGTGGAAGCAGCCTCCTGTAAGCAATATTGAATTGTTTGGACCCACGCAGCAGAAGTCCAAGACAGGTGGAAAAGCTGCCAAAGTTAGACGTGTCTCAAGACATGGCTTCCACAAGACAGAGATTCATGGAAATAGTGCTGCCTCAGCAGTGGCAAGGGAGAGTCAAACTCCTAGCATCTTCTTCAGCAGTAATAGCAACCAGGAAGTCAGATTGTGGTATGGTCTTGAGAGTAATCAGGTCCGGGTGCTGCTGGCAGCTCTCTCAAATAGATCCAAGAGCTTGCCTAGCTTGCAGATTTGCACAGAATGGTGCAAAAGTGGGTAAGAACCATCCGAAAGCAGGGATAGTGCAAAAAACCAAGAGCCATGCAAAAGGCAGGAGCCATTTATGAGCAGGGATGGTCCAGAATGGGAATTCACCAAGTTGGAACTCTGTCATGGCAGGAAGTCTGTCAAGGTGGTAACACTGTGCCTTTTCGCTTGCTCTATTTATGCTTTTTTCTAGACAGAGTGTCCATTTGGCATTTATAGTGGGAGCGAAGAACCCAGCCAGCTACCATCCTGATTCCAGTGTGGGCTTCCACACAAGTCAGTGCATGTGTGGAAAAGGCACCTTTTGCCTGCGGGGGTGGGGAGGAAAGCAGGTCTTCATGCTGCCTTCTTGCCCCATTCAAACATTCTAGGGACAGAAGAGGATGGGGGAGGGGGAAAGGAATTTGGAGTGTGCTGCAACAATGCATTAGATGTGGCAGTTGCAAGGAAGACAGACTTCCATAAAATTATCTAAAGTTGTATCTGAAATCTAAATATGATTTGCAGTTGTGAATTACTGATTTTCATTTTACACTTTAATAGTTATTATTTTGCGTACATACATTAATTATACTGAAAACCTTTTCAGTTGTAAACACAATCAAAGAAAATGAAGCAGTTTCTAGTTATGTCTCTCTACATTTGTTGTTTACTGTTGTCATCTCCTAAGACCAAAGTTTTAAAGGGGAGCAACAGTATTTCTCTGTGTCCGTTCAGTACTGGTAGAGTGAAGTCATCTGTGGAGCCTGACAGTTAATGTTGGAAAGACAGATGGTAGACTCAAGTTACTCCTGTTTTCTCTTACTATGTATGTAGTAAGTTTGGGTGTTATCAGATAAAATGACGTACAAGATTTTGATAGCAATTTTATTTATGATAACAACTTGAAATCATCTGACTTTCTTGACTTCAGAGAGTTATATAAATGATGAGGCAAACTTTTGTCAGGGGTAATCTTAAAATAGCTGATCATCTCTTTAGACTTAGGCTGTCTTGGTGGTAAAAATTCTTTTTGTCAGAGCAGTCTTGCTATGGAGTATCAGTACTAGATTTTTGTCAATTGTAAAGTCAGAAATAGAAAAAGGAATTAACTTGTGTTATGCATCAGCTTCACTTAAAACCAAGTAAATAATGTGCTTACTCTTATTACAGCATGGCCTTTTTCATTTTATTCTATTTCATTGTAATTCTGTGATTCTTTTGAGAGGGGAAGAAAAGTGCTCAAAATTGTAACTCTTGATGAAGACTGTTACATTTTGATTCTTCTCCCTAAATTTCTGAGGGAAAGAAGCAAGGCAGTCAGTTTGTTTGGAAAATGATAGTCTTGTTTCTGTCACAAGACCAATGATAAAGCAGTGAGATGAACACTTTAAAACACTGTTGAATCAAGGAAGCACAGATTACACCAGCAGCTTCAGTAATGGTTGTTCTGAAGACTGATGTCACTTCCATTGTCCTAAAAGGTGTTCCAGTGGTCATGTAGAGGCTGTGCATTGAGAGACCTTTAGTGAATGTGCTTTCAGGGACTATGCACCGCTTTCTGAATGTGGGATTTATTGTAATTAGCTAGAGAGAGGGTCAGTTGTTTTTTTTTTTTTTCATAATGTAATTTATGGAATCTGGTAGAGAGAAGGTTAATTGTTTTTTTCATAATGTAATTTATGGAATCTGGTATAAAAATAGTGATTCCTAGAAAGGAAGTGGCTTTATTCCAGAATAATCACAAAGCTATTAAGGGTTAATAATCAAAATAGAACTTAATCATAGAATCAACCAGGTTGGAAGAGACCTCCAAGATCATCCAGTCCAACCTATCCCCCAGCCCTATCCAGTCAACTAGACCATGGCACTAAGTGCCCCATCCAGTCTTTTCTTGAAGACCTGCAGGGACGGTGCCTCCACCACCTCCCTGGGCAGCCCATTCCAATGGGAAATCACTCTCTCTGGGAAGAACTTCCTCCTAACACCCAGCCTATACCTACCCCGTCACAACTTGAGACTTACCTGTGTTGTCTGTAGTACTTGCCATCCTTAGACAAGGGAATATGGGGGTAGAAGACCACTTTTTATTTTAATGTTTAAGCTTTTAAAAATGCTGAAATTGATTTTCTTGTTCCACCTCCCGTTTCCCCTCCCTCCTTACCCATTTTAGGGTATGTAGAGATTAAAGCTATTTGAAATAGATTAAATTTTGTATGTTTGAAAGTTAGACCATGTTAGGTATAAAACGGTGTAATTGCTTATGACAAAATTGGCTTAGTTTCTGAGCTGTTTCCATCATGTGTCTGGATATATTTGCCCTTCTTCAAGATCTGCTGCTTCTGTGAGTTGTAGGTCCTTGGCATTTGCTTGCACAAATAATATTCAAAACCTGAATTGTTGTTCAGGTTTCTTTTATCTGGGCCTGTTGCTTAAATTGTAATTCATGGGGGTAGCCCCTTCTCCCAGGCAACCAGCAATAGAGCAAGGGGACACAGTCTCAAGTTGTGCCGGGATAGGTATAGGCTGGATGTTAGGAGGAAGTTCTTGCCAGAGAGAGTGATTTGCCATTGGAATGGGCTGCCCAGGGAGGTGGTGGAGTCACTGTCCCTGGAGGTCTTCAAGAAAAGACTGGATGAGGCACTCGGTGTCATGGTCTAGTTTACTGTCTAGGGCTGGTTGCTAGGTTGGACTGGATGATCTTGGAGGTCTCTTCCAACCTGGTTGATTCTATGATTCATGACTTCTGACTATCCATCCCTTTAATCTTTACTGCTGTGATCTTTCCTCTGATTATTGGTGAAATCCATTGAATTTTCATTAGTTCTCTATGTACACTAATCAGTATTCCCTTAATTTGAAAAATAGCCATTTTAAAATTTACTCTAGCTTGCAAAAGACTTTTTGAACTATGTATTAGATACCTCTTGTTCATGTGTCTGTATATATACAGATACCTATAAATCACTTTGAGTATACCTTGACTTGACAGAACTGTAAGGTTTTGATTTTTTTTTTTTTTAATCTGTGAATATCAATATTAATCCATCTGCAAACAATTTCCCTGTTAGCTATCATAGACATTGATTCTTCACGTCTGCAGTGGTCAATATCTTTAGAACAATCACTGCTTTCTGTGCTTATCATGAAAACGTGGCTTTGGTTTTGTTTCTTTATTTCCCCCTCAGCTTATTTTTTGAACAGCAAAGGTGGCAGACCCAGATTTTTCTACAGATTTGCATCTGTAACTTTGCTGGGATTTGAGATAACTTTTCTAATCCTTTCTTGAAGTACTTTCAGTTCCTAACTGATGTGCCTAAGTCTCTTTCCAGTATCATCTGTTCTCTTAATTATTGTACAAATATTTTATATGCTCTGGGTAGTAGTTGGAAGCTGCAAGTATGTTGATTTTTCTGGTTGGCGGCATACCTTGGCATCAGATCAGATACAGCTAATAACCAGGATCAACCAGCTACCCACAGGAGACTACTGATGTGGATCTCACCTCTACCCAGCTGCTGTCTTCTGTTTCCAACGCCGTAGAGGTCTTGCTTTTAAAGTTTCTTTCCTCAGTCAAAATTGGTGAAGGTAGCCAGATGGTCAGATTCGGTTAAAAAGGGCACTGGTGAATTGACTTTCTGCACTCCCTTAGCCTTACTGTCAAGGACAATCATTACATAAAGTCTGAAAATCTAGCATTTATGCGCTCTTAAAAATCTTCTGTTTGTGTACTATCACATTACCAAGAAAACTTGGTCTCTGTAGAATAATCACAGTAGTGGATAGTTGTGATTTACTTGGAAGGGCTCTAGGAAGTATTTTTTCTTGTGATGTCTGACTGGGGAATAAATGTTCATTTGTCACTTTCAAAGTTATTTTGTGAAGCGTGATTAATGTGTTTTCTTCAGTCAATGAGTATATATCTGCATTTCTGAAGGTTCTAGTATGTACTGAACTATTCTCTTCGGTTTGTGGTATTTGATAAGCAAATAAAGTTAACTTTACACTTGAGCACAAAATATGTTCCTGCATGTGTTTATCAGAATCTTAGTTCACGTTATAAAAAGGGCAGAAGCAGCTCTATCATCTAATGGGAAATTTGGTTTACTAGGTTTTTTTTCTATTGTTGAAAAATGTAGGAATTAATATCCTATGCAGAACACTAAATCCTCTTGTTTTCCTTCAGATGTTTTTGTTTAGTTACATTCATGTTTACAAGAAAGTAGCTCATCTGACCAGGCTGGACTGATGGGCTGAGGTCAATTTGCATGAGATTCAACAAGGCCAAATGCAGGGTTCTGTACTTAGGTCACAATGACCCCATGCAGCACTACAGACTTGGAGCAGAGTGTCTGGAAAACTGCCTGGCAGAGAAAGATCTGGAGGTGCTGGTTGACAGCCTGATGAACATGGGCCAGAAGTTTGCCCAGAAGGCCGACAGCATCCTAACCTGTATCACGAGTGGTGTGTCCAGCAGCAGTAGGGAAGTGATCATTCCTTGGTACCTAGCACAAATGAGGCTGCACGTTGAATCCTGTGTTCAGTTTTGGGCCCCTCCTTACAAGAAGGAAAGAGTTTTTGTTGAATGAGTGGTTAGGAACTGGAACAGGCTGCCCAGGGATGTGGTAGAGTCACAGTTCCTGAAGATGTTTAAACAACATGGAGATGTGGCACTTTGAGATGTGGTTTAGTGTCTTACCATGGTGTTGGGTTAGTGGTTAGGCTTGATGATCTTGGAGGTATTTTCCAACCACAACAATTCTATGATTCTGTGACTTTCTGAATATAGTACTTAGGTGATAATGCTTTTCTTTTATTTCTCACTGTGTCTCCACTAAAGGATGATGCTCGTCAACTCTTTGTGTTAGCTGGAGCAGCAGAAGAAGGATTTATGACTGCAGAGCTTGCTGGAGTTATCAAGAGACTGTGGAAAGACAGTGGGGTTCAAGCTTGTTTCAACCGATCTAGAGAATACCAGCTTAATGATTCTGCTGCCTAGTAAGTACTAAGTGACAAAGACACTTTCTGTCCTATAAGTTGCTAAAGGAATACAGGGGAAGTCTTACCTTATGTGGAATTGTGCACTCATGTAGGTGGAAGGTATAGAAGTATCGGAACAAAGGTATTGGCTACTTGAGTCAAAATGCTCCCCCTCTAGACTTAAAGGTTGGAAAGGAAGAGATGTGTTATAATTGCGAGTGTGTCATGTTCTGATCAGCTGTTTTGTCCTCTTGAGGAAGACAAATTTGCTTTAAGATTCTTTAATAATATTTTTATTACAAAAATAGGACTCAAGTATGTTCTCAGTTCAGGAAAC
Organism: Pogoniulus pusillus; assembly: GCF_015220805.1. Classification (NCBI taxonomy): domain Eukaryota; kingdom Metazoa; phylum Chordata; class Aves; order Piciformes; family Lybiidae; genus Pogoniulus; species Pogoniulus pusillus. Next base: position 34,799,278 of record NC_087267.1, read on the forward strand.
TTGAGTATGTGATGTGAATCTACTGCCAAGGATACTATCATAACAGAGTTTCTCCTATAGTTCAACACTGATGCATTTTCTGTGTTAATTTAATAGTCTCTCTTAGAAATATGTTGAGCAAAGGTAGAAAACAGGATGTGTCTTCTATGCTAAAGTGGTTCATTAGAAAATAGTAACAAATCAAGGGTGTGAGAAACAAGGTGTGATGCAGGAAGTGTCAAGGAAGAGTCCATCAGGAGACAGGTAAGATGGTAAAGAATGGCATGGGAGTGATACTGTCCTTACATGGCCATTTTTTAAGAGATCTGTCATTCTGAATTAAGTTGTAGCATTTCAAGTTGATTTTCACTTTCATTAAAGTAAGTTATTTTGATTCTTTACAATTACTGCACATAAAGAAACAATGTGGAGAGAGGTAACTGAGAAGACTACAGCCTGAGTAATGCAGTTACAGGCATGCCGAGTGAACAGGAATCTAATCACATTGTATTGACTGGTGATACTAATACTTCTAGCGTGATAGTTACTTGTTTGCTGAAGTTATTCTAAGGGTAAAGAGGGTAGATGGCAACAAGCTGAGCTCCCAGTGACAGCTCTTGGCATTGAGAGTTAGCGCTTCTATAAACTGTCATCAATATGGAGCATTTAATTTGGAGGATCGCTGTTTTCTGGTAACATCCTTTGTTTTATTTTGTTGTGTTGGATAACCTCTGCCTCCAATTTCCTGAGAGAGCTTCTAGCCATAGAATTCAATCCTTAAAATTGCTAACTTCTGGTTATATTGAAAGAAGGACATAGTGGTGCCCCTGTTTACTATGGGAAAAACACAACTAAGATTTGTATGCTTTTTAGAAAGGCTGGGCTTCTTGACCTGCATGCCATCAAGTAAGTATATGCTATTGTTAAAACTGTGTGCAATTATAAATTATAAGTAGAAAGTTAATTTTTATTAAGGGTTTCCTTAACCACAGTAATTCTAGCCAAGACACTGAGTTGTTCTTTCTATACCTTTTATCAAATCCAGGATAATTTGAGGCTTTGGTTATAGTTTAACAGTAACTTGTAGTTCATTAGATTACAAAGCTGAAGAGGTTCTTCTAGTTAGTGCAAGCAACACTGGTGTGTGAGGAGCCATGCGAGCATTTCAGCATTTGAAAAGAATTCTTAGTAGGGGAACTAGTTGCTTAAGTTTTCTTTTAGGGTGAAATACTTCTGTGTCTCTAAAGCTTATGCCAAAACATTTTGGAATCTTGAGAGGAATGTGTCGTGTTCTTTGTCTTATCTCAAAGAAAGCTGTTTTGTAAAATTCAAGCATAATCTAAAGAATGGACACAGAACTTCTGTAATTATTATGTAACTGTTTTATGAATAACTGAAAGCAGTATTTATTTTTACCTTCAGTTACTTGAATGACTTGGACAGGATAGCACAAACCAGCTACATTCCAACCCAACAGGATGTTCTCAGGACTAGAGTGAAAACTACAGGAATAGTGGAAACTCACTTTACTTTCAAAGATCTTCATTTTAAGTATGTACATTATGCTGCATGTTCATCTGTCTGTTATAGTTTTGGTTAAGTTCTAGAAGGTGGGCTTTCAGTGATGTAGTTATAACAAATTTGTTGAACTACAACTTTGATTTATTTTTCTTTTTCTCTCTGTTTTTCTGAAAGTTCTTCATGCTTGGCTCAGTTTTCTGAAGGGATCTGGGAGTTGTTGAAACTTCTGTAATGGCTTGGAATAAATATGCAGATATTTAGTAATAAATGCTTTGGTCTTACAGAAATGTTGTTGTAAGATATCTTCTATGTAAATTAAATCTCAAAATACCCAATTTTATGTCATGTTAAAGGTCTGTTCTTTCACCCTTTGAATTCACTTGGAGAGCTGGAGGCCTAAAAATGATTGATAGTGTTATATAAAAGTGTAAATCTATGCCCCTGAAGAACTGAATTAAAATGTGTTATACTTTAAGAATGTGACTCGTGTAAATTCCACACCACAGGAAACAAAATAATGTTAGTATTTTGAACATTTATGTCTCAAAACTATTTATGATGACAGCATAGGATAGTATAAATGTGATCATATTCTACCTCCTACTGATCAGAAAGAATAAGAAAAATCAGTAAAACCTTCATAGCATCTGCATTTAGATTGTGTAAACGTTGTCAGCATGTCTATATAATATATTTTTTAATATCTTAATGAAAAATATATTTTTTCAATGTAATGCATAGCAAGTGCTATAATGGGCATGCTTCAGGGGTCCTGTGGAAATGTATTTTGTTTCAGTATACAAAATTCATCCATCAAGTAATAGCTGGTAAATGGGAGTGAATTTGAGGAGAGTAATCTCAGGAGAGGTCTTCAGTATTGTAAGAAACTATCCATTTTCTCACTTGCTACTGTTTCTTGTTCAGTTCTCTATTGCAGATGGCTTTAAATTCTTCTAGGCGCTCAGTGAATTTATTTGCAGATAGCTACTTCCAGTCTGTATTGATTATTAGGATTGTTTTAAGGACTATCTGATTACACCTCTATAAAATGTGTAAATGTAAGACTGTAGTGCTGTGCATTTAAACACCTCTACAACAGGTGCCTTAGGTAGACTTAGTTATTAGAAGGGCTTGAAGAAGTGTACTCTTACATAACATAGAGAACTTTTAAGGTGAACTAAAGGAATGAAGGCTTCATTATATCAAAAAGAGGGGACGTAAACATAAGTTGTGCAATTTGTACTTCAGGTTTTCTTTGTTACCTTTTCTTTCCTGTTTTACCATATGTGTTTAGGGTCTTTTGAGATTGAGACTTGTTTCAGCCTTCTCTGGTAAAGCACTTGGCATAGCTTTGAATATTGATTCAGTCTAAGATGCAAACAGCAAGTCATCTTCATCCCTTTTCTATAGACTGTTTCAGAAGTGGAGTCTCATTATTTGCTACTTTTGTGGTAGAAAAATGCCTTATTTTTGTTGAAGTGTTGTTCTATAATTTAATGAATTCTTATGGAAATTAAGGTCTTTGCACAAAATTCTAAAACATTTGCATTAGAATTGACAGAAGTCATGACTAAAATGTAAGTTATTATTAAGGTATACAAAATACCTTCCTATGAATACAGCCATCACTAATTTGAGAACTAAGTAGGAGTAGGTGGATGACTTGCATTTAATAGGGTGATATTCAGAGACTTGCTCTCTAACATATCTCTGAAAGTAAGGAACACTTCTAAGGAATCCTTTTTTTAGATTATTAAAATCTAACAAATAATCTTTAAAGTGTTTTTAGGATAGCATTATTCTATTGTAGAGTGTTAAAGGGGCAATGAGTGTTGTCACTTTCACAATAATATTACCCAAATAGAAGACTTCTTTAGAGGTTATGATGCTTCTTACAGGCTGGTCCTGTTTCCTCCTCTGCTTACTTTTACCGTTTGTTTTGTTGTTATGGTGTTTTTTTTCGTTGTTACTGTTTTGGCTTTTTTTAAACAGAATCTCTGTAACTGCAATTTACCTAATCGTGTAGTGCACTAACATGAAATGGATAGGGTTTTTTATCTACCTGTCCCCCAAACTTTTAATGAGTTTCTAATACCTTGTGAGACTTTACAGATGTGTATCATTTCTGTAAACACCCTACCTCAAAAGAGGAAAAAAAAAGTCAGTCTTTAGCGAAACTGGGGCTGGAACAAGCAACTTGTATAGCTTTAAAATGAAAGCAATCGTAATAAATTATCTGGTATCCTTTTTCCTCATAATCACAATTCATATGTGCGCCAGAATCCTTGTTCCTTGCTTAAGTAGCCTGGAAGAAGCATGACATAGGAAATCTGGCAACAGTAGCTTTCAAAAATATGCTGTGCTAACAAAAGGGTCTTGTGTAATTCCCTAACTTTGCACCACTGCAGATAAACCATTCAGAAAGCTACCTACTTTTCATGTTTTTTGAAAGGCTACTTTTTAACTAAAGGATTTTTGGGCCATATTTTCTTATGTCTCTGTTGCCACCTTAGTAACATCATTTTTTGCATTGAGCAGTGCCATAAGGTACTGAACTAGGTGAGATCTATGCAGATGGATATTACAGTGCTGTCATCAACGTATTTAATTGCTCCTATTCCTTAGAACTGTCCACAAAAAAAATGAAAGGAGCAATTTTTCTTACTCAGTTTTTCTGTCTTGTGTTCTGTCCTGTCCCACAGTGAATGAGATTTACCTGTATGTCCTACTGCATACCAGAACCCCTCAATTTGTTAGCCTTATTACTAAAATAATTCTGAATAATTTTGTGGTGGAATACTTGTCAAGAGTATACAACTTCACAATTGTTATTCTAGTCTGGATTTCTTCTCCTTGCTCCTCGTATGTCATTTTTGCCCAAATAAGGCTTTTGTGATAGAGCTGACCATTCTACCAACTAATGCAGAGGAGATGGAGATGTAGGAATCTGGTCTGTCTTTGTTCTTTCTCTCCTTTATTTCTCTTCCCTTTTGAATGTTTTTCGTGGGTACAGAATTCTAAGCTTTTTTTTCTAGTGAAAATGTGGAAAAAGAGTTTGAATTATTTGTGAAACCCTCTGAAGGCACAATCCAGGTCTCTTTTAGAAGGAGGTAGTTGCCTTTGTGTTTAAGTAGGGGGAAAAATAAAGTTTTTGCTATGTTAGTCAATAGTCTCATCATTCAAAGTCAGTAACATTTGCATCATAGCACTGCAAGTGCATAGTAGCCTTTGTAGGGCTACGAGGATGATTAGGAGACTAGAGGACATGCTTTATGAGGAGAGGCTGATGGACCTGGGGCTTTTTAATCTGGAGAAAAGACTGAGAGGGGATTTAATAAATGTTTATAAACAATTGAGGGCTGGTCAGGAGGTGGGAGACAGGCTCTTCTCACTTGCTTTCTGTGATAGGGCAAGGAGCAATGGGTGTAAGTTGCAGCACAAGAGTTTCCACCTCAACATAAGGGGAGACTTCTTTACTGCACTGGAACAGGCTCCCCCGAGAGGTTGTGGAGTCTCCTTCTCTGGAGACTTTCAAGGCCTGTATGGATGCATTCCTTTGTGATCTGTGCTGGATTGTGTGATCCTGCTCTGGCAGGGGGATTGAACTTGATGGTCTTCTTTGGTCCCTTCCAACCCCTAACATCCTCTGATCCTGTGTTTTGAAGCTATAAATCACTGCAAGAATTTTAGACAACAGGTGGCTTTTTGTCTCATAAAAAAGAAATATAGTTGGAAATGGTTTGTGTTATCTCTCTTTGAGAAGATCTTACAATGTATATGTAACTTAATTTCAGGATACCAAGGTTTGCTACTTTTTTTACTGTTGGATCTCATTCCCCACCCTGTGACTTGTGATGCTATATATAAGGATGCTGATTATCTAGCTTGCAAAATACCTGAAATTCCTAATGTTGTCTAGTAAAAGTTCTGCCTTTCAGAGTGGCTGTAGCATGCAGTAGTTGGTAAATGGCCTTTTAAATCATTTAGCTATCAGAGAAAAGCAAACCTATTCATATTGTGTTCATTCGCTGATCCTCTGCTGTTAAATTCTGGAATGTGATCTTTACCTACTGCTCTATTTCTGCTGTGCCTAAGAGTTCAAAACAGACAAGACTGACTTATATCTCATTTACTAGAGAGAAAATAATTATTCTTATTATATAATGCTTATTTTGTTTATAAAGATAATTTTGATAAAATTTTGAGGCACTCAGTGCCATGGTCTAGTTGTCTGGCTAGGGCTGGGTGATAGGTTGGACTCGATGATCTTGGAGGTCTCTTCCAGCCTGGTTGATTCTATGATTCTATGATTTATCTTAAAAAAATCCCATTCAAAAATGGGCAGATAAACAGATCAGGTTGCAGTTCTGTTTGGGGTGGAGAGAAGCTGAAACTCACCAGGATGTAGAGATTCCAGATTAAATTTGGAAAAGTGAAAAGTAGATTTTTACATATTTTTATTCAGTGTACTAAATCAACAATTATAATTCAGTGTTACTTTTATCCAACTTCCTATGTATGTCCACATACTAAACCAGGCAGAACTCTGCTTTATTTAAAGAGTCTTGCTTCTTTGATCAATACCTTACTAATTTGGACTTAAAGTTGAATAACAGCTTGCATTTAGCTAGTTTTTAATGGATTGCAACTAATTCTGCTAGTAGGACATTGTAATAATCAGTTTTGTTTAGCTTTTCTCATTGCTGTCTGCAACTACCTGAAGGGAGGTTGCAGCCAGGTGGGGGTTGGTCTCTTCTCCCAGGCAACCAGCAATAGAACAAGGGGACACAGTCTCAGGTTGTGCCGGGGGAGGTCTAGGCTGGATGTTAGGAGGAAGTTCTTCCTAGAGAGTGATTTGCCATTGGAATGGGCTGCCCAGGGAAGTGGTGGAGTCACTGTCCCTGGAGGTGTTCAAGAAAAGCCTGGCTGAGGCACTTAGTGCCACGTTCTAGTTGACTGGCTAGGGCTGGGTGCTAGGTTGGACTGGATGATCTTGGAGGTCTCTTCCAACCTGGTTGATTCTATGATTCTCTCTTCCTAATGTATTGTAAAATGTTGGATAGGGAGGCTTTTGGTTATTTACACTGAGACACTAACAGTAATGTATGTGACAGATCTGTAATTAGACTTACATAGCTGATACTTTCGGATTTTCTTATTGAACATTCAGAAAGCAAGAAATACAGAGTTTGATGTATGCTTTGCCCTTCTGTTTTGCAGAATGTTTGATGTTGGAGGCCAGAGATCAGAGCGGAAGAAGTGGATTCATTGTTTTGAGGGTGTTACAGCAATTATATTTTGTGTGGCATTGAGTGATTATGATCTGGTTTTGGCTGAAGATGAGGAAATGGCAAGTATTTTAACACTGAAGCGAATAGTTGATGTTTGACAGAAACCAAATAAGTTTGAAAGGAAAGCTATAAATGCATCTTTTCGAGTATTAGCGCTTCTGAAGCTGTACAGAGTTTGTGTAAAAGGTCTCAGAGAAATGGTGACAGAATTCATGCTTTCAGGTTTCAAAGTATTTCCTCATTCCCAAAAGAAGCACAATGAGACAAGTATTCTTTTATGCATCCTTTAAAACATGATACAGTGTAGCTGAAATTAATGAGGATTTAGGCTCTATGGATACTAAAAGTATATAATTAGAAATTGCTTGACTTACCTCTTTCTACTTCATGTTTTGTATTCCTTTTCTTCCTAAGTCTTCAGTTTCTTTCTGACTATTCATATGATCTCTTCTTTAGTTGCAGAAATCATGCTCTTCCTTTTCCCTTCTAACTCTCTCCACTCCTTCATCTTTTTTGATATGTGACTCCTCCAATATCAGTATGCACAGAGTGCATGCTTTTTTCCTAAGTGGTTTAAAGTGATGCTTATCTGTTGTGTGTCAAGCATGAGTGAACTCTGCTCTTCCTCATGTTCTGCAACTTCTTAAAAAGTATAGTTTGAGGAGGAAAAAGGAATTAAACTTTTCAATTCAAATGTAGTCTAAGAAGATCATAGCTAAGCATCCTGCTTAAGTGACTGAAGCTTGGCCAGAGTACTTATACACTGAGTAATTTTTCTACAGAGTTAAAAACTAGGGTAAGAAGGGGGGAAAAAAATCCAAAACTTACCTCCTTACTTGATTCTCTAGCTCTGTAGCCTTGGTGGTTTGTTTGTTTTCTCCTCTTACGCTGAAATTTCAACTACATGCTGAATTTAAATTTCAGTTTCCAGAAGGTTTAGTCAGTATAAGATAAATTCAGGCAACTCAGTAACTTGTGTATAACATCTGTAATGCAAAATACAGAAACACACCAAAAAATTCTCAAGTGTTAAACTACTTAAACCTGGAAATAAGGGGAAAAAAACTGAAAACAGTAGTTGCTTAAACCTTTTTTGAAGTGTTCCTCATAGTGGTCTCAGTTTCTCTATATTTCACTGTGATAAAACGTGATTCTGTATGCTAGAAGCTTAGTTTTGTAGCTTAGTTGGTTCATTTGTAACTAATCAAAAACGTGCACACTGGTTTTATTACTGAAGTCTGATTAAATACAGCAAGGTGGTTTGTTTTTCTTTCTTCAATTACAGAACCGAATGCACGAGAGCATGAAATTGTTTGACAGTATCTGCAACAATAAATGGTTCACAGATACTTCTATAATTCTCTTCCTGAACAAGAAAGATCTTTTTGAAGAAAAAATCAAGAGGAGTCCCCTCACTATTTGCTACCCTGAATATGCAGGTATTGGGATGGGAGTGGGATGCAGGTATCAAGTAATTTTTTATTAATTCATTTAAATTTTTTGGTGAAGAAATCAAAAGTTTAATAATGCCATGCATCTAAATTATTTAAATGAAGTAAAGTTGAAGGTGGTGTTTTTATGGATCACAGATAAAATAATTAATGCTAAGTCAGATTAATCTTTTTAGCCAGGTGAAGTAGTGCTGGTCCACTGATAGCATGTTGCATTCTTTTCAACCTATTTTATTTAGCCCTCTCCTCCCTTTTTTTTTTTTCCTGAGGTCCTCTCTCATTTATACTTAGATGTAATTTTTTTTCACTAGCAAGAATCCCAGAGCATACATGAGAATTCACTTGAACAGTGTCACATGTATGTTATAAATATCACAGAATCCTAGAATAGCTTAAGTTGAGAGGCACCTCAGATCATTATTCCAACCTCCGTGCCATGGGCAGGGACACATCAGTTAGACTTGGCTTCTCAAGGTCTCAACCAACCTGGTCTGAAAATCCCCGGGAAGGAGACATCTGCAACCTCCTGGCGGATTCGCCTGTTGCAGAGTCTCACCACCTTTGTACTGAAGAACTTCTTCCTCAGATCCAGTCTAAACCTCCTCTCCCTCAGCTTCAAACCATTCCCCCTTGTCTGGTTGCTAGACACCCTTATGAAAAGTCCCTCTCCAGCCTTCTTGTAGAATCCCTGCAGTAATTGGAAGTATGTGGCTTATTTGTGAAACAGATAGCAAAAGAAGATTATGCCACTTAAAAAGCCTTTTCCTTTTTGTGTATCATTTTCCTTGTAACTAAAGGCAGCCTTTGATAGAGTTTGTGGAAGTGAATAACACAAATGAAGGAAACAAAATATCCTAATCTAGGGGACAGTGATGGATCACCAATGCCTGCCTTTGAAAAAAATAAAAACACTCTTCCTGCATTTATTGTTTGAATGAGTCACAGAATTATGTTGAGAAAGTCCTTAAGGTTATTGAGTCCTTAGTTCTGTTCCTAAAAATATGTCCTAAAGTTTTCTTCAGGATTTCTGTAATCTTAAATCAGTGACTGTGAAGTGACTCCTTTTCAGGTTTAGTCTGTTTCCAAGGTCCTCTTTCTTCAGAGATACAGTGTGCATCTTGTTATTGCTCAGTTGGAAACTTGCTTACTGGGGAATTTTCTCCTTCTAGGATCAAACACTTACGAAGAAGCAGCTGCTTACATTCAGTGTCAGTTTGAAGATCTGAACAAGAGAAAAGACACAAAGGAAATCTACACCCACTTCACATGTGCCACAGACACAAAAAATGTGCAGTTTGTTTTTGATGCTGTAACTGATGTCATTATCAAAAATAACCTTAAAGACTGTGGCCTTTTCTGAGAAACAGACAAAAAGGTTGTTAAAGGGTAAATGACATGCCAGAGAACAGGACTTAGGTATCTGGGATGTGCCTATGCTGTGTCAAACTTTCATAGATAAACTTACTTCTATTTTATTTCTAGGTTTGGAGAACTACTTCGCACAATTCTAATCTGATTCTTTTCAAGGTGAAAGAAATGAAAAAAATACGTTGTGCTGAATGATAGATCAGTACTGTACTTGCCTGTTTTAACAGCTTTATTTATGTTTGTCTTGTAAATTTAAGTAATTAGTTAACTGGGAGATGTCAGCTGATTGTATGTACTTCTGATTGTCGTAATGTATTTGTATAAATGTTGAGTGGAATATTTTAGTAACTTGATGTCCTCTAAAAATTTCCATGTTTTATGAAGATACCCTAAGAAGAGACAGACACTTTTTGCCTTTGGATTATTTAAATATCTTGTAAAATTAAATTTCAGTTTCATCTTAAGGGTGCATGCTGCCTTATCCTTCTTGGTAATACTGTATATGACATTAGATCTTTTGATATTTAAACACAGCCTTGTACATCTTCTCAGAGTTAAAGGAAGCCTAACCAATAAAAGTTGTTTTTTGCCTTAAGTTTTGGGGGAAAAAAAAACCTTTTTATAAATTTAAGATAAATGCAAAGATTATTTTTTAAATTTAAATGAAATCCAGTGTATGAAATCTGGACTTGCAGTCTGCAGGGTGTCTGTGGCAACACTGAAATGGCAAATTTTAAGGTTCAGCTATCATTGAAGCTGATGTACATGTAAAAAGGAAGTCAGTAAAATAACTCACACCAAGAGAAAATTGTCTTTACTCAGTGGAGTGAATGGCACGGTTACCTTTGTGTTTTTGTTTGGTTTTTTGTGTATTTTTTTCTTAAGGACCATTAACAAAGGCTGGACTTCAGAGTAATATTTTTTCTGCATAGCTATGAAGTAAATTCTTGTTCTCTTTAAACTTCTTGCTATTTTCTGGTAATAAAACTGGTTTGATAATACAGTAACCATAGATATATCAAGTTCTCCCACAAGACATGGCACAGTGGCTTCATAGACTGAAGTAATATCCTGATTACCCAAAATATTGAAGATGAATAGTGTTTTAGTGACTTGCAAATGCTGATTCTTTAATTTCCTCTTTAATTATAATTAAAGTCTTACAGTTTCTTTAGTAAGTTTACAGAAAATGTGGATTTTTTTCTTCTGGTTATGCTTTCATTTGCTATCCTACGTGGTATGTTTCATCCACTGCCTTATGGGGAGTGCCAAAACTTTGGGGTTTTTTTTGTTTTGTTTGTTTGTTTTGTTTGGGCTTTTTGTTTTTTTAATAAAGATTTAAAAGTGAATAAGCTTCTATTTGTAAATAAGTTGATGGATGGTTCTCTTAAATGTATGTTACCTAGAAAATATAAACGTAGCAAACTTTGAAACATGATTTTCTATAATTGTTAAAATATTTCAGGCAGCTACAGTATACCAGAAGTTCTTTGAGAAATAAAGAAGTCCTTGAACCCATTGCTACTATCTATGTTCTTAGAAATGTTCAACCAAATATTTAAGTCACTGTTCTGTTATTTAATTCTTGACTGTGTATGTGTTTCATTTAGTCCTCAGCATGAGTAAATCTGCAGTTGTCGTTCTTTAATGCTTCCTTTGTTTTGTACAGAGTTGCTCAATGTGTTTCATCTGAAAGATCAGAAAGGAGATAACGTGTTCCTGGAGGTTGTTCTGTGTATTCATACATTATGAACTCTCAGCAGTTATGGTGAGCTATCTGTATATTCTGGGCTGCTTTTGGTTGTGCTTTACGGTTCTGGGTACATAACTGATTTTAAATCTCATCGAACCTACTTTGTGGAAGTTGTATTTACACCTACCTTCAAGTTGGTTTTTGTACGTAATGTAAAACAAAAATTGGGATTAATCAAATTGCATAAATAAATCTAAATTTTGTGCCTTGCTTGAAAGAAATGTTTGTCATTAAATGTGCTGATGAACATCTTTTTACATCCATCCTGTGCAGATAAGTGGGTAGTAAAAATGAGAAGACAGGGAGTCAAGAGTAAATTAAAATACCTTATGCAAGAAACAGCAAAATGAAAGTGGGCATAAATTAATGATTACTACTTCATCAGTACATATTTTTTCTTTGCTATTGCTCCTGACAGCTTCAGTTAGAGAATTTTGGGAATTATGTATCTGCTGTTTTCTGAAGTATTTACATCTTAACAAAGAACAAAATGGTGGAGTACTTTTACTTGCTAGTCCAGGCAGATAAAGTTGTCTGTTCTGACTGGATGAGTGGACAGAAGATGTGTTTTCTTACAGATTCTCTGCACTGGGTGATCAGTGTGTGTCCCGAGGTAAAAGTTGTCAGCCTAGACCCCTGCTCTGGGAGAAGTTCCAGGAGGATTTATGTGCAGTAGTGGTGGGAACCACAGACTTAGTTTTGCCTGCAGTTATAGTAAGGCTCCTCTTCATTTTTGTTCTGTTAGGAAACTGCTTCTCAGTCAGAGCACTGCAGAAAATAGTGCAAATCCTGCAGGTCCACCACTGTCTGAGGAGTCTGCACCCTTGGTAGTCTGAGACTCCATTTTCTTTGATTCCCCATTCCTCTCATTTCTTCATTCAAACTAAGGAACTACTAATTTAGATATTCCTCTGCATTATCTTAAATACTCTTAATTTAGTATATATGGGAAATTAAAACCTCAGGGAGGCTTCTCCAGCCCCTGTGGTCTCTTCTAAGCATACTGTCTGTGGCTGAAGACTGAGTAAAATGCAGCCATCATTAAATATTTTAAGAGGAGTTAACTTTAAGGACATGTAGGTTGGAAGATGTGATATGTAGCTTTACTTGTTAAATTTGGAAGAAGCTTGATATTAAGTAACTTCTTAGTAACTACTACAACAGGCTCTGGGATCATACCATATATGGGAACAGAGCAGCATTTAGTTGGATTGCAGTGTCTGTTTGGGTGTACACAATGAGCAGCTTTGTGATTTTAATTCTGCATAAAACCTTAGAGAACAAAAGACATCAGTCTGCGGTGTGCTGAACAGCCTGGTGACTCCTATGTTTAGAATTTGAGAAAATGAAAGGATGAGTTTCTGTTGGAAATCAAGCAAAAAGGAAACCCTACCAAGATACTGGATGTCCTACTGTGTGGATCTCTCTTGAAGTTATTATACTTCATATTATTAACTAAGAGCCTGTGGGTTTAAGAGTTATGCCAGGATTGTAAACTTCAAATTCTCAACTATTTCATTTTGGAGAAAAAGTGCAGAGGATGCAGCAAGAGGCTGAAAGTGGCTTCTCATTGAATGTGGAGAGGGTGCACTCCCAGGCTGTGAATGAGCAAAACGAGACTGGGAAAGGGTGACTTAATTACCAGTCATTAGCTATACTAGTGTCTGTAGTGTTTCAAACATTCAGGGTTTGTGGACTCTGAATAACAGAAATATTAACATTTCAGTTGCACAGGTGCAGGAAAACAGTTTCCAGCTCTGTCTTTGGTGTTCTTGCAAAGAAGCTGCCTTGGCATGGAAACCAGGAGAAGAATTTCAATCAGTTGTTTCCAAGGCTGTATTAAAAAAATTAATGAGTTGAAATGCATTTATCAAGCTCATCTTCCATAGCATATGTAGGAGTAGTGCTTTTCAAAGTTGGTCATGGTTTCACTGAAGGCATTTCTGGTTGTTTTGCTCTGCATGTAGGCTGCTTTTGTGTGTGTGTGTGTGTTACCTGACACAGATCTGGGTTATATCGACGAGGCTGGTGAGAGGCCTTGAGCACAGCCCTACAAGGAGAGGCTGAGGGAGCTGGGATTGGTTAGCCTGGAGAAGAGGAGGCTCAGGGGAGATCTTATTGCTGTCTACAACTACCTGAGGGGTGGTTGTGGCCAGGAGGAGGTTGCTCTCTTCTCTCAGGTGGCCAGCACCAGAACGAGAGGACACAGCCTCAGGCTGTGCCAGGGGAGATTTAGGCTGGAGGTGAGGAGAAAGTTCTTCACTGAGAGAGTCATTGGACACTGGAATGGGCTGCCTGGGGAGGTGGTGGAGTCGCTGTCCCTGGAGCTGTTCAAGGCAGGATTGGACATGGCACTTGGTGGTAAAGGGTTGGACTTGATGATCTGTGAGGTCTCTTCCAACCCTGATAATACTGTGATACTGTGATACTTAGGATTATATTTTTAAAGTGCTGTCAGTGGGCTGAGATCCATGTTGGATGTGTAAAGCAACACCATTTTTAATTATACTTCTGTTTACTGCGCTGGGCTTGGACTCCATGACCTTTGGAGGTCCCTTCCAGAAGGAGGTAACAGGAAAGGCAGTGAGTAGATCTTGGGGAAGAGGAAGCAGCTGGTAATGTCAGTGATTGCAGGATTCATAGCTGGAAAATAAAGATTTCAACATTCCTCTTCTGAATGCTATTTTTAATGATCTGAAGAGGAAGCAGATGGAAAGAGACTATCAGATCTGTGCAACATGGAAAGATAAAGAATCAGTTCTTTTAAAGCAGTGTATAATCCTTATCTTCTGTAATGGTCTCCATATATGATGATCATATGGACCTACGTGCAGCCTCGGGCTGTGTGTAATGCAACCCTATGCTGTATGGACCATCAGCAGAGGTTTTGTGATGTGTTTCTAAGTCTTTGTGCACAACCATCACCTGTATTATGTGTGTCTATGCTGGCACTGGTACTTCCCAAAGCACACCCTGCTCATTCCATGAAAGAAGGCCGTAAGAGCTTGCTAACCGTAGGTATAGCGCTGTACGTTCAGCAGTATCAAGCCAGTTCACTAGCGCACCTTGGCACAGGCTCACGGTACCCGTGAGCCTGAGCCAGTAACACCGGAGGCCGTAACCAGCCCATTCCTCCTCCAGGGTCACTGCCCCCCTGACCCCGCCCGCCTCTCAAGGGCCGGCCCGGCGCTCCCTCGCTCCGCCTGCCGAGGCTTCTGGCCGGGACCCGCTGGCCGGGCAAGGGCCTGTCGCCCTGCCAGCGCCCGCGGCCAGCTGCCCCCGGGCGGCGCGAGTGCGGCGGAGGGGATCCCCGCGGGCGCCACCACCCGCCCGCCGGCAGGGCTCAGCAGGGCTACGAGCAAGGCTCGGCCGGGCCGGGCCAGGCCGCTGTGCCTCGGCAGCCGCTGCTGGACGAGGGTCAGCATGAAGCCGTTTAGGCGCGGCTGCGCGCAGGCCTAACCTCAGCTCGCCAGCCGCCAGCATCTCTGGCCCGTGTGTTTTCTGGCAGACGAGCTTACCGAGCCGCTCGCCGCCATTTACCAGCAGTCTTGGCTGACCAGAGAGATCCCAACTGAATGGAGGCTGGCCAATGTGGCACCTTGCTCTACAGCAAGGGCTGGAAGGATGATCCAGGGAACTGCAGGCCTGTCAGCCTGACCTTGGTGTCAGGGAAGGTTATGGAGCAGATCATGGTGAGTGCCACCACACAGCACTCACAAGACGATCAGGCCCAGTCAGCAGGGGTTTATGAAGGTCCTGCCTGACTACTCTGATCTGATCCTGCCTAGTGGATGAGGGAAGGACTGTGGACTTGTCTACCTGGAGTTTGCTAAAGCTTTTGACACCGTCTTCCACGCATTCTCCTTCAGAAACTCCTGGCACAAGGCTTGGGTAAGTGCACTTTGCATTGCATTAAAAGTTGCCTGATGTCTGGCCCCAAAGACCAGTGGTGAATGGAGTTAAATCTGGCTGGTGCCCAGTCACCAGTGGTGTCCTCCAGGGTTCTGTACTGGAGCCTGCCCTTTATTTAAATATCTTCATCGATGATCTGAATGAGGGATTGAGTGAACCTTCAGTAAGTTTGCAGGTGACAGCAAGCTGGATGGCTGTGTCTATGTGAGAGGGTAGGGAAGCTTTACAATGGTATCTGGAATGGGCTGCCCGGGGAGGTGGTGGAGTCGCCGTCCCTGGGGCTGTTCAAGGCAAGGTTGGACGTGGCACTTGGTGCCATGGTCTAGCCTTGAGCTCTGTGGTAAAGGGTTGGACTTGATGATCTGCGAGGTCTCTTCCAACCCTGATGATACAGTGATACTGGACAGCTTAGCCCAATGGGCTAATGCTAATTGTATGAAATTCAACAAGGCCAAGTACCAGGTAGTCCTCCTGGGTCACAACAAGCCCATAGTAAGCTACAGACTTGGAGATGTGTGGTTGGAAAGCTGTGACTCTGAGAGGGACCTGGGGATATTGGTTGACAGTTGACTGAATATGAGTCAGCAGTGTGCCCAGGTGGCCAAGAAAGCCAATGGCATCCTGGCTTGTATTAGAAACACTGTCCAGCAGGGACAGGAAGGTGATCATCCCTCTGCACTCAGCGCTGGTGAGGCCACACCTCAAGTATTGTGTTTAGCTCTAGGCCTGTTAAGAAGGGATTTGAATCTGGGTTAGAAGTGAATTGTAACGAGGCTGATATAAAAATCGTTAAATAGTTTATTAAATATATGTTTTTCTCCAAGCTTGTTTACAATTAACACAAATTCTATTATGCTGTTGGTAAAACTGTTTTTGCAAAATGTGTCTACCCAGTCAGTTTAAACGGTGTAGGAAAGGGTTTTAGGAAACGTTTTTAGCTGGAGAGTCTTGCAGCACAGACTGCTGCTTAAAGGTTAAGCAAGAACGTTCACAAACTTGAGAAAAGAGAGTTAGTTTATGCACTGGTTAAGAGCCTCAATATTTGTAATCCAAAAGCATAAATAGGGAAAACTGTAGTCCCAGCCACGTGGTGGCTTTCCATGTGGTGATGGTGCAGCAGGGGTTTGCTGCTTGTAGCTTAGTCTGCGCACATTGTCTGAAGAGGCCCAAGGATATGAGACGAGGCCTCTTTGGCTCTGGGGAAGTCATTGGAGTGGTCACCCACCTGGGCAAAACAGGATCCAAGTTTGCAGGCTGGAGCAGTCCAGTCGGGTGCTGTGTATAGCCAGGAGTTGGCCCTCAGGCTGGAGTGGTGGGCCGGCAGGTCCTGGTCTCGCAGCTTGTTACTAGGCCGTTGCTGGGTCGTTGCCTAGACTCGGCGACTTGACCAGAGTCAAACAGACTCGAGTTTGGCTGAGCTCAAGTGGACAGCTGCATGCCAGTGTGGGGCAAGCCATTTCAGTCCCTCAGCTCAGTGCAGCAGACAGGCAGGGTCAGGGCTGCCGGTCATAGGGAAGGCAAATCCCCAGCTCTGCGCTGTGCAAAGTGTGGTGGCACACAAAGGATGCAAAGCAAATGGGTAGTGAACAAAACAAAATCAGCAGCAGCAAACAAACAGGTTTGCTAGTTTTTAAAGCATTTTGATGAGCGTCTTTGACCAATAGCAACAGATAAAAACCCATAGAATCAGTCCAAAGTTATTTCTCCAAAAAAGGGAGAGGTACATGCCTAGCATCTGTGCCTTGTGTTTACCAAAACACAAAACAAGGCCAACTATGGTGTCTGTGGTAAGACTGAGAGGTGCCAAGGCTTTTGTCTGCTCTCCTGTGCTGCTTCTACCCAGGTGGAAAAAGCGGGGTGGGAGGGGGTGCCAAGGTAGGTATTCAAGTGGGTGTTCAGGACATGTCATGGATATGTATCCTAGGTATAATTTGGACCTTCCACCACAGGAAGGACACTGGGGAGTTGCATTGTGTCTAGAGAAGGGTAATGAGGCCTGTGAAGGGCCTGGAACACATGCCCTATGAAGAGAATCTGAAGGAGCTGGGATTGTTCAGTCTGGAGGAGGTTGCCAGATGACCTCATCACTCTCTACAGCTACCTTTCCCTCTCTGAAGATATTCAAGACCTGCCTGCATGTGTTCCTGTGTGATCCTGCTCTGGTAGGGCAGTTGGAATAGAGGATCTTTCGAGATCCCTTCCAGTCCCTAACACTCTGTGATTCTGTGACACCTGAAGGGAGGGTAGAGTGAGGGGAGCCAGCCTCTTCTCCATAGTGACAAGCGACAGGACCAGAGGAAATGTTGAAAAGCTGCACCCCAAGAGGTTTGGGATGAATGTTAGGAAATATTTCTTCACTGAAAGGGTTGTCAAACATTGCAATGGTCTGTCCAGGGCAGTGGTGGAGTCACTGTCCCTGGACGTGTTTAAGCAACGTGTGGACCTGATGCTTAGGTACATGGTTTAGTACAGACCCTTCAGTTCCGGGTTGAGAGTTGCACTGGATGATCTTGCAGGTCTCTTCCAACTGTATTGTGTTTGGTGAAAAATAGTTTCTGGGTGACTGCGGTTTTAATGATCCCAGTAACAGCTGGTCAACTTGATCCAAGGCAGTGGAGTGCTGAGTATGAAACCATGTTGAATTGGGGATGAAGAGATGATTGCACAAGAGGATTTAGAGGATTGCTCAAACCAGGCCTTCTAAATCTTTCCCATTTGAAGTGAACAAGTACATCCTGATTGGAAGTTGCCTCATTTCCTACACAAATTACCTGCTGTAATGAAGGATGCAAAATTCTTTTGGCTTTGTTTCCATAGAAGATCATTTGAGGTGAACTGTCTGGAATAGCATTTCATGGAAATAAGACATGAGAAAGAATCAATTCCCCACAGTTCATCAGGACACAGAAGTTGTCATTCCACCAAGTGACTGACAGATGGGAGTCTGCAGCATGTGCATGTAATTTAGTGACTTGCTGGTTGGATAAGACTTTGCCACAGTAAATCAGCTTCAGAGAGTAGCTTGTTCTTGAGAGATACAGGAACCTTCTTTAGAAAAAAACTCAAAAACTTCAGACCACTTCCCACACTTCATCTCTCAAAAATCAGCATGAGAGGTAGGGACTTTCTCTCAAGACATTAGCAAAAGTTCCTTGTCCTAGAATAAAACAGTAAAATGTACCTGGCAGTGCTACTCATTGCTGCCGCTACAGACAGGAGTTTTGTGTTCAGTGTTGTCCCACACAATGAATTCTGCCTCTGCTAAGGTTACACAATGACCAGCTAATGAAATGGTGACTTACTTGTGACCACATCCTTTATTCAGGCTAGAAAGCCGGGAGAGCAATCATCTTCTAACATGGCAGCACTTTTAATGGATGTTGTCTGATGTGTGCTGGTTTAGTAGCAGTACTTCTTAGCAAGACATTTGGTATCCCACAGGCATTTAAGGTGGTCTCCATTAATTGTTGTCATAAACAATTGCATCATATAATAACTAGCAACAAGACTTCCTGTATTAATACTGTGTTTTAATTCACAGAATCAGAATGGTTTGTGTTGGGAGGGACCTCCAAATCCTATCTAGTCCAATTCCCCTGCAGTCAGCAGGGACATCCTCCACTAGATCAGCTTGCTCAGAGCCTTGCTGAGCCTTGCCTTGAGTATATCTGGAGATGGGGCCTCAAATACCTCCCTGGGCAACTTGTTGCAGTGTGCCACCACCCTTATGGTTAAGAACTTGTTCCTAAAGTCCAGTCTGAATCTAAATATGCTCTTCTCTAATTTCAAGCCATTGTGCCTTGTCCTACCGTTGTAGGCCTTTGTGAACAGTCCCTCTGCAACCTTCTTTTAGGTCTCTTAGGTACTGAAAGGCTTGTATTCAGTCTTCCCAGAGCTTTCTCTTTTCCAGGCTGAACACCCCCAGCTCCCTCAGGATGCTGCTTTTAATTAAGATCATTTAATCTTCATAAAGGTTACTCCTATGCCACAAAGCTAGGAAAACCACCATGAAAACCTCTCAGGAATTCTGCTCTTTGGCCTCCACGGGACCTTTATAGGCTTCAGGACATGACTTCTTCCTGCTGCCAGCTTCTCCTCTGTGGAGCTAAAAGTGTTCCTCCATAATATCTCTCCTGTCTAGCAGCCTGGGTTTCTGTATCAGCCTGTCTGTGTGGGCTGCCTTCTTGGCAAATAGCTCTGTTTGTGAGAGGAGTAGGAGCAGAAAAATCTCCCAACAAAACACTGAAACAAGCAATTTTTTAAGATTTATTTTTACAATTTTGGTAAGGATCCAGCCAGCCTGTGTGTAGGGAAGAGATTGCCTGCTGTCTTGATGGCAGCCTGCTTGACCTCTGCCAGGGCAGCTGTTTCCTGGACACTTTTATTCCTGTGATGCCAAAGGAGTGTCCTGCCATGGGATCTTCTAAGGTAGGAGGCTTAGATTAGAAAACATGACCAAGAGGTGTGCTTTTCTGGGTATCCACGATCTTCCTTTGAATGCAGGTCATGAGAGGGTAGGTTGAGGTTAGATGTTAGGAAGGCCTTTGAGCAGTCTGGTCAAGTGGAAGGTGTCCCTGCTCATGGCAGGAAGAGGTAGAACTAGAGTGATCTTCAAGGTCCCTTCCACTCCAGTCTGTTCTGTTATCCCTTTCAGCTGTGAGCTGCTCTTTGTCTTGCTGCTTCTCAGCAAGTGGGATTAAGACTGTGTGATCATCTACCTTTCTGGTAGTGAAATACTTGGAATGGGCAGTTCCTTCGCCTAAGGAGGTCAGCATTTGGGATCTGTGTCATGGACAGGCTGTCTTGAATAAAGGGCAAGTGGCCTTAGGAACTTGGAGCAGTCATGTGGAATTAAGTGGTGCGTGGAGGACAGGGAAGATGGGAGTGGGACAGTAATTGAGACTACTATACTGGATGATAGGCATTTTGTGATGCCTGTCTGCTGGGTGCCAACAGCTACTTACTTTGAAACCCTACCATGTGTCCTCAGTGTGCGGCTTGTGTTGGCACTTCCTCCTGCCCAAAGCAAGCACAGGCAAAGCATATCAATGCAGCAGGACTGTTTTTGCACTTTGCCTTACCATAAGGGATCTTGAGGCAAATTGTTTCTGATTGAGGCAGAAGAGTGAGTGATGATGTTGTATTTAAGTCCTTCTATGGGCTTAGTGCCCTGTTAAGTGAATCTATGCAGTTATAGAATATGGAATATTTTGGATCTCCCAATTGCAAGGCAAGCTACCATGGAGAGATAGATTCTGTTACTCCGTAATGCCAAAGTGGCAAAACTGAGGATCTGCAATTTCTGTGCTTTCTCGATTCAGGAAATACTGTTTCAGTACTGACTGGAGTGAAGAAAAATACAAGGAAATAGCAGAGCATTGCTATTGGGAATTTTATGGCTGATAACGTGTCAGAACAGAGGCTGTTAGCATGGGAAGAAAAGGAAAGGGCAGGTTTGCTGTTGGAGATTTTTGAGGGTGAATCTTCTGAAGCTGGTCTATAGCTCTACCACAGGACTCAACTTCAAGGTTTTCATAACTGTAGATGAGAGTCATTCTGCTTGGAAAAATAAGCTGTGACCAGAATTTGTTTTCTTAGTTAAATTAAAATTGTAACAACGACAACAAAAAAAGCATAAAATGATGATGTTGGTCTTTCCAATCCCTTGTGCTAGATTCTGTTGTATAAATCCACCATTGTAGTTGTCTTAACTTCATTCTTCACTAACAAAACCCCAACCAGATCAATGAGATTTAGCAATTGTACTGTTTGCTCACTGGTAGAACCTTTCAAGGACATTGCTAAAAATAAGCATCCTCTTCCTGCAAAGCTGTGAAAACAATGTGCTGCAAGATGGATCTTTAAGGGAGGTACACAAAGAAACGGGAAATTGGCTCAGCTTACTCCTATTTGGTAATGATGTCACCTTTCTAAAACAAGGGCTAGATCCTGAGAACCAAAGTAGTCATTTTCCACAATCCTGTGCTTGAATGAAACTGTGTCTGATTAGCTGTCTGGCTGAGCCAATATGCAGTTAAGAATAAGGGGCAGCTGCTGTATATGCAGTCACATACAGTTTAAGTGATAAACCTGGTGGAAAAGCTAATATATTTAAAGCCTCACATATTTAGTATCATGTTCCTTACAGCAGTGCAATGGAAAAAAACCTCTCTGGTTTCTGACCTCCATATTCCCTTAATTTCTCTGGTTAATGAAATCACCTTCTAAGGTAAGTTAGCATTTAATCTGGAGTGTCAAATATGTATTTCTTGTTTAAAAATAGCAAAACTAAGCAAAAAAAAGAACAACAAAAATAGTAAGAAAAATTACTCTGTTGTCCCAGTAAAGGAAGTGCAGGATCTGTTCAATTAAGTATTCCATTTTTCAGAGAAAACAATAATGGGTTTAGCAGATGAAAACCTTTTCTTTGTTCTAGCTAAAGGTTGGTTTCACATGAAACTTGTAACCCATAAACATATTTAAAGTGGCTACTTTAACAGTCAGAAGTGCTTTTATGTTAGCAAACAGATACTGCATTATAACCTATATTCCAAGTTTTGGTGAGATGTATGGCACTAGAGGTTGAGGGTGAGGTGATTTTGGAAACAGAAGAAACACCATCTGGGGTGCTGACTAAAGCAATTCAGTCCCCACCTCACATCAGAACTTGTACTCAAAAGAGAGGAGGGTAATTGCCCTTGAAACAGAGGGACAGATGATTGAGGATGGAGATGAATCTCCATGCAGTCAGCTACCCAGGACTTGTCAGCCAGTCCCGAGACTTCAGACTAGTGCAAAAAAAAGAAAGAAAGAAAGGTGATAGTAGAGTAGGAGATTCCCTTCTCAAAGGCCCTATCTGCAGGCCTGATCCATCCCACAGGGTGGTCTGCTGCCTGCCTGGGGCACAGGTCAAGGACCTTTCTAAGAGGCTCCCTGATCTCGTTAGACTGACTGGCTATTAACCAATGCTAGTTATGCAGATTGGGAGTGATGAAACAAGGTTTAAGATGAATCTTGTAGAGTAGGGTTATAAGCTGGACTTGGTGATTCTGAGGGTTTTTTCCAACCTGGATGTTTCTGTGATTCTGTGTTCTTACTTTTGCTCTGTGGGGGTTTTTTTGTTAGTTTTATGTATGTGTGTGCCTGTGCCTCTTTTCTCCTGGTTTTCAGCCAGAGTTCTTAGGCCTCTGATCTCTTTTTCTTGCTTTCTTTTTTTGAAGTGAGGGAAATTTTTGTTAGTGCCTGAAGAGCTTGATGTCCACGTGTACTTTGGCACTAAGAGGAGGGGCTGGCTTCATTGCATTAATAATTTTCAACCATCTTTCGTATTGTGTATTTTAACACTTGTCTGAAGTGTTTTACCTTAATTCAAACAAAAGAAGTCTAAGAGGGGATCTGATTAATGTCTATAAATATGAAGATGAAGGTGCCAGGCTCTTTTTGGTGGTGCCCAGTGATAGGACATGGAACAACAGGTTGTCGTGGATGGGTTTCTCAGTGCCTCCGATTTGGTGGAGGGGAGAAATTAATTAAGGTGAGAGGATATTTATAAAAGTATAAGTATTTATTAACTTCCAATATTTCAACTCTCGCCACCCCCAACCACTGAACTGTGATATTACAGGGTTCTTACACCGTTATGAAGACATTCTAGGATATAAATCTACAGCAAACTTATTAATAACTAGTGAACATTCAACTATGAACAGAGAGATTGTTTCCCCGTGGCTCAATGCCACCTGAGGTCTTATACTGTTTGCCCAGCAAAGCTGAGCTGAAACTGCTCTCTACTTTATAGTAGAGGCGATAGAAATGGCAGAGGCATCTACTCACAATTCTTATCAATTATCAATCACCCTCCGGGGCTGCGTCAGCCTATTGCAAGTGTCCAGTTCTTCAGAATCTCCGTCTGTGGACTGAGGCTGGAATCCTCCGGTGTCAGGGGAAATGGCAAGCTCTGCTCCTTACTGCTGCTGGATTCTGCTGGCTGCTCTCGACCTCCAGGTGCAGAGGCAGGATTCTGTGCAGTCTGGCTTCTCAGGCCGATTGAACGCAGGCAAGTGGGTCTGCTCCTGGCAACCCACAGCAGTGTGCACACCAGGCACTCATACAAAGAAAGGCAGGCAGGCAGGCAAGCAAGCATGTAGCAGAGCTGCAAGTAATGTGGAGAAAACCTCCACGTGGCCCCGTGCACCCCTATTTATCAACTGTGGGCCGAGAGTTGATGGTCTCATTGGCCACCCGAATGAACCAATCAGGTTGGCAGTCAGCTGAACCCTACCACACTGGGTAAAACCCACAGACCTGGACTCCAGGTATGGGAATCACATGGGCCCTGCAGACCATCCACAACACAGGTACAAACTAGAACACAGGTGGTTCCACCTCAACACAAGGAGACACTTCCTCATGGTGAGGGTGACAGAGCACTGGAGTAGGCTGCCCAGAGAGCATGTGGAGTCTCCTTCTCTGGAGACTTTCAAACTCCATCTGGATATGTCCTGTGTTACCTGCCCTAGGTGATCCTGCTTTGGCATGGCAGCTGGAGTTGATGATCTGTGGAGGTCCCTTGCAACCCCTAACATTTTGTCATTCTGAAAAGTTCTCAAAACTCTCTGTCTCTCTTCATAGCAGAGATGTCCAAGTTCCAGTCATTCTTACAGCCCTCTGTGGGACCCTCTTCAGAAGATCCCTGTCTCTCTTGAACTGAGGAGCCCAAAACTGGACACAGTATTCCAGGTGTGGTCTGAGCAGAGCAGAGGGGGAGAAGAACCTCCCTAGACCTGCTGGGCACACTTTTCTTAATACACCCCAGGATGCAGTTTGCCCTCTTGGCCACAAGAGAAATTATTTTCCTGAGGAAATAGAGATGATCTAGCAGGATGGGAAAAACAAGCAGTAGCCAGCTTTTATACCTTTTTGATTTGGTTTGATTTGATTTGAGCTAAGATCCAGACAGTTCCATTAGCAGCTCAGGCTAAGTGCTACAAGCTGCAAAGAAAGTAGCTGAATAAGACAGAGGTTCTTTTGTGTGCTACCAACATTTGCTGTATATTTGACACCCTTCTTGGGCTGCAGTAAGCGAGGTGAAGATAAAATAAGGAAATGGCCTTCTAAGACCTCTTTGGCATGTATCTGGTGTTGACAGTACACCAAATAATGTTCACATCATGAAATTATTCATAATGAGCAAACTCAGTGGCTTTCAGTCTGAAAATCCAGGCATACAGGGCTATCTTTGTTCTCCAATAAACAACTTTAAGCCCTGATGTTAAGCATGTTTAATGTTATTCAGAAGACTTGAATTGACTTTTCTGTGCTTTGGATGCGACACCTTACAAACAGAGTAATTCAGGAGTGATTAATCCCTTTTCTCTTAGGCAAATAAATACGGAAGTCACTTCTGAAACATTCACATATGTGACTAGGGACTTAAATAGGCCTCATGATTTGATTTCCTTCAGGAAGCAGAGAGAAAAAGACACTGAACACAGACAAAGCCTTTACAAGAATCATTCCCTTGGTGTTTAAGCTCAATTATCAACATCTTTGGAAACGTGATGTAAGTGACCTTTGAGAAACATGAACTCCTCTCAGAAAATGCATTTTTAAGACATATCACAATGTTATAGGAAAATGGAAATTAGATCAGTAGCCAAGAGAGGCATTTTCAATTTAAAGCTTAACATTTTGCAAGATTGAATGTCTTATTACCAGTTGAGACAGATTTTTGTGTCTACACTGACTTAAATTCTTGCTAGTTTGTTTTGTTCTGTCCACACAAAACAAGGTTTTTGGTTTGTTTTGTTTTAATCAGGATTTATGGCTGGTTTTCATCTTCAGGGTAGTATAAAATAGAATATATTAATGAATCTGGATCTATACTTTAACAAAGTGAAAGTAAACACCTTAGGCAAATATTTACCATGCCTGGCAATCAGCAGTAAGAGACAGAAACCAACTTCTGAAGTTAACATCTTTTTCTTTATTCAGTGATCACTTGTTTTTTTCAAACCTAGATTTGCAGCTGCTTGTGTCTGTGGGTGAGTGGGTTAAAAGAGATCAAATGCTCTTTGGAGTACTCTGGATCACATATTTGCTAAAACTGGCATACTTAGCAATTTTGACAATTCAGACTCTTGTGGATGTTTTCTTTCTGCTCTCTCTAATATCCATACTCTGTCTAGCAGCAACAACAAAGGTGGCTGAAGCAAAATGGCACAATTCATCAATGAAGGCAGCAAGGGAAATGGAGGCCTTTGCTGATTTTTTTTTTCTTATCTGATGCAATTCTTTCCAACAGATTTCCTTTCTGCTTTGATTAACCAACAGACCTGTAGAACAACATCTGTTTTAAAAATTCTTCAAAACAACAATGTGCAATGTCATAAAATCTTATAGGGGCTTAGGCTGGAAGGGACCTCAGAGGTGATCATCTCCAAATTCCCTGCCATGGACAGGGACACCTCTTGACTGCTCAGGACCTTATCCAGCCTGGTCTTGAACACACCCAGGGAGGAGGCAGCCACAATCTCCCTGGCCAACCTATTCCAGAGTCTCCCTAGTTTCAAACTATTCCCCCCTGTCCTATTGCTTGATACCCTTATGAAAAGGCTTTCTTCAGCCTCCCTTTAGGATCCTTTCAGGTACTGGAAGATGGGATATAGAGCTGCTTGCATTGCTGGGAGGTTAGAGAAATAGCACTGGAGATTAGTGGGCAAGTACAAGCAGTGAGGTTGTCCTGTAGTTCTTATATTGTTCCTTTTGATATACTGGGGATGAAGAAGGTTTTTTGTGATGTCAAGCAATCTCCATAATTTGGGTGATATTACAGAGGAAATATTCTCTGCTCTTGTCCTCTTTGGAAGGGAGTCTAGTGGACTAGGGCGTGGAATCCAACCCTCCCTGCCTTTCTGGGATTATTTTATGTGAAGGGACTCCAAGAAACAGCTGCTGTAAGGAGATGACAGGCTATCTTTGGACCTACTGGGTGGCCCTACTTGGGCATGTCAGAGCTTTGGAAAGCTGAGAGAGGATGTTGCCTGCAGTGTGGCAGGATACTTTGAAAGCATTTCAGGGCCATGAGTCTATATTTCCCTGTCCTTTCTGGGCTCCTCCAAGCTGAATTTCACATCATGTAGGGTCTTTTCTCCTGCTGCGTTGTCAGCAGCTCTCACAGATGATTATGCACAGACAATCTGGTTATTGTTATGATTTGCCATGAATTAGAGAAGCTTAGTGTGCCTGAATAGCAAGCATGGGCAGCAGCAGCGTTACCAGGAGCAATCGCTGAGCAGTCTCTTGACACTGCACATTTGCTTGGCATTCTAATATTCAGTTACTGGCGGCATGTAGAAAGTTTGGAGTTTCCCACTTGGGAAGACTTTAAAAATCTTTCTTGATGCTAACACACAAGTGGCAGGTAGTGAAGGCTACAAAGTTTTGTTTTCCTTTGGTTAATTCAGTTTGATCTCAGAAGCACTATTTAAATGTACTCATGACACTTGGCAGCTTGCTTCCTAGTGAGGTATGTACAACTTTGCATAATTAGAATCATAGAATGATTCTATGGTTGGAAGGGACCTCCCGAAGTCATGTAGTCCAAATGCCCTGCAGTCAACAGGGATATCCTTTGCTAGATCAAGTTGATCAGAGCCTTGTCCAGCCTGACCTTCAATATCTCCAGGGATGTGCCCTCAACTACCTCCCTTACAACATGTTGCAGTGTTCCAGCACCCTCATGGTAAAGAACTTGTTCCTAACATGCAATGTAATCTTCTCTAATTTCAAACCAGTTCCCCTCATTATATCACTGCAAGCCTTTGCAAACAGTCCCTCTCCAGCCTTCTTCACATACTGTAAGGCTGCTATTAGGTCTGCCCAGAGCCTCCTCTTCTCCAGGCTGAACAACCCTAGCTCCATAGCAGAGGTGTTTCAGCCTTCTGATCATCTTTGTGGCCCTTCTCTGGCCCTGCTCCCTCAGGTGTGTGCCCTTCCTGTGTTGAAGGCTCCAAAGCTGGACACGGCACTCATGGTGAGGGCTCACCCGAGCAGAGCAAACTGGCAGAATAAGTTCTGTAATTACTTGTGTTTGTTGTAGCAAGGGATCCAAACCACAAATTTAAGATTTATGCTCATTATTTGAGGTCTTTTAAGTACACGGTGAACAAATTTACTCAGCCAGATAATTTGGTCTTGTTACATGAAATAATTGCATGTTTATTTGGTCCCATAAGCTGAGAATGTGGCTGAAAATCTATTATCACATTGGTTCTTGATATACAATATTGTCTATGTTGTCATTTGAAATAGCATGAAGTGAAAGAAAGGCAGTGGAGAGGGTATTGTCACTAAGTCATGAATTAAAGGTTGAAAACAATACAACCTCTAATGGTTCTTGGTTTCTTGCCTGCCAGAAATCATTCTTGGCACATGATTTTCTTGGTTTTGCAATATTTATCAGTGTAATAGTTTAAACATAGCAGTAGAGTAATTTAAACATAGAACACTGAAGTATGTTTTATAAGATCATTTGTAATATTGCCTTACTACCCTTTCTGAGGAGGAGGAACACCAGACCTTTTCCTGGCTGTGTGAAATAGATGTGACCATTGGTAACTGAAAACTACTAGATTCCAGTCTTCCTTTCAGGTGAAAAATGCAGCTTGCTCTAAAGGCATGAAGGAATTAACATTTTAACACATACAGAGAAATGATGATTTAGTGAGTTGGTCAGAAGCTGACAGCAAAATAACAATGAGTCAAGAATCTGGCTGAGACGGAGTAGAAGCTGTCCTTTCACATATCCACATGTAAGGCAGCTTAGCTAACAGTTACCACTGTCAGCTGAGTTGTGAAATTAGCCTCATCTGGGCACTCCCAGCTAAGGGTAAATAAGGGTAAATGCAAAGGCAACTTTCAAGGTGTTTCCAGTTAGTATGCTTTGCTTTACAATGGCATCAGAGTAGCACAGAGTCATTTTACCTGGCTCTGCAGACAAGTAGTGACCCTCTAATGTCCTGCCACTGAAGTGTTTGCTCTGGTAGCAGGTGTTACAAGTTCTTTACAAATCTGCCTGAAATTTCTTGGGTTTATCTGAAAAATTATAAATAAAATAGATGAACTGGATATGTGAACATTCACTCAACAACTTCTTTCTATTAGGAAAACGTAAAGTGTCTCCAAAATTTTTCTTCTCTTTTCTCCAGATTTCAAAATGTCAATGTACATAAAGTTTCAGCTAGCTTTTTATGTCTTTGGGGAGTCCTCTCTTTCCTCGAGTTGTTGTGATTCAGCATGCAATTTTATACAAAAGTGTTCTTGAAAGCTGCCCTGTGAATTATTTCTGGCCTTCTGGTATTTTATGAAGCATCATATTTTGCAATTAAAATATTTTTAGCATGATTGTATCATGTCTGATTTTTCCAGTATCATAGAGAGCCTCTCTTGAAACAGATGGAAAAGTAATAAACAGCTGAAGGGGTAGCTGGAAATAAAATGGACAATTTACAAGTTATATTCTGCGTGCACTCCCTTCAATTAACTTCATCTCTGATCTCAGACTCTTCCTGCATAGAACACTTGAAATCTTTTTACTCCCTTTTTTGGGGAGGAGGTGGGGACTGAAGAGGGGAGGGATCATCCCTTGGGACCTGTGTTTCAGGAATTCATCTTCAGCAGTGGATGCAAAAAAAAAAAAAACAAAAAAAAAAATCTTCTGACTTAGTTATTTCATAATTTAGCATTTTTATAAGATTCTTGCAGTCTCCTCTAAAATATTAATTACTCTTGCTGGAGTCCTGGCAGTATGCTTCTGTGTATGACTGTCTTTGGTTTTCCCCCTACTTACAGCTGCTTTCGGATGCATTTGAAATTCCTGATGACAGTAATTTCCTGAAATAAACTCACTGAATTTGTCCAGGAGACAAAAAATGCACTCTAGACTTTTTTTTTTCCTGTGTCCCCAGAACACAAATCCAGGGGTGAATGTGAGTCCTCAAAGAAAGTGTCCAGCCTATTCCTCAAGTAGCTCTTGCTTATACACCAAGTTGTTGTCATGTTTGGGGTTTTGTCTGGTTGGTTGGTTAGTTTTGGGGCTTTTTTGTTTGTTATTTTATTTTTTTTCCCTGTGAGAAAGGGTTTCTGCCTGCTGTCTATGTTTATGTCCTCAACATCTGTGTTGTGAGGACACAGCGTGCATGTTGCTGTCTGGGCTCTGGGGAGCGGGGTTCGGTATGGCCCTGGCACTTGTACACACCACGATTTGATCCATAGCAGAATGCAGGAAAAAACCCTTAGCTGGTGTACCTGGTTGTGTCCATCCAGTGAGGAATGCTAGCAAGGTCTGGGGAGTTCTACTTAGTCTCCCCAAAAGTTGTGTTAGGATTAAAATTCCAGCCCTGTAGTTCCTTTCTCATGGTGTTCTTCCTCCCACCAAAGCAAGTGAAAACAGGATTGCTCCCAACAACAAGAATTATCTCCCAGTGATGGAAATGGACGCAGTGGGAGAGTACCCTTGCAACAAAACTTGTGATGCATGAAGAAGGCAGCATTTTTCCTTGCTGAGCGACTGCTTCAGTCCTCAGACCCCGCCAAAGGCTGCGCCTATCCGTCACGCTCTGTCAGTGGAGACAGCTGGGGCGCAGCAGGCGCCGACTTTGTTGCTGTAGCCTTTTGTGTTGGTTTAAGGGTTTTATAATTAAATATGAAGCAGCAGTTAAGTAGAACACAAACTCGACAGGATGTTTTCTCAGCAAATCAGCACAGTTCCATTGGCTTAATTTATAGCAGTTAGGGCACTGGTGTGCTGGGATCCTTGCTAGTCATGCTGACCAGTAAATACTGTTTCACTGCTCTTTTACACCAGTGTGCGTAATTGCTCAACTCCTTCTTTGTGCTGAGGCTATAGAATTTCTTCAAAGTTACGAAGCAGCTTGTGATACACTTCCAAAGTCCTGGTGGTCCTATTCTTTAAGGTGTCTTCTGGTGTTATCATAATAATAACAATAATAGTAATAATTCCAGCGTAAATGATGAGTTGGAGAGGCAAGGTTCAGTGATTGAAACTTGGTGTTTGTGTGAAGCTTCCGGGAGGGTATTTTTGCACTGCAAGGAGCTGTGAATTACAGGGTTGCCTGCTGTGATTTCTCAGTCCTTCACACAGGGCTGTAGCCTGTTTGGCCCTGTTCAGAGGTAAAGGTTTAGGAATGTTTGCCTTAGATGCTCCTTTTGAGTAGTTTGGCTGAAATATGTTCTAAATGTGTCATCTGTTCGTGCTTCTCTTCTTCCATTTACATTTTACTTATGGTACATAGATGCATATCCAAGAAATAGCTCTGCAACAAAATGGTCTGATATTTATTACAGTGGGTGTGACAATGATTCCTGACAGCACAGTCAGGGAAGTAAGCGTTGTGAATGAAATCATGGTGTCACTGCAACTGAACTTTGCATAAACTTGGTATTTGACAGATCATTGTATTTTCCCAAGGAAGAAGTTATGCAACCTCTTCAGGTCCATTTAAAAAAACATATATCTGTAGTATTTTAACAAAGTGTAGGGTAAAATATGCCTTAAGTGTTTTCAAATTTAATTTACTTGGACTTTTCTTTCTTCTTGTGTTCTTACTGTGGCAAAGGAATGAGCAATGTAGTGAGTATGTCTCTGCTAGGCTCACCTCTCTCATTATTTCTTGTACCATGTCACATGTCAGCCACTGTCAGGAAAAAAAACTAAGTTATGTTGAAGAATTTCTGTCACTGGGCCAATTTCACAGCCTGATGACAGCAGACATTAATTGAAGGGCAGTGTTGGAGGAGTCACATAATTGCATAGAGTCTGTTTTATGGCATGTGGTGAAGCCAGTATTTCAGTTGGATGAAACAATGAGGATTTTGGATAGTTTTTGTTAGTAGCTATGTCTGTGTCTGATATCAGTGTCTAGCTTTCTGATTACAGAATCACAGAGTGTTAGGGATTGGAAGGGACCTCCACAGATCATCCTATCCAGCCTGGCTGCCAGAGGAGGACCATCTAGGGGAGGTCACGCAGGACATATCCAGATGGGATTTGAAAGTCTCCAGAGAAGAAGACTCCACAACTTCTCAGGGCAGCCTGTTCCAGGTCTCCATCACCCACACAGTGAAAGTTTTTCCTTATGGTCACATGGAACCTCCACTCCTCCAGCTTGCACCCATTATGCCTTGTCTTGTCATTGGTCATCACTCTGCAGAGCCTGGCTCCATCCTCCCAACACTGCCTTTCACATCTTTATGAACATGAGCAAGGTCTCCTCTTCAAGCTACAGAAACCCAGCTCCCTCAGCCGTTCCTCAGAAGGGAGATCTGCTGCCTTCAGCATCTTTATGGCTCTGCACTGGACTCTTTCAAGTAGTTTTCTGAGGCCCTTCTTGAATTGAGGGGCCCAGAACTGGACACAATATGCAATTGCCGAACACTTTGGTTAGGACCAACCATCCTTCTTCTTGCTGGCACCAGAGCACCCTTCTCTTCCTTCACCTGGAAATGGCACTGAAATGAGTGGAGGAATGTACATTTGAATCCTAGCCTGATTTCAATTTGAAAGGAATTCTAATGAGGCGTTAGAAAGGATTGCAGTGAGGAAATGAGGTATGAGGCATTTTGCTACAAGTGAGACATGGCTACTAATGTCTGCTTATGTCATTTTGCTTTTTCTGAACATGTTTTGAAAAAAATAGCACTCCTATGATATGGTGTCTGATGGCCTTTATATTACTTTACTATGCAATTACTTTGAGACTGCTATTCAGACTGCCAGTTTATTCAGTTTTTCAATGTGATTCAGATTGTCTATTGACTGAAAACATTGGACTAATGCTGTAGAAGTATGAATGATGCATCCTGATTCAGCTCCTGATATAGCAAGGTGGCTGATGAATGTAGAGTCATAGAATGTTTGGGTTGGACCTCCAAAAGACATCTAGTCCAGCTACCCTGCAGTCAGCAGGGACATCCTCCACTAGAGCAGGTTGCTCAGAACATTGTCCAGGCTGACCTTGAATTTCATCTCCAGGAATGGGGGCTCAACTACCTCCCTGGGCAACCTGTTCCACCACCCTCATGGTTAAGAGCTTCTTCCTAACATCCAACCTAAATCTGCTCTTCTCTAATTTCGAACCGTTGCCCCTTGTCCTATCACTGCTGGTATTTGTGAACAGTTCCCCTGCAGCCTTCTTGTAGGCCCCTTCATGTACTGGAAGGCTGCTATTAAATCTTCCCAGAGCCTTCTCTTCTGCAGCCTAAACAAACCCAGCTTCCTCAGCCAATCCTTGTAGCAGAGCTATTCCACCCCCGTGATCATTTCCATGGTTCTCCTCTGGACCCACTCCATCAGAACCACATCCTTCCTGTACTGGGGGCTCCAGAGCTGGATGCAGTACTCCAGGTGAGATCTCAGCAGAGCAGAGATGACTGGTTTTGACATGCTGAACTTTTCAAAAGGCTTTGGTCAGCTGCTTCATGGTTGCCTTCAAACAATAATTGTGTAAATTTAAAGTATCTATTTGTTTATCATCGTGGAAGAAGAGAGCTATGGTTAACCTTAGGACGGACACAACTTAGAAACTGATTTATCAGAAAACCTTTAGAAGAAAGAGTTGTTGAAGATGCTTGAGTACTTAAAGCAAGAAGAGAGAGATTGTAGATTACAGCAGCTTTCCTGCTAGCTGCAGATATATTTTTCCTTCAGAAGACATTCCATAATTTTGAAGGTGTATAATTTCAGAGGGTGTCACAGTTGTCATGGCAATTGCATTAATATTGCATGGGTGTAAAGTGTGCAATAACATCATGTCATTTCCTCCTGCCCTCACGGTACCACAAGTTACTCATGTTTTCCTTTAAAATGGCGTTATTTTTTTCCCTATGAAAATTCCTGTATCCAGCATCAGCTAAAATACCTTTTAATTTGTTCACTTAAATTTGCACAGAGAAGTTGCCACTCTCTGCAGAAGGCAGGGACTTCTGTAAATGCCTGATTTAGTTGTGTGGTGCAGCAAACACTGGGAGGAAGGAGGAGTGGTGGGTATGGTAAAAGGTGAAAGTTAAAATTAGGGCACAATTATTCTCCCCTTTAGAAATGTTAACACATATCTTATTTCCTCATATCTTTTTGGGTTTTCTGCCTCGATCTGGAACTTGCCTGGTTTTGAGTCAGTGGAGGTTTGGCTACTGGTAATTAAGATTTCACCTCCACATTAAGGATGCGTGAAAACAGTCACAAGAGAACAAAAATACTAAAGAACAGAAAACCACAGGAGTTCCTGGTGGTTCAGACTGTGTTGCTATTGCCCATGTATTGCTTGCTCTGTCAGATCTGAGGAAAGGTGAGTTTGTGGGATGGGAAATGTTGCAGAGGTGCTTTGCTCCCTCTTTCCAGTTGACTTCAGTGGGCTTTACTGAAATTCATAAAGATGCAGGAGATGTTACTGTTTCTGCTTGCTGCATATTTTAGGTCTCATAAAAAATGGAAAACTTCATGTTAATTCAGACAGCTGACCCCAAAAGCATGTGTCTGTCCTGTGTACACTTGTGCTGCCTATGAGGGAGTGAATCTGGTCTTGTAAGGGTTTGATAAATCCTATTTTGTAATGGCAGCTGCTGCGGCATTCAGCTCTCTGCTTGTTTGGGAGAGCTCATGTGCCTGCATTATCTGTCTTTGATTTAGATGTTAATTTTAGACCTGCAAAACCTTAAATAAAGCATATCTGTCCAAGCATATGCTTGCTAAGTGGCTCAGGAAGACTTCATTTCTCCCCTGCTTCCATATGGGTACTATTATGCACCTCTGGTGGCTGTAGCAGTGTCAGCAGAGGAAAGGGAGAGAGTCAGTCTTTTATGATACTTTTAATCATAGAATCATAGAGTCATAGAATCAACCAGGTTGGAAGAGACCTCCAAGATCATCCAGTCCAACCTAGCACCCAGCCCTAGCCAGTCAACTAGACCATGGCACTAAGTGCCTCAGCCAGGCTTTTCTTGAAGACCTCCAGGGACGGTGCCTCCACCACCTCCCTGGGCAGCCCATTCCAATGGCAAATCACTCTCTCTGGCAAGAACTTCTTCCTTACATCCAGCCTATACCTACCCCGGCACAACTTGAGACTGTGTCCCCTTGTTCTATTGCTGGTTGCCTGGGAGAAGAGGCCACCCCCTACCTGGCTACAATGTCCCTTCAAGATACACTTGACCAAATTTCATGCCCATGACATATCCAAGTTGAT
Source organism: Pogoniulus pusillus (assembly GCF_015220805.1). Taxonomy (NCBI): domain Eukaryota; kingdom Metazoa; phylum Chordata; class Aves; order Piciformes; family Lybiidae; genus Pogoniulus; species Pogoniulus pusillus. Next base: position 34,833,815 of record NC_087267.1, read on the forward strand.
ACACCCAGCAGCTCAGAGAGTTTTGATAGCTGTGTCTCTAGTATTCTGAAATAAAAGGCTATTTTTCAGCATGTAGCGTGCTGTGACCATCCAGAATATGCTTTTCCCTATGCACTGGTTGTTTTTCTCATAGTATTAACCCCAATGGTAGGGAAGTCAGTGTGCCTCATTGGCTGCTGTCTTTGAAAGACTGAACTCTTGAACTTGCCTACTTCTTCCTCTCCACAAGCTGGACTCTGTTGTCCTCAGCTCATTGAAGAGTTATCAGCTGTCTGCTTGTGGTACTTTTATAGTGCATCATTAGTACTTTTTGCTACAGGCAGATCTTGCCTGAAGTTCAGGACAGGCAGCTATGTTGGATAGAGTCCTAAGTACTGCATTTACAGCTACAAGTGCAATGCCTTAGATAATGAATAATGGGGGAGATTGTAATCAATTAACTTCTGAGAGCCTTATAATTAACACTCTTAGGGGAAGGCAGTTTTCTTCAAACCGTTTGGAACATTAAATGCAAACCACAGCATTAGAGACCTAGGAGGGCCCATCAGTGAAGATGTCACATGCATTAAAGTCAGAGCAGAAAGCCTTTGCACAGCAAGCACTGTAGTGTTTAGCAGCGTGCACTAGCTGTGCTCCAGATCACTTAGGATTAAAATTCAACTTTGCAGTTTCTTTTCCAGCACATGAAATATTTTAGCTACGTTTGTTTTCCATTCTCTTTCTACTCAATCAAGTTTGTTTTTTAGTGCTATCTTATGATTCACAGTTAATGGGAAGTTGGAGCAGAGCCAATGATGCATTTGATTGAGGGGATCTGTTGTGCTGGGGTTTTAGTGAGGAAATGAAAACCACAAACTGTTTGCTTATTAAAGCAGCATTGAAGATTATGTTGTAAAATAAGATTCTCCATGATATTTTTCCATAGTCACTCAAATATTGTATTTCTAGAATTAAGGAGGTACATTAAGTTAAGCCAAGTGTTTTTAATTGGAAGTACTACAAAACAAAAGTAACAGGTGGATACAGAGTTCAGCTTCACTGATTTCAGTGGCATTACCACAGGAATGCACAGATCTTTCTTGCCACTTTGTAAAGTACAGAATGCTTTTAATATCTTTGTGGAGCCAGAAAAATTAAAGCCCCTTCATCTAAGTGCTTTAGTGAATTTTTTATGTTACTAGAAGTGAGAAACATCAGAAATCAAAGATCTAGGTGTGCCTAGAAAAGACGCCATTCTGCTCTGCAGAATTATGCCTTGCTGGCATCTTTCATAGAGAATGACTGCCCAGAAAGTGAAAAAGAGGCATTGCTGTCACTCTGGCATGGACATGTAAAGCTTTAATGGAGTATATCCAAAATATATTGAAAGCTTCAATGCAAACACTACTCCTGAGCACATTTTCTGAAAGGCCTCAAGGCAGCCACAGCCCTCTACTTCATTGCTAATTCCTCTTAGTATTTCTTAGTGCTGAGTGATCGACACAAATTGTAGTATAGAGTCTAGCCTAAAAGCTGTTGAAAATCCAGCCTTTCCATCCTACCAGTGCTTTCTTGCACAGCATGGACAGAGGCAGTATAAATCTCTGCTTAAAAATATGGTGGTGCTGCTGTTGTCAAGGCATGACATTTTCGTTCAACGTCATTTTAGTACTTCTGTGTTTATGTTTCATATTAAAAAAAAGAAGTCTTAAAGATACTGTCAGATATTCCACACTTCAAAAGGGAATTAACATCTTGGTGGATTTTAGTGCTGATACCATTCCTGTGGCTACTGCATCTATGAACAGTAATTGTTTTATCAATATCAAGCATATTAAGCAAAGATGGATGCATAAGGGACATTGAGATGCTTGAACATGTCCAGAGAAGGGCAACGAGGCTGGTGAGAGGCCTTGAGCACAAGCCCTATGAGGAGAGGCTGAGGGAGCTGGGGTTGTTTAGCCTGGAGAAGAGGAGGCTCAGGGGAGACCTTATTGCTGTCTACAACTACCTGAGGGGTGGTTGTAGCCAGGAGGAAGTTGCTCTCTTCTCTCAGGTGGCCAGCACCAGAACGAGAGGACACAGCCTCAAGCTACGCCAGGGGAAATTTAGGCTTGAGGTGAGGAGAAAGTTCTTCACTGAGAGAGTCATTGGACACTGGAATGGGCTGCCTGGGGAGGTGGTGGAGTCGCCATCCCTGGAGCTGTTCAAGGCAGGATTGGATGTGGCACTTGGTGCCATGGTGTAGCCTTGAGCTTTGTGGTAAAGGGTTGGACTTGATGATCTATGAGGTCTCTTGGTGATACTGTGATACTGTGGGATACTGTGATAATTTGAAAAAATGAGGCAGTTTTGATACTGATGTGACAAGTTTGCCTGTATTAAATGTGCAGCTCACAGAAATACCTGTCTCTTGTGTTGGGGAGGGGAAATGAACTGATGCGAGATGATATTTTCCAAAATTACTACTGTTTATTAATTTTGCTATTCAGAACTCTCACCACCCTCAACCACTAATTTTAATAATATTTCAGTTCTTACACAGTTATGGAAACATTCTATGGATAATATCTACATCTAATATAACCAGCAAAATAGATAAGCATTAATTGAACTGGAAGAGACTATACTCGTGGTCAAATTCTGCTTGCCCAGTAGATGGGCTCAAGGAGCTCTTTCTGCTCTCTGGCAAAAGGCAGTAGAGAATTACAAAGAGACATTTGAGTATTTACTCACAAATTATTATTATTACCCACTTGCGGGGGTTAGCCACAGTCCAGACAGTGCCCAGATGCTTTCAGGGGACTCTGTCTTGTTGGAAGTTGAGGCTTGAATCTTCCCAACTTCTGGGGACAGGACGCAGACAATCTCTGACCTTGTTCTCCTGGCTTCTTCTGGATGATCTGTCTATATGTCCAGGGATTCCAGGCAGGACCTTCAGGTGCAGAGGGCAGGATGTCATGCAGTCTCAGCACGATGTCACGCTGGCCACACAGGCCAATCATGTGCAGACATCCAGGATCTGCTCCTGGTAACTCGCGGCAATGGAGTTTACCAGGCAAGCAGTAAGGCAGTGTGCAATAGCAGCAGGGCTGGGCACAGCAGAGAGAGCAGGCAAAGAGCAGGGAAGCAAAAGCAAGTTGTTCACTTGCATATCTTCTTTTATCAATGTGGGCCGAGATTAATTGCCCTTTGGACACAGAACAGCCAGTCAGGATGGCAGTTAGCCAAACCATATCATATTAGGCAAAGCCACAGGCTCACTTCTCCCCAATTTGGGAAAAGCACGGGCCCTGCACTACACAGGCACAAGATAAGTGTATGTACCTTACACCACAGGATCCTGGGCAGGCCAGACTCTATGACTCCAGGTTTTGTGTCTGTTTCCCACGCTTGCCTCTCTGGTGGAGCAGGAAAACATGCCTAGGCAAGGCAGGACATGTATAAGCCTATTTTGAGCCTATGAGACCTACCACAACACCTTGTCACTCTTTCAATCAACCTATCCAAGGTTCAGTTTGAATTTCTTGTACTCAATAGTAGATACCCTATATGCTGTGAACACACTTAAAACCTTGTCTGTAATGACTTTACCCTATTCTATAGAGAAAGATGTTTTGTTCTGATCTAAACACTTCCAGATCTTTCCATGTATTCCCTGTTGGGCACTTTATCCTTCTGCATAACTGCCTCAGAAGACCTCTGCAGTTGTCTGCTCAGCAAAAGACCAACACTACTTTGGTTCATTGCCATGGAATCAGCATTTCTACTGAAGGGGTTACTGGTCTGTAGTGCATCAGACTAAGAAGGGCTGAAGTAGCTGGGTCACAGAAACGTCACTCTGGGTGAAGTTTAAAATGTAAATACATCCAAAAACATTAAGATGTCTTTGCTTTGCTTTCTATGTAGTTGAAGTACAGCAGGAAAAGGATCTTTTTCTCTTCCTCTCTGTATAAATGTAAACTGATGAAAACTATGTAACAAATTCTTCGCCTTTGGCAAACAAATTTGCTGCGTATTGATTAATAAATTGATTTAATTTCCCCAGAGGGAGCCATAGACTCAATATTGTGTGCTGGGGCAGCATTGCAGCAGAAGGTGAAGCTCTATGGCAGTATATGTGGAATGAGATTTTTTTTTTAAACCTACTGTTTTATTGCTTACTATCTTGAGTAATGTTTCCCAAACTCTGACCTTGGATCAAAATACTCTGCAAAATCACAAGAGGACTCTTTGTGGCTCACAGCCTGCACTGTGCTGCAGTGGGGTAGTCCTGATGGATTTCTGGCTGCTTCCCTGTGCTTTGTTGCGGAGGCAGAGGCACCCCTTATGCACCCTACTGGCATGTAATGTGATTTGCATCTAGCCTTGCTGTGGTCTAGTGACCCAGCTGGGGAGGGTGGATGTTGGAAAGCTACTGACAAGGACTGTTCATCAACGCAGACACATGGGATCAGATCCAGGGGTTGCCTTCTCAAGTCCCTTCATGTGTCTGTTGTGTGAACTGCTATTGTTCTTCCCATGGAGAAAAGGCACATTGTCAGCCTTGGCGGAACATGAAAACCTTACTCATACATGCTTGCTTTGGCTCTGATATTCGGCATGTGGAAAAGGTCAAAGTCCTGAAGTAATGGTTGAGTGAGCTGAGCTGATAGAAGGCAAAGATGCACATCATCCTCTGGCCTGGAATATAATTTGCATATAAAGCTGTGCAAAATCCTGTGATGCAGATTTCTTGGAGAGATGAAGTAGCTGAGTTCTGTGTTGGAAGTGAAGAGAGGAAGCAGTGTTCTGCTTTGCACTCCAGACAGCAATAATCTCTTCCCTGCTGAATGCTGCATTTTTCCTTTATAAAAACATTAATCTGTAGGGTATTGGGACATGGTCAGATCCTGCCAAGAACAAATTGTTAAGTAGTTGCTGTGCTTATTGCCTCTTAAATCTGTAACTGTTAGGTTGCATTTTGCAAAATAAGTATTATGGGGCAAAAATGTATTGGCTGTGACATCGTAACTGTTTCCCAGAAAAATTAATTCTAAACTGAGAGACTTGGAAAGAAATAGTTCTTAGAAGGGTCTGCTTTTTTAATAGCTGTTGTTTATCCATGAAACAATGGAATTTTGGTTAAAATTGTGTGATAGGCCCTCACAATTAAAAATAGAACTCACTTTAAAGGCTCTGTTTTCAGCTGATTTTAGCTTGTGCTACAGTGTCAGAATGACAAAATGCTACTGTCCAAGGTGTCAAACTAAAACTGACCCATCTAGAGGCAGCACAGCAGCTATTCCTCTGCTTTCCTTGGAGCCTCCCACTACATCCAAATTCTTATCTCTGTGACCTTATGGTCATCCAACATTCCTAAAGTACATGAAAGAAAGAGTTTCAAATAGAGATGTGCACAAGATGATCGCTACTTAAAGGCACTTTCTATAACTGCCAAAAACCCCACGCTAGACACCTGTCAAGGGCATTTCCATTAAGTGTCTCTACTGGAACATGTGGAGCAAAGCATTCAAAACCCACCCAGGTGCATTCCTGTGTGACCTGCTCTAGGTGATCCTGATCTGGCAAGGGAGTTGGACTGGATGATCTTTTGTGGTCCCTTCCAACACCTAGCATTCTGTGATTCTAAATGCCCTAAAAAGCATTTCATACTTGCCCAAATCAGTTGTCCATTTTTGCAATTACAAATCTACTGTGGCATGATAGGTTTCAACAGAAATTATAGCAGTAACGAGTATGCTGAGTTAGTAAAATATCCAATAATTTTACAAGGGAGAAACCTAGGACTGTGCATTTTTCAGCAGTTTGAGGCTTAGTGTAAGCTAACATAACTCAGTTGTGGTCAGTAAGAATTATGGTCTTCTATAGCGAGATCAATTTGTCCTTGAACCTTTCTGACATCTTTGTGCTTTGTCACAATCCAAAAAGGGAAATGTTGTGCAATACTACAACAGCTCATCAGACAGCTTATTTCTCCCCCTCCACACACATATTTAGTTATTCAAGCTGTAATGGAAGCTGTGTCAGACTGCTCTTAAGTTACTCACAATTTGGGAATGCGTGTCTGTCTTTTAATGACAAATACTGCTGTTGTGCCTGTGATAAACTCTGCAGTCACGTCAACACTCTTTGCTGTAATTTACAACTGTTTGTAAGGCTGAGACAACAGAAAGGGTCATAGGAAGCCTGATTCTCAGGTAACCTCTGCAAAAACAGCTGGATGGTCATCATCTTGCTTGCAAATCTGGGATACCTTTCCATTTCACTGTATGCAATTTCCAGTAATTCTAGTGAATTCAGAAAATGCTGCATTTAATGACAGATGAGTTAATAATATCTGTTCTTTAGACTCTTAGTTGGCTTCTACGAGAGAGAGATCTTTAATATGTTGTTAACCACTCTCAGGTATGAGGTTACCTCCACAAATCTCTTTTTGTACTACCATGTCTTGTCTGGTTATTAAATTGGTGCTGTCTACAAATTCAGTTGGTCTTGAATTATTTGGTAATTGTTGAGAAGTTCTTCCCACTCTCTATGTCATCTTCAGGTATTTGTTGGGAAGTAAAATGAAAATGAATAATTTATTTTTAAAAGGGTAATTTAAAAGTGCCCATGAATAAGTGGAACATGAAAAAAAAATACTACATTCAGTATCTGAGTTTTGCTTTCAGTCTAAATGTAAAATAAGATAAGCTTTCTGGACTAGATATTGTTGAACTTCTGTTTTTTTTTTATTAACGAGCCCAAAACTTTAAAAACTTAAAAATCTATTCTATTTCTGTTAAAAAATAACCTGATGAGAAATCTGATGTGTAGTCAATTTAAACAGTTGATCGCTACAGCAGGACTGTTTCTTGGATAGGCTGAGGAAGCTGGGCTTGTTCAGCCTAGAGAAGAGAAGACTTCATGGGGACCTTAAAGCTGTCGTCCAGTACCTGAAGGACTTCTACAAGAAGAGTGGAGAGGGACATTTCTTAAGGGTGTCTAGCACTAGGACAAGAGGGAATGGTTAGAAGCTGAGGGAGAGTAGGTTCAGAATGGATCTTAGGAAGAAGTTCTTCAGTATGAGGGTGGTGAGATTCTGGAATAGATTTCCCAGGAGTGTTGTGGATGCCACCTCCCTGGGTGTGTTCAAAGCCAGGTTGGATGAAGCCTTGGTCCAGCTGAGTCTAGTTGAGATAAGTCCCTGCCTATAGCAGGGAGATTGGAGTAGATGATCTCTGAGGTCTCTTCCAATCTAAATCATTCTCTGAGTTTACTATTCTGTGAAATAAAGAAAACAGTATTTTCTAAAGTAAAATTGAATTATAAAATGAGTGATAGAACATGATCACATCCCTATTGAACTATACTGGAATCTTCTGTGCACAAATATCACAGGTTTTCAGAACATAAGATGAAATTCAGGGCATACAATGGACAAGAACCTTACTCTGTTTAGGTTATCCAACTATACTCCAACTATAAAGCATTGACTCTATCATTTTTCCTTGTAAGGAATCTGTTGTGTGACATTTCAGTTTGTTTGTAAGATCTGCCTTTTCCCCTTTCCTTTCTCCCAAATACTTTTTGATCTGTTAGTTTTAACCAAACTCTACAGGAATGTGGCTGTTTCAGGTATTCCCATAATCTTCATGAAAGTATTTGTCTGGCTACAGGAAACATAAGAATTCAAACCTTTTCAAACGTGGGTAGATGTCCACTTTTTACTGAGGATATGTGGGTACCACTATTTCCAGCTGCCTCAGCTGTAGTCATTGAATATGCAATTGCCTTTCTACTCCTAATGCCTTATCAGTGTGCAGACTCACGACTCGGAGAACTCAAATTAGATGCACAAAAAGAGGCATCATGAGTGATTCCATTTGTATTTCCTCTCTAATAAAATCATAAAACCAGCACCAAGTGTGACAGAACAATCCCAAACACTATAACCAGTCAAGATTTGGGAACTTTTCCAGCATCTGTCTAGTGAGCAGGAAGGTTGAATGTGTTGTTTGTATCTAGAGCCGCAACTTCTACATCTTTTCTCATGCATTCAGGATCTACACACCACCTGCAGCAACTATTAGATGAAATCCAAACAAATAGTTCTGTTGTTAGCATCCTTCAAACTCATTTCAATGCAATTATTTGTTCTCTGGGATCTGTTTCCTCAGAGAATACTGTTGAATATCACCATCCTCTTGCACAGCCCTACGAATGCCTGGATAGTATCTGAACTTTGTGTTTTATTCTGATTCTTCCTCTTTAATCTCTAAAATGCTCATTAATGTGTCATATTTAGCCAAGAAATTAATATCTTCCATGGATGGCATTCTTTGTAAATGGTACTGAAACTATTTAATCAGAGTCTTAGGCACCTGTGCTATAATTTGACACCTTCTATCATTTTGTTTTTCACTTTTCTGCTCTACTTCTTCCCTGATGAGCTGCCGATAAAGTAAAGCTTTATGAGATTACACTAATTTCTCTCCATGATGGCGGTGGGAAGTTAAATACTCTCAGGTATCAAAAAATGTTCTTGTCTCAGAATTTTAATCTTGATGAGGATCATCCTAGTAGGCAAATTCAGGAAAAAAAAATCATCATATGTACAGAACATTGGTTTCAGCAGAAGTATTTGTAATATTACTCTTCATCAGCACCTCTTCCTTGGCAGGCTGTGTGTCTCTGGAAGGCAAGGTACCAAAAACTTTGAATCCATCCTCATTTCTGTTATAGGATTTTCTCAGCAATATATGCAGAAACTTGGCCAAAACCATTAATGCCAAGGCCTTCTTATGGAAGAATGTTCTAAATGTAACTGTTTCCAGGGAGTGAAATCGTCACCACACAACAAATGTGCAACCCAATAGCAGCTTTGTGTTGACTTGCCTGGCTAACACAGGGGTCTAGCTTTGGATGTGACTGGCAGAACATCTTCCAAGTCCCAGTGTGATTCATTCATCTGTTACATTTCATCCCCTCCTATTTACCTTTTAATATGCCTTGTTGCACTGAGCTTTACCCCCAGATTTTATGTCCCTCCTTTTAGGCCAGCTGTGATTTTCTGAGCTGACTGAACTCTTGCTGGGAGACAACTGTATTGTTTTCTTGATCAGCAAGGTCTGTCACAGACTGGCTTGTCTCACCAGAAAAAAAATACGCAAAGTATTCACAGCAGATTTAGCTCAAGCCACAGACTGGAATGAACATAGAAAGAATTATGAAGAGAGATGTTTTCTCTGTTTCTCTGGACTGATGGTAAATGATGCCATCTAACTCCACTGGATGAAAGCATGACTTCAGTGCTTGTAGTAGCTATGAGCTTCAGATATGCAACCAGGAAATTTATCATGCACAAAGCCAAATGCATCTGTCCTCTCCCAACCTGAGTGTTTTTCTCAGTAGGCATCTTCTTGTGCAGGGCTGAGAAAGAAAAAACTTACAATGTATCTGAAGCTGTACTTTTCTGTGACTATTTTTAGAGACCTGAGGGTGGAGCTTTTTATTTTTTCTTTCCCAAGCACAGTTTTAAGAGCGTCGAACTCCATTTTAACTCTTTTACTCCTTATGTCTCTTCAGTTATCATTACTCCAGGATGATTCATGTCCCTTTCTAAGTGCACATATTTTGATGCCTATTGTGAAGAGCTTAGCAACCACATCACACTGAAAAACCCATGCTGGTTGAGGCACATCTGATACTTAGCCTCTACTTTCCTCTGTCAGGGAAAAGGTTGTTGCTATGAGCTCATAACTGAGCAATGTTCTGCAACATTTGATTATCCTGGTTTGTAGCCTCCCTTCCTCCTACCATCTTCTCTTTTCCTGGTCAGTGTAGTATTTCATTAACCTTTTAACCTGTTCTCTTTCAACCAAGGTTTTACAGTATTGCCAGTCATACAGTGAGACAGTGTAGCTGAATCAATAGAAACCTTATTCTTGGCCAATTGTTCTTCATTTTAGTTAGGTATCCTGAAGGACCAGATTTTCCATTGCCACACCTCCAGTATATTTTACTGAATTTTCATTGATTAAACTGAATAGACAGACTTTGAAACTCAATACTTAAACCTTGTCTACAAGTCTCTTTGACAGTGACTTGACCTTACACTCACCTTTTCCTAACAGATTGCGGTCACATCCTTTATTACATACAGTTAATTTCTTGTCTTCTTAAACCAGCAGGCTAAAAACATTTAAGGTTTTTAACCTGCTGGTTAAAGGTGTCCAGAGAAGGGCAACAAAGCTGGTGAAAGGCCTGGAACACTAACCCTATGAAGAGAGGCTAAGGGAGCTGGAGTTGTTTAGCCTAGAGAAGAGGAGGCTCAGGAGTGACCTCACTGCTGTCTACGACTACCTGAAGGGACATTGTAGCCAGGTGGGGGGTGGCCTCTTCTCCCAGGCAACCACCAATAGAACAAGGGGACACAGTCTCAAGTTGTGCTGGGGAAAGTATAGGCTGGATGTTAGGAGGAAGTTCTTGCCAGAGAGAGTGAATTGCCATTGGAATGGGCTGCCCAGGGAGGTGGTGGAAGCACCATCCCTGGAGGTGTTCAAGAAAAGCCTGGATGAGGCACTTAGTGCCATGGTCTAGTTGACTGGCTAGGGCTGGGTGCTAGGTTGGACTGGATGATCTTCCAACCTGGTTGATTCTATGATTCTATGTTTAACTTCTAGCAGTTTTGAATAAGAGATGATTCCCAGAAATTTAGAAAAAAAGAAGAAACAGGGAAGAAAGGAAGAATTTATCTTTTTAAAACTCAGTCTGCCATCAGTCTCTACTTGTCAGTCTGCTGAAAAGCAAACACAATAATGCAGAAAGGAAAGATATTCATCAGATTTTAAACACAGGCAAAATCACGGAATGACAAATTGTAAAATACTTCAATTTCTATTTATAAATAAAAAAAAGATGTTTTAACCCCCAAATTGCTACCAGCTAAAGAATAAAACTGTGTAATGAGCCAAATGGAAAAGGTAGGCATACTGAAATGACTATTACTGGGAATGGAGGCCCTACGTTTCACTTGATTTGTGTGGGAATTACGAGTAATAATGAGTGCCTCAAGTAAAGCTTCACATCCTGCACTGAGAAACTGCATTTACAATGTGTATCCTTCCAGAAATTATATACAGACACTTTTCTGTAGCAAAGCCTGGAGGCATTTTGTCCACCATCATTGAAGTCTTGGTCCTCATGCTTTTGTCACTTGCTGCTCTTCAGTTGCCCTCAATGGCTGGACGGCAAATGCCAGAGCTCCTGGCTGCTCTCATTCACACCACAAGGGAAGACACCTTATTTTTTCATTACCTTTAGCATCTACTTTAGATTGGTTTAATATTTTTCTAGATAATTGTGATTAGTTTTTATCCTTCTTGCCCATTGGAAGCCTAGCAGAATCTTAAAAACAACACCGATAAAAATGAGCTTATCTTGATTTGAGTTCAAATTGTGCATGTTGCAGGTAAGCCTCTAGCAGTTTAGTAGTCTCAGTGCTTCAACCACTTGCAAGGATGTCTACCTCCAAAAACATTTAAAGTTTTCCTTTCAAACTCTTTTTTTTTCCTAATCTGTTAGTGTATAAATTCAAGGCTCCACATCTGCAAGCCCAAAGGTGAGCACTGACCTTGGAAGATTTGTTTCTTTACATCAGTCCCTTGAAGAGCCTACCTCACTAGCAATTAATTCCCTGCATGAAAGACCTTTCATCTTACTAAAAGCACAAACAAAAAACCTTGCAGCAAGATAAAGGAGAGTTATAAAATTTGGAAGATGTTAGCTGGGTAAGAAGCAATATCAGCAGCGAACCTGGTGGTTGATATTAAAATGTTTGTGTTTATGAATTTTCATGGATTCCAAAAAAGTGTAATTTCATTTCTTTTCTGGACAGTGAAAGTGAACAATTGCAATTTCAGCAATGAACCCAGCAATCACATATGTAGCTTTCTCTTCTGTTTCAAAATGAAATTACTGAGATTTTTTGGTAATGAAACACAAATCTATAAACCTCTGCTCTTGCTCTTGCTCACAGCTTGGAAATTGGGCAGTGCTCCAAGCAAAATTTTTGTGAGGAAGGTGAACCCTCACGATTAACAGGGCTAATTTCACTGAAATAATGCAAGATTTGCTGGTTTGCATATGGTGTCACAGGTGATGGCTGAATATAAGTGTTGCCCTTATATCTCTTAGTACAGTTAACTCAGCTCTTAGAGCAGTTAACACAAATGCTAAAAAGATAGCAGCTGGATTTGATTAATGAGATTTTTACAAGCAAAAAAACCTTGTTCATTTTCCTTCCATTTAAAGATAACTGATACTAAGCTCACTTTGTAGAAAATAAACCCCAAGCTTAAAGCTTAATTAGTGCTTGGTGGGAAAGGTTTTCTTTGTATTGTTTGAATGAGGCAGACAGAACACAGACTCCACATCCCAGCTCAGGTTTTCCACCATGCCTGAAGAAATTTCTACCTCTCTGCTCACTTTATTTTTCCTTTCCACTCTCCCTCAGTTTGTTCTATCCCTAATCACATGTTTCTACAAACTATTCTTTCTAAACACACTGAGTGTCACAAGGTTGTTTGGTTTGAGGTCATGAGACTTCAAGTTCTCCTTTTTTCCCTATTTTTAATAGGCTACTAGAATTCCTCATGTTAAGTTTAACTCTACTGAGTGAAATAGAAGGGTTCGGTACCAGTTAGACCTCAAAAGTCAAGTGATGAAATACAGCGTTAAAAAAAGATTGCTCTAGTGAAGCCCTAGAAGCAAAACTCCAGTGCTTACAACCCCACATTTCTCCATCCCTGCAGGGTTTGAGACACATTTCCTTCTCCTGTTCTTATCCACAGGTTTCAGCAAAACCATTGCTCAGATTAGGTGAGGAGGATGGAGCTGGAGGCTAAATGCTTTCAGCCTCATCTTAGCCAACTTGACAGCTGCCTCAATATTTTTTCTCATTTAGATTGAAGATAGTGAAGTCTCAGGCTAAATTCAGTATATGCTGAAATGAGAAAATGGATCATCATCATGATAAAACCCTCACAACACTTTCACTGGTTTGGATAATATCTGGTAAAGTTATTACGTGCAAGGACAAGTTAGCCAAGACAACTGAAAACAGCAGCAATTTTAGAACTCAGGATTTGTGCAATGCAGTGATTTCTGAAAATATCCTCAAGCCTCCTGTGCTTCAGCTGGCTCTGGAGCTGGCCATCAGCCTTGTTTGTGCCCTGTTCATCCTGGGCTAGATCACTCTGGTGCAGATCTTTATGCATGTAACTGCACTGCTTTTGTGGCCTTTGCAGCACTCTTGCTGCTGCACAGCCCCTCAGCCAACTGAGACTATCCTAAACAAGACAAATATGCCTGTATTTAAAGCCCTAGTGGAATTGAAAAGCTTGAATTGGGGGGTTTGGTCAGGATTTCTTCTTATTAGTAAAAGAAAAAAACCTCTCCTCTCTTCTCTGAACCCATCTGCGTAGCACTCTGTCTGTTAGTGAGCCTAGGTTCCTCTGTGCCACTCCTGGGTAATGTTTGTCAAAGGTCCTGAACATTAATATGCTGTCTACTAGATGGAGCCTCTAACTTGGTTTGAAATTACTGATCTGTCCAATTTTCCTTACAAATCTTTTGAGTGTGCCTATTAGTTTGCATCTCTGACATTGCTGAATTGTGTGTGAATAAACTGTCCTGCATCAGACTGTAATAACTTTCATTACTGAAATATAGTTGTTCATTTGACTGTACTAAAAAGATGGTTTGGTATTTCCATTGGTCATTACATTTGTCAGTGTAAATCATAGAATCATGAAATGGATTGGGTTGGAAGTGACCTCCAAAGGTCACTCAGTCCAATCCCCCTGCATTCAACAGGGACATCATCCACTATATCAGGTTGCTCAGAGCCCTGTGCAGCCTAACCTTGAAGATCTCCAGGGACAGGGCCTCAACCAACCTCTCTGAGCAATCTATTGCAGTGTTCCACCACCCTCATGATAAAGAACTTGTTCCTTCGTGGAGGGCCCCTTCAGGTATAACAAGGCCACTGTTAGATCTCCCCAGAGTCTTCTCCAGGCTGAAAAAGTCCAGCTCCCTCAGCCTGTCCTCATAGTTGAGGTGTTTTAGCCCCTTGATCATTTTCATGGCCCGCCACTGGACCTGCTCTGTCAGGTCCATGTCCTTTCCGTGTTGAGAGCTCCAGAGCTGGACACCTCTTTTGATGCTGTAGAGCAGATAATTATATTCATAGTATGTAAATTACTGGGGTTATTTTAAAAAAGCAACAAACAGAACCACAGCCTTTTCCAGCCAATTGTGATGGTTTGGGAATTACACCCCACCCCCCCACCCCCCCCCCGCCGTGAAATCACCCAGACTAGACTTGTCTGAGCTGGCAGTTAAGGAATGAAGCTTTATATTTACAGCTTAGCACAATATACAAGCAGATATTTACAGTATTTACAGCCATATACAGAAATAGGCAAGTTAAAGGTAATATAGAAACATAACACCCCTCTCAGAAATCAGAGTCCCTAGGAAGGGCTCCCAACCACTCTTCCACCCTCTTTCTACTCCTATACCTTATCCCAGAGTTTGCCATATGTGCAAGGTGAGCTTGGAGAGTCGGCAAGGGGGGTTAGAAAGCAAAAGAATGAGTTACACAGAAGGCAGCCCAGGGAGAAAGCACAGGCTCTGACAGAGACACACACACACTGTCTTATCTGTTTGTGTTCTCGTTTTTATGCATCTCAGTAAGCCTATGAGTGAAGTAAACATCACCATTCTTTTATTTTCTTTTCACAGTCTAGAATCTAATTTTTCTTACTAAAATATTCCAATTTGCCTCAAACTAGCACACCCATATAGAGCTACGTGAGACCCTGCATGCTTGATGGACCAGGCCATTACCCTGTATTACTCAGAAGGCAACTATTAATTAGATTTCACTGATGACTGCTACTGAAGTGCCCTGACATAAACTTGGTATTCCTTGTGTTAGCCTTTGCTAACTGTCTTTGTTTAAAGTTCAGGCCCACACACGGTTTGGTTGTTAGGTCCTTGGTATATTTTGTTACCTTGTCTCTCCTTCACTTTGTTCTCTTATCTTGTATATTTGATTTCCTTGCTTCTAGCAGTTAAATGTATAGCCTGCAATGCGAACAGTTCTGTTTGTAATAGGATTAGTAACCAGATATATAAGCCAGATAAAGTGATCTAGCAAAAAAAAAGTCCCCTTTTCCAAAGCTTTCGGGGAAGTAGTTGCTGGATCCTGCATAGATCCTGGATGAGATTCTTATCACAAGATGTTTGTGTACTACCCTGATGATCCAAGAACTTGTTCAGAGCAAACATGCCATCCAGGAAGTGAAGGAAGAGCAGCATATTCTTGCCAAGCCTCAAATATTTGCTCTGAGGCAGCCCTCATTATCTGCTAGCACAGACAGCAAATGGGCCAAGCACTGAAAAGCTGCCATTCAGGCAACCAGATTATGGGACTGTCACACATCTTTCAGATGTGGCCATAGATATTTATTTGTTACTGGGGCAATGACGTGAGGGTAAATTTACTCATAATTTCTCAAAAGTCTCTCTTCTTAACTTTTGCAGTTAGGTGGTTTTCAGGGAAATGTTCAAAAGTAACTCAGAGTGTTCCACGGCCAAAGGAGCACATTATATCTGGTGAGTAAAGATGCCTGGCCCAAGGTATGCAGCTCCATCCTCACAAACACTCCAGAACAAGCCATGAAAGGCCTCCTGCACTTTGGCATGTCTGGTAAATATTGAGGTCAGCTCTTGGTAAGAACGTCACTGCTCTGAGCTAAGCAATGTCTATGTGCAAGTCAGAAACCTCTTTCCTGTACCCACATATCCATTTGTGGATGATGTGTTTGTTAACATCAGCACAGCAAGCATAAACACAGCTTTCACGGAAATTTGATGATCCTGATAAAATTATTCAGCACAGAGGACAAACAGCAGGACTAAATGGGTTAGTTCCATCTACCATTTCCTTTACTTCTGACTGTGAAGAATATGGCTAGAAAGGAAAGAGAACTCTACAGAATACTGACCTTGCAGCCATAGCAACACATTTTGATCAAAACATGAACAATTTTTATTAGAAAATGCCACATGATACTTTGAGAGTTAGAGGCAGCCCGTGCCCATGCTTCTGATTAGGGATGAAATCCTTCCAAACATGCTTCCAGCTCCTGGCATCTAGCTCTTCTGCACCAGGAGAGGTCTGACCCTCCTGGCCTCAGAAACACAAGTGGCCCATACTGCTGTTCCCACAAAGCACCACACCAGTGATTTTGAATGTGAAGAGTAAGACCTATTATTGTATTTTAATGGAAACCAGTCCCTCTTAAAATAGAAAGAACTTGGTTTATTTAAAGGCAGATTTTCTATTGATTTTGATAGGTAGCTTTTTGATAGACAAGAATCTTAGTTACCCTGGATACTGAACAGCCAGTGAAGCTTTGTGGGAGTGAAGATGCTGATGCTGCAATTTAGATCACGTTCCAGAGAGGCTAATTGCAAAGTGCCTGTCAACACTCCTGCGCTATCTTATCTTTGGTGATTTCTTTGCAGCTGTTTTAATGGGTGTGTGCTGGGGAACTGCACTGTGCCATCTCTTTTGGCAAAAGGCTTTCATTTTTCAGCAGAGAAGTTATTCAGTAAAGCATGTTTTGAAACTAAACCATGTAATAATCAGATTTCACTTTATTATTGTAGTACATTAGATTTTTCTTAGAGTGGGGTGAAGTTAACTGTCTAGAAGTATGAATTTAATTTAATCTGGTAGTTAAATATAGACAAAATATCAGGTACCAAATTCTATTTGGACCTACAGCTCGGGAAGTCTCAATCAAGATGCTTTATTTCAGAGTAGATTTTGGGTGAGAGATTATGGGGTTTTTAGTAGGGAGAGAGAAGTTTCTGGTTATTGTTTTGTTGTTAAAAGACTCTCAAGGTGGAATTCTACATTGAAAAGCAGATTAATCAAGTCAAACAATTTTCTACTGCTGTGCAAGGGATTTACTGATTGATTCAGATCTCCTCATGCACCCATGACACACGAAGTAAATTGCAGGAGACAGTAAGCCTATTAAGAAATAAAGGATATAGGCATGGTCCCTTTGCGTAAAGGATATTTTACTACTTTAATAAGAGCCAGGGTGTGATGCTTCTGCCGTGAGCATTCCCTTTCTTCTGTGATGTCTCCTATCTATTTATAAAGTGCTTCGAGCATGCAAGGATGAAGCACCCTATATAAAGTACAAGGACTTCGTCTGTCTGTATTAAAAGAAGCCAAGACAATTTATGTTTTAAAAAGAGAGGAAAAGAATTCAGAAAAGGTATCAGTTTGCCATGTTTTGTTGTTAAGATCTGAGAAAAAATTCTGATGAAGCTGACACATATTTCCATTACAACATAAATCACACACCTAGCTTCAGAAAACTTCATCTGGTTTTCTTCTCAGAGTAAATGAACAATAAAAATATCCCAGAAGGTTGAAGTGGATGTGGAGTTCTAGGCTGTAATCACAGTCTAATTCAAGCAAACTGCAATTATGCATGAATAACAAGTTGAAGTAGCACTGCCCTGTGGAGATTAAGTACTGAAACCAATCTCTGTCTTAAGGGAAACCTGCTATGCCAAGGTGGAATGTAAAAAACCCATAAAAATACTTGGTCTGCAAAGCAGGCTTTATTTTATTAAGCATGTTGGAAGCGATACACCTACAAATGTCTAAAGTAATGGTTCTTTTAGTTGGTATTATGGATTTTTGATTTTAAGGAGCCAATCAAAAGTCCAGAAGAAAATTCCAGAATCAATCCTATGCTGCACAACTTTTCAATGCTATTTTTATGCTTTTGTTTTGTATTTCTAGACTAGACCTACTAAACTTAGAGTATGCAGATCCTTTTTGGCTTATGAATTCTAGGAGAGCTGGCAGGAGTCCTGCTTTAGCTGAGCTTCTTTCTGATTGGACTCTCAACCCCTGCTATGTGTCATTGAGTTTGGGAGGTCAGATGCTCTCTGCTGAGTGCAGCAAGTCCTGATATGAGGTCTCACACTGCAACCCCTCCCATGCTGGACTATGCAACATGGGGCATCTGCCTGCCCATACCTCATCCTTTCCTTTTCATTGTATTCACTGATGACAGGCAGGACAATTTGGGCAGTCCAGCTGCAAAAGACTTCAAATACCTGAGCTAAACAGCCCAAATGACCAAAGCTGCCAAGTGAACTTTTAACTGCTATGCTGAATTGTGAGCAAGTTCCACTGTCACCTTCATTTCTATAGCTAGGTCAATGAGATTGTCATGCCACCCTTCATGTTAAGTTAAAAAGAGAAGATTAAAAATGAGACCTTTAGTTCTTGTCTCTTGTAGCTAAGGTCTTTATTTTTAGCAGTTTGTGAGGTATTTGAGACTGGTTGCTTCTAAGAAATCCAGTTGGCTGATTGTCTGGTGGAAAGCCACAAGAGAGCAAAAAAAGAACCCACTTGAAAAAGTACTGGAGTCAACAAAATCAAAAAGTTGTGTTGTTATTCTTTGTACCTAAAATTTGGAGCCTTGATTAGCTATTAACTATTACACTGAATAGCAATAAACAGGTAACCATTGGACATGGTGCTCATTTATTCTTGCCCAACTGTGGGCTCTGTGGGAGCACAGCACTTGTTCCATACATGGCAGATATTTGATATGCTGTCTGTCCTGTAAAGCTTCTGAGGATTAACAACAAAAAGCCTTACAAACGTGCTACCTGAAATGTCAAACACACACACACACACACACACACACACAATCTAGGTTCAATTTTTTATTCCACTAAGAGCTTTTTTATGTGATCTTGGGCAAATTATTTAACTTTTCTCCCTCCATTTTCTCCTCTGTAAAACTGAAACCTTGCTTTGCTGAAAGGAAGGGGGAAAGGACCAGCTTTGGCCTTATTTCAGCACAGAGATCACCTCATGGACAATGGAAATATGAATTAATTTCTTCTAAGAAAATAATTTATAATATATTCCTCCTGAACTAGCCATAAAATAGAGAGTGCTTACATCTTCCCTCTTTTTTATTACCTATCTCATATCTTGGTAAAATAGGCTGTACAGAAAACTAGCTGCCTAGGTCCCCCCCAACCCATGCACACAAATGACAGCATGCATTTGACCTCTGGAAGCATAAGAAAGTAAGCATTCTAGCCCATTTGCTCTCTCTCCATTAAACTAGAAGAATTACCTTTGGCAAAAGGCTGATTTGTGTCAAATCTTCAGAAATAATGGCAGAAACTTGCATCGTAGCCTCCTGTGTTTTAAGCCTGAACAAAGTCAACAACAGCTATAAAACAAATTGAAAAGGTGAAAGTATATCTCATTATTAAGCAGACTTTTTCTAGCCCTTCTCTGGGCTGACAGCACTTTTGAACATTTATATGGCCTAGGATTAATATCACAACTGCCTACAAGTAAAAAATTACCCTAGTTGGTATCAAAAAGCCTCAGTGGATGTTTTATACTTGAAATCAGTTATTTCTTGCAATGCTAAACTAAAATCACATGTTCTGCCTTGAAGAAGTGCTTCTGTTTCTCTGTTTACATACCATGAACAAATGTTTAAATTGCTCCTTCCTCAGAGCAAAGCTCAAAAGGAAAAGCTAGGCCACTCTCCACACAAAGCAGGCGAGACCTGGTGCTTCATGCCAGCTCCTCAGGGCTCCCAAGAAGCTGAACTCTGTCCTGGTTCCTGGCCTGATGCAGTCAGTTAGAAGGCTTTGTTCCTTTGTTCTTCAACATTGTGCAGATATTGTGGATCCTCTTCTGCAAACCAATAGGACACACAGGGTCAGCTGGGGGGACTCTCATGACGAATGTGCATTGCCATGTATAAAAGAGGGACACAAATTCTTCAGCAGATTATTTTGGACTGCTTCATATGGTGAGAGCTGTGACCTCATTCCTGCAAATGTATTTCAGAAATATTGAGAATCTGACCTGCAAATAAAAAAATTGCCTCTAAGCAGAAATGAATTTATGATAAAACAAAATAAGAACTCCTATAACATCTG
This sequence comes from Pogoniulus pusillus, assembly GCF_015220805.1. Lineage (NCBI taxonomy): Eukaryota > Metazoa > Chordata > Aves > Piciformes > Lybiidae > Pogoniulus > Pogoniulus pusillus. The sequence goes on from NC_087267.1 coordinate 34,853,864, forward strand.
AAGCATCTGGAGAAAATGGCACAAGATTATAGCTTTAACCAATATTGCACACATCTAAACAAGTTGGAGTATGTTTTTTCACAGTATCACAGTATCACCAAGGTTGGAAGAGACCTCACAGATCATCAAGTCCAACCCTTTACCACAGATCATCAAGGCTAGACCATGGCACCAAGTGCCACGTCCAATCTTGCCTTGAACAGTCCCAGGGATGGAGACTCCACCACCTGCCCGGGCAGCCCATTCCAGTGTCCAATGACTCTCTCAGTGAAGAACTTTCTCCTCACCTCCAGCCTCAATCTCCTCTGGCACAGCCTGAGGCTGTGTCCTCTCGTTCTGGTGCTGGCCACCTGAGAGAAGAGAGCAACCTCCTCCTGGCCACAACCACCCCTCAGGTAGTTGTAGACAGCAATAAGGTCACCCCTGAGCCTCCTCTTCTCCAGGCTAACCAATCCCAGCTCCCTCAGCCTCTCCTCGTAGGGCTGTGCTCAAGGCCTCTCACCAGCCTCGTTGCCCTTCTCTGGACACGCTCAAGCATCTCAATGTCCCTCCTAAACTGGGGGGCCCAGAACTGAACACAGTACTCAAGGTGTGGTCTAACCAGTGCAGAGTACAGGGGCAGAATGACCTCCCTGCTCCTGCTGACCACACCATTCCTGATGCAGGCCAGGATGCCACTGGCTCTCTTGGCCACCTGGGCACACTGCTGGCTCATGTTCAGGCGGGTATCAATCAGCACCCCCAGATCCCTCTCTGTCTGGCTGCTCTCCAGCCACTCCGACCCCAGCCTGTATCTCTGCATGGGGTTGTTGTGGCCAAAGTGCAACACCCTGCACTTGGAGCTATTGAACCCCATCCCATTGGACTCTGCCCATCTGTCTTTACCTTGTTTCTACCAATTCCTAATTTTGTAGTAGTTAACTTGGTATCTTCAACACTCTTCATGAGTCACATGTGAAGTGTCTGGACAGCATATGCTCTCTGAATGAACAGATTTTTTTCAAACATGATTACTGATAGTTTTATGAGCTTCTCAAACATCAGTATGTACAGAAATCAGTCATCTGAGTGCCCAGAGGAAAGGAGCTGCAATGATATAAATTAGAGAAATCACACTTTTTCTGATCTTCCATAAGCTCATTCGTTCTATTTGCAACTTCTTATTTGTGAACCTGGGGCCTGTCAAAGTATCTCCTAATTCACAGAAAGAATGTTGTCCTCTTTTCAGAACAATCACAGAATCATAGAATGGGCTGGGCTGGAAGGGATGTCTAAAGCACATCTTGTCCAATCCTGCTGCTGTGAACAGAAGCATGCTCCACTAGATCAGGTTGCTCAGAGCCTTGTCAAGTCTCATCTTGAATATCTCTGTGGATGGAGGCTCAACCACCTCCCTGGGCAATCTGTTCCAGTGTTACACCAGCCTCATGGTAAATAACTTGTTCCTAATATTCAATCTAAATCTCCACTCATTGCAAGCCTATCACTCAGGCCTTCGGAAACAGTCCCTCTGCAGCCTTCTTGTAGGCTCTTTCAGGTACTGGAAGGCTGCTTTTAGGTCTCCCTGGAGGCAACAATAAGAGACATTTTTATGTGTTCATTGCAATAAAACTTCTGTCCATTGAAAAAATAATAATTTAATAGCCCTTTTCTTTCCAATAATTCTGACATTTCAATATAGCCATGTAATTTTTGGCATTATGAACCGTTGTGATGTGGGCTTAAAGCTGAACTGAAAGGCCTTTATCCTGGTAAAATGCAGCTGGCATAGGTTCTTTCCCAATACAGATTTGTCTTCCTTTCACATTTAAGCATCAAGCCCTGAGGAATACTTAAGGTAATATGCAGTATGAATTGCACACAGCATACTGACCTGTTTTTAAATACAGTCTATTTATTCTTTACTATGCAAATCACTTGATTTTTTTCGTGTAAAGCTTGCATCCAGGCCAAGGATAGAGCAGCACCCAGTGATTGATTCAGGTTTACAAGCAATTCTGCCAAGTTCTGCCTTGTTAAATTCACACACACCACATCATCTTCTTGACCTCATTTACCTTTTAAGAAGCCAAAACCTGAAGCAAAGGAGATTTGATTTTAAGTAGTTGTTTCTCCTTTGTATATTTGAAACTATTGAATAAACAGGTACTTCTGTAAAAGGGCACTGTTTGGTACACAGGTAGCATCAGAAAGCATTATACCACACTGGAACAGCAAGCAGGCAACCTTTGAGAAAAGCATGAAAAGAAAACAGATTATATTAGCTACAGACATTCCTGTTGTTACATTTTGTTTTAATTGTTCACATTAGAAAAAAAAAGGGGGAAAAAAACCCTTCTTCCTTTCTTCTCTTTCATCCCTCTCCTTTTCTCTCCTTTCTCTCTTCTCTTTCTTCATATTTCTCAGTCTCTTTTTTACCTTTCCCCCTTTCAGTCCCTTTCTCATGCCTCATTTTGATTTGTCTTCTAAGTTTTTCAGTCTTTATGTTCATGAGAGTCATAGTGTTTTCATTAGGAGAAAAGAAAAATGAAGGTACAGGTAGTGGGGCTAAAAAGCTAATGAGACAGTCTGTCCGATTTAAGGGACAAATCTAGCACTGCAAATCGATGTGACTCCAGTGAATCCAACTTACAGTTGTCATTTATTATTTTATTTATGCTTTTTACTTGCCTGAAGTATCACTACAGCTGAATTATTGCTCCACATTCATGATTTCAGTTAATTGCTGTTGCTATTTTTGGTGCTTGGTATCTAATTCTTAGATTTTTTTTTGGTTGACATCGTGCAAGTATTCACTGCTTGCCTGCAACTGATAATTGTGAGAAACACTGACTCAAGGCTTTTGTATTTCTACTTGCTCTGTATGTAATTTCACTATAATTTTAGGAAGTTTAACCTAACACGAATCCTGCCAAATCCCTCAGGAATGGAGCTCACTTCATGGGAATTTTTGGCTATCTGTCCAGAGAAGGGCAACAAAGCTGGTGAGAGGCCTGGAACACAAACCCTATGAAGAGAGGCTGAGGGAGCTGGGGTTGCTTAGCCTAGAGAAGAGGAGGCTCAGGGGTGACATCATTGCTGTCTACAACTACCTGGAGGGACATTGTAGCCAGGTGGGCGTTGGCCTCTTCTCCCAGGCAACCAGCAACAGAACAAGGGGACACAGTCTCAAGTTGTGCCGGGGTAGGTATAGACTGGATGTTAGGAGAAAGTTCTTCCCAGAGAGAGTGATTTGCCATTGGAATGGGCTGCCCAGGGAGGTGGTGGAGGCACCATCCCTGGAGGTGTTCAAGAAAAGCCTGGCTGAGGCACTTAGTGCCATGGTCTAGTTGAGTGGCTAGGGCTGGGTGCTAGGTTGGACTGGATGATCTTGGAGGTCTCTTCCAACCTGGTTGATTCTATGATTCCATGAATCTATGATATAACACTTGTGAAAGCAGACTGGCTTTAGGCTCAGAGAGGAGGATGAAGGGGCCACAATCGGCATTCACAAGGTGTCTGACAGCATGAATTCCCAGGCCTTCACAGTCTCTCTTTACAGCGGTCTCCTTTTGACAGTGCCTCTGTTCCATGCACGTATTCTGCAGCCACTTGCAGAAGTTGTTTCTGCTGAAGACTTGTTTATGCAGCAGTGAACTAGAATCACAGAATCATAGAATGATCTGGGTTGGAAGGGACCCTAAAACCCATCTTGTTCCAAACACCCTGCTGTGGGGCAGAGACACCTTCCACTAGACCAGCTTCATCTGACCTGGCTTTGAACACTTCCAGGGATGGGGCATTCACAACCTCCCCAGGCAATCTCTTACAGTGCCTCACCACCTCCACATTGAAGAGTCTGTTCCTTAACATCTAATCTAAATCTACACTCAGTTTAAAGCCATTAGTCCTTGTCCTGCCGCTACAAACCCTTGTAAAAAGTCCACCACCTCTTCAGGTGCTGGAAGGCTGCCAGAAGACCTCCTTGGAGCCTTCTCCAGGCTAAACAACTCCAGCTTTCTCGGTGTGTCCTCAAAGTGTCCTCTCTTAACCTTTATTTGTGGTATCCTAAGGCCCATCCATTATGTAAGCCTGTCTTACCAGCTAAACCACAAGCTCTCCATGAGCCAGTATCCATTTCCACACAGTGGAACAATGGAACAAGAGATGGATGGTTATTACTGCAGTGATGATCTGTCTTTAAGGTTCTTCCATATTAAGCTCAGTACAACAAAGGGTCTTGTTCTGAAGCTCAGATTCATTGCCTCTTGCGTTTCCTGTAACTGTTACTTCTGTTAAAGAGAAGAACACAATGAAACCATCTGTATAAGAGTTATTTAGGAAACTGTATCTGGGGATGCCATTGCTTTGAGACTAAAAAGAAAAAACAACAAAAAAAAAAGAAGTGGAACAAGAATGTTTTCTGTTTGCACAGAGATATCATTCCTTGGCTCTCAAAATCTTCACCTTTGAGGACCACCAACTGTGAACTTTTTAGTGATAGAATGAATTTACTGCATTTCAAGGGCATTACCAGAAACTGAAAAGCTTCCTGCCTGTGGATTTATTGTTTCTTGCGCTATAAGAACTCTTTCTAGGTTGTTGGGCTTTTTTCTTCCCCCCCAGTGATGATTATTTTAGTAGATTAGTCTTTAAGAAGATATGACACTGTTAATTCTACAGTAAGTGATATTAAAAGGCAAGATTAATAATAATAAGATAATGATTATCTATTAATTATTTTTTCCCAAAGCATAAAACTCTAAATTAAATCTTATTTGGTAGTATTAATTGATGATCCTGCTACTGTTGCTACTACTGAACACACAAAGAGATGGAATATTATGTTGATGCAGTGCATGGGAAGTGAATCAATTAGAAGTATAAAATATTTATGTCTCTGAGCTGTAAGGTGGCACACTGTAGGTTAGAAATAAAACATGAAGTTTGAAGGCTGGTAATTTAAGCCCAGATCTTTCTACAGAGACATCCTTATCATTCTCCACAGTGCCCATTTTTCAGCATGTTTTCTGATGATTGCCTTAAGAATATAAACACAAAGGTTAAAGTGGGCATGAATCAGTGTGAGTGTGTGCTTTTGCTTTTTTCAGACATTTCCCAAATAGGCCAATCTATCAGCAAAATCCTACAGCTTTGATTTTGTTTGGTTTTTTTTGAGTAAATGGCAGTAAGTGGGGTGGATATTAGGAGGATAGAGACTCCCTTTTAACAAGGAGTCCCATAGAAAAGACAAGAGTCTAGTTGAGAGGCGTCCTGCCCATGGTGGGGAGATTGGAGTAGATGATGTCTGAGGTCTCTGCCAACCTGAACCATTCTATGATTTTATGAGTTGGTCTTTGTTGATGCAAAAGGAGCCAAGACATGATCCAAGTAAACAGGCTAATCAAAACTTAATGGCACTTCAGTATTTCAAAGGCACCTGTTGCCATTTTGGATTTAATGGAGTCCAGGTTCTCAAGACTAAGATATTCTCAGTATTTTACAGACTGCAGTTTAAAGATTAAATTTCATCCTGGCCTCTAAAAACATATAGGTAACACATTCTTCACACGCACACACCTGGATTCTTATAGAGGCTTCCACTTTCTGAGCTCACTTATAATATAGTGGTATGTTTATAAAATATCTGTGGTACATGTGTTATGCTGAAGCTTGCATTTAGTCATTTACCTGCACCAGTGAAGGGTGAAATTGATATTACTGACATCAACAGCAGACTTGCAGCTTACCTGGGATTCAGACTTTCATTTACTAGTACCTCTGAGCAATGCTGAGCCTGCTGCAATGTACCTGTACAGATACAGATGGTTGTCCACACAAAATATCTAACTCATGACACACTTTTAGCAGTCTCACTTGCAAATTATGTTATATTGCACAGTGGTTCAGAAAGTTAGCCAAAATTCAGTTGTTACTGTTTGTACTTCATGGTTTTGTTACTGGGGCAACTGTTGACCTTTGCTATGGAAATGTTGCTTTCAGACTTTGAAAGACTGGCAGTGCTGCACATACTTATTTTGATTATGAAATAATTTTCACAGATAAAAGTGGAATTAATGGGCATGCTGGGAAAGGCCTGGAATACTTGGATGTAAACAGCTAGACTAACTATGGCAGCAGATTAGCAGCATATGCACAAAATGTAAGTAAAACAAACTTCCAAGTATTTTCACATAAATAAGATTAAGCGTCAGAAGAGAGAAAATCTGTTGTAATAATGTACTGGACCATGATTTCAAATCCAAATTTATGTCTGGAAACTTACTGCTCCTGAAAGACATCTGCTGGATGGGTAGGCAGAGGTCAATGGGATGAGATTTAACAAGGCCAAGTGCAGGATTCTACACTTTGGCCACAACAACTCCAAGCAATGCTACAGGCTGTGGACAGAGTGGTTGGAGAGCAGCCAGGAAGAAAGGGACTTGGGAGTACTGGTAGGTAGTAGGCTGAATATGAGCCAGCAGTGTGCCTGGGTGGCCAAGGGAGCCAGTGGCATCCTGGCCTGTATCAGGAACAGTGTGGCCAGCAGGACAAGGGAGGTTATTCTTCCCCTGTACTCAGCACTGGTCAGGCCACACCTTGAGTACTGTGTCCAGTTCTGGGCTTCTCAAGAGAGATGTTGAGATACTGGAATGTGTCCAGAGAAGGGTGATGAAGCTGGTGAGGGGCCTGGAACACAGTCCTGTGAAGAGAGGCTGTCTACAACTACCTGAAGGGAGGTTGCAGCCAGGTGGGGCTCAGTCTTTTCTGCCAGGCAACCAGCAACAGAACAAGGGGACACAGTCTCAAGTTGTGCTGGGGGAGGTAAAGGCTGGATGTTAGGAGGAAGTTCTTCACAGAGAGAGTGATTTGCCATTGGAACAGGCTGCCCAGGGAGATGGTGGAGTTGCTGTCCCTGGAGATGTTCAAGAAAAGATGGATGAGGTACTTAGTGCTATGATCTAGTTGATTGGATTAGGGTTAAGTGATAGGTTGGACTGGATGATCTTGGAGGTCTCTTCCAACCTGGTTGATTCTATGGCTCTATGATTCTATGATTAAAAGAACTTGCAGAGTGCCCGCTGTATAAAGGCCTGCCCAAAACTTTCCTGATGCTCTCTGTAATGCTTCCCTCTGCATTATATTTGGTCTGTTTAGTGATTTCTAATGCACCATGATGGCTGTATTAGAATCTCGTTAAAACCTTAAATCTCAGCTTCTCTCTGATGAGCTCTGTCTGATGGAACAGGAGTATCAGGTTCAGAGCATCAAAGCAAGAGCATTAACTTGCTCATATTACAGAAATCCAGACAGATCTCCTGCCCTCCTATTTCACCTGTTGCCAGAGGTCTGCAAAGGGCCATGTGGCAACAGTCAAACAGAACCATATGTGTGGTCCTGCCAGGTGCTTACTTCCAAAGTCTTTTCCAGGGAGCTGCCTGCCTTGAGATTTCCAGTGCAGTTATCTGTTGGTAACTGCTGTTACCCCAGCTGCTACCCACAGTGTTTTTTCTTCCTCTGTTTGGGGAATGAAGTATTCAGTACAGAAGAATGAAGAGAAGAGAGAGCTTCCACATTTCTTTTCCACATCTTTTCATGAAAATGTTTCCACAACAAAGGTGATTTAAAGTTTAACTACTAATCCTTTCCTAAACCATTGTTCAAACTGATCTCCAGTACATCACAGTTATTTGATGGGAAAGAAAACTGCTTCCAGTTTTGATGTCCCCGTCATAAGAAGGACGCAGAGCTGCTGGAGTCCAGAGAAGGGGGACAAGGATGATCCAAGTGCTGAACCCCCTCTGCTGAGGGAGCTGGGGTTGTTCAGCCTGCAGAAGAAAAGGCTTTGGGGTGTCCTTAGAGCTGCCTTCCAGTACCTGAAGGGATCCTACAGGAAGGCTGGAGAGGGACTTTTTGAATGGGTGTTTAGAAACAGGACAAGGAGGAATGGGTTGAAGCTGAGGGAGAGTAGAGTTAGACTGGATTTTAGGAAGAAGTTCTTCAGCAGAAAGGTGGTGAGACTCTGGAATAGGTTTCCTAGGGAGGTTGTGGATGCCTCCTCCCTGGGAGTGTTGAAGGCCAGGTTGGATGAGCAGCTGAGTGTAATTGAAAGGTATCTCTGCCCAGGGCAGGGAGATTGGAGTAGATGATCTCTAAGGTCTTTTCCAACCTTGAACATTCTATAATTCTTTGATAATCTCAAAGTCTTATGAAGAGGAATGTGATTATTATCTCCCTACTCTAGTTGTCTTTAGTATGACTTCTTCCATTAGAGCTAGTCACTGTTGAAGCAACTGTTCAAACCAAAAGAAAGTCACCTTTGCAGCAACTCACCTGGCCTATTTGATCTTTATTAGACTGCTCCAAAAGTACCTCTTTCTCTCAATGAGCCAAACAGCCTAAATGGCTCTGTGCTGGAGATGCCTGCATTTAGTGAGATGAATTCCATGGCCTCTGGCATTTTTTTGACAAATGAAAAGCATCCTGATGGAACAGAGATAGCAGTACCTGTTTGTCACCCACATTGCTGTGAAGCATCATGAGGGGGCAGTGGAAGGAAGTGATCACTCCCAATGTTATTTCTGGCTCCAGTTTGCATGCCTTACTTGGAAAACAGGAGTTGGATTTCTATCTGAGTAAAGATGGGTCAGCCACTTTTGGAAAAACAAAATCCTTTTGTGTCCCTTTCAGCATCTCTCATGTTCTTCTGTGTTTACTACAAAACCACATATGCACAGATGTGAAAAAGCATAGAAAAACACCAACAGGATGGCCAAGGGATCAAGCCCAGGCAGCATGGGTTTAGGAAGGGCAGGTCCTGCCTGACCAGCCTGATCTTCTTTTGAATGTGGGGCAGGCTGTGGATGTAGTCTACCTGGATTTCAGCAAAGCCTCTGACACTGTCTGCCACAACAAGCTCCTGGCAAAGCTGGCACCTCATGGTTTGGACAGATTCACTCTGATACGAGTCAACAACTGGCTGGAGGGCTGGGCCCAGAAAGTGGTGGTGAATGGTGCCACATCCAGTTGGCAGGCAGTCACTAGTGGTGTGCCCCAGGGATCAGTGCTGGGCCCAGTCCTGTTCAATATCTTTATTCATAATCTGGACCAGGGGGTTGAGTCCATTATCAGTAAGTTTGCAGATGACACCAAGATAGAGCAGGTGTTGATCTGTTGGAGGATAGGAGAGGCCTACAGAGGGACCTTGACAGGCTGGATGGGTGGGCAGAGGTCAATGGGATGAGATTTAACAAGGCTAAGTGCAGGGTTCTACACTTTGGCCACAACAACTCCAAGCAGTGCTACAGGCTGGGGACAGAGTGGCTGGAGAGCAGCCAGGAAGAAAGGGACCTGGGGGTACTGTTAGATAGTAGGCTGAATATGAGCCAGCAGTGTGCCCAGGTGGCCAAGAGAGCCAATGGCATCCTGGCCTGCATCAGGAACAGTGTGGCCAGTAGGATGAGGGAGGTTATTCTTCCCCTGTACTCAACACTGGTCAGGCCACACCTTGAGTGCTGTGTCCAGTTCCGGGCCCCTCAATTCAAGAGAGATGTTGAGGTGCTGGAATGTGTCCAGAGAAGGGCAACAAAGCTGGTGAGGGGCCTGGAACACAAACCCTATGAGGAGAGGCTGAGGGAGCTGGGGTTGTTTAACCTGGAGAAGAGGAGGCTCAGGAGTGACCTCATTGCTGTCTACAACTACTTGAAGGGAGGTTGTAGCCAGGTAGGAGTTGGTCTCTTCTCCCAGGCAACCAGCAACAGAACAAGGGGACACAGTCTCAAGTTGTGCTGGGGGAGGTATAGGCTGGATGTTAGGAGGAAGTTCATTGGAATGGGCTGCCCACCAGCTCATTCCAGGGAGATGCCATCTCTGGAGGTGTTCAAGAAAAGATGGATGAGGCACTTAGTGCCATGGTCTAGTTGATTATATAAGTCTGGGTAACAGGTTGGATTGGATGGTCTTGGAGGTGTCTTCCAACTTGGTTGATTCTATGATTCTATGAAAGTAAATGAAACACTTAGGAGAATTTTTCAGACATGTGTTTTGCAGACCTAAGATGCCTATTGCTGCCTGTTCTTATCCATATCTGATGTTGTTCTCTGAAGTACCAAAGTATCCATGGCAAGGAGGTTGGAGCAGATGAACTCTCAGGGCTGTGGTTCTGTGATACTGTCTCTCACTATTTTTTCTTTCCTATCTGTGAGTTACTCATCAAGAAAACCTGGCTTCTAACTTAAGAGATGGAGGAAAAATAATTTCCCTGAGTTATACAGTTCACAAGTTGGTTCTAGCTTCATATGAATCATTGCCTCCTGCCTGGGTACAACCCATCCATGGCTTTTTGTGGGAAGTATGCTATATTATTTGTTTTGGAAGTCATATATGAAAGACTGCCACTTCCTTGTAGGCAGGGATTTTCCTGGGGTTTATGTGGCCTTGTAGAAAGCAGAGAAAAAAATGTTTTGGCCAGTGTAAGAAGTGCTGTGTAGACTTCAGAGCACTGCTGCATTAGCTTATTAATATTTACTAATTAATATTAACTGAAGCATTTCTCACAGAAGATTAGGAAATAATTTCTCCCTTCTTTTGCTCCCCATAGTTTGGTTGCAGGAACAAGCCCCTAATGCTACTGCTCTTGATTGCCATCAAGCTCTGAACTTAGGTTGTTACAGCCAAAGGGAATGCTCCTAGCATCCTAAAATCAGCATGTTTCAATAAAATTCAAATTTTCAGTGAAATTTTTCTGTGGAAGTTTTTTTCAGTCACCCTCACATTCTGATTCTGCTAATGGGCTACTGTGGCTCAGGTGTATTTTTCATTCAGTGGAGAATGCCTCTTGAGTTTCAAACGAGGAATTAAAAAATATGATGGAGAAATAGCAGCTTGGAAAAGATGATATTTTGCAACGACCTTTCTATTTAGTGCCCTGAAAATTGCAGCTGAAAACTACCTTGATGGAGAAATGCATGACTAATTGATTGATCAATAGCCTGAAGATAGCTTTTTCCCAGGATAATTCATCCAGACTGATTCTTCAGGGAATTCTTAAACACTGTGAAAGTTCCCAGGAGGTAAACTGGGTGGATGAATCTTCAACAGTTAGTCACATTAAAATGATCTAATTTAAATCTGTTCTCTGTCTTGTACTTTCCATAATTGCTTACAGACAGTAAATTAGGTGCCATGTCTGAACATTGGTGTGGTGCATTCCTTTTATGCAGATAACATGGAAAAGTCAGTCTGTGGATTGAACACCCACACGCCAAGACTAGGAGCACAGATCTTAATGTAATACAAACTGTGACAGTAAATTAGTGACAGCAGAGTTATTGTTCTGCTTCACATGTAGGATTTCCTGGCCTGCTACCAAAGGAAGGAAGAATAAATACACAAGGAGAAGCAACTGAAAAAAGAGAAGTGCTTGTGTTTTGTTATTCCTGATTCCCTCAGCATGTAGATGTAAAGGAGGAGAATCCTCCAGCTCCCTATTGGAGATGATGACCTTTGCTCCTATTATACATCTTGCTCTGGGCTGGGGTGGCTAATGGGTGAAGGCAAGCAGTGAGGAAGGAGTTAAGAGTTTGCTTAAAAAATATTCTGTTGGTACCCTGTGTTGTGGAGGCAGGGAATTAACATGGTTGAGTCAGATGTATATATATAAAAATAGAATTATTTTCCTGAAACCCCACCCCCAAAACTACATACAGAAATTAATTTAGTTTAATTAGCAGACTCAGTTTCATTGAGAAGATCTTACAAAGGACACCATAGATAAATTTGGCTATTTTAGAAGTCAGGAAATGGGAAAGGCTAAGCTATAAACACAGCTTTTCCACTATTAGTCAGGCTGAGCAAAAAAGTTGCACTACTCACAGGTGAGCCAGGCTGTCTGGGAGAAAGGGTGATCCAGCTGCTTGTCAGCTCTCTCTCTTTCAAAAGACATCTGAGGCTCCTTAGGCCTGTTAAGCTTGCACAAAGGGGTGCTTATGGTGGGGAGCTGTCCAAAGCAGGGACGGTCCTGTCCCTCAGGAGCTTGTCCTTTGTAGCTTCAGGGGGACTCTCTCTGCAGGAACTAAGAGCTCTAAGGCAGGAACCCCAAGGCAGGAAGTACCCCAATATTTATACCTTTCCTGGACAAACAGCCGAGTTACCATTTCCTAGGCATGAAGCCCACAGCCAATCACCAGCCTGATTCCAGCACGGGCATCTGCACAGGGCACCCCTTTGCTCCTCCCGCTTCAAGCCTGCAGAGCAAGGGAGGGGGAAACAGGTTTTTTGAGCCTTTTCTCTCCCATTCAAATATGAAGGGAGAGGAATTTTGGGGTATCCAGGACTCCAGGACACCCTGCTGTCATTTCTACAGCTGCCTGAGTGACATAGCTATTTGAGGGGCTTGTACCTACATTTACCCCTTTTAAGAGCAGCTCCATGGGGGCTGATGGAACAGAGACTGTTCACAGCTATCCCAATCTGTCACATGAAGCTAATGGTGTTTAAAACTTTAAGTAGCTGAAGGGACATGTGGGTGCAGTTTAGGTAGCAATCTTGTACCCAGATTGGAATCAGAGCAGAATTCTCTGAGTAGCAGGTATCTCTCAAAACTGATGTGCCAGTGCAGTTTGGTGTAAGTGGGGGAGCATCTCATAAGCTTAGCTGCCCACAGCCTCTGCTGTTTTGTCAGTCTTCTTTCCAATATCCCTTCTGTAACATACCCAGCAAGGGTTTTATTTCATCAATTTTATTAGATTTTTGCCTAATTTTCTCAACAAAAGAAGTCAAACATAGTGATGGCAATAACATTTCTTTTTGAGATTTTTGGAGCCTGAATTTCAGAATGGATAGGAAAGCAGATATTATTGGTCACTGTATGAAATGATGCATGAGATTAAAAACAAAAGATTGTCATGCAACCTGTAGTTGAGATTATGAGCATAAATTGTGATAACAATTTATGTTTTTTTCCAGTTCATGAACACCACATTTCTGATATGAAAGACCTATTATGGTCCACTCTGTTTTTACCCAGCAGTAACATTCAAGCTGTGATAAAGTCACCTTCATTCTTCTCATCAAATATCCATTAATATGGAATATGCTACTCAAAGGATTTGAACTGAAGCCCAAAACTCCTTGTAGATTTGAAAATGCTTCAGACTATCAATACAGTACCAAGTCCAAATGAACAGTTCCTACAGCAACTACTATGTACATGTGGAAGGAATCTGTCAGAAACAATCAGAGAATCATGGAATCCTAGAATGGCTTAGATTGGAAGGGACCTTACAGGTCATCTACTCCAACCTTCTTGCCATGGCCAGAGATGTCTCTCAGCTAGACTTGCCTGCTCAAGGCCTCATCCTCACCCTGACCTTAAACATGCCCAGGGAGAAGGCATCCACAACCTCCTTGGGCAGCCTTTTGCAGAGTCCCGCTACCAAGTCCATTCAGCAGTGCCTAAATCAGGTACCAATAAGAATTACACCATATTCTGTAACATTGATTTAAAATCTCAATTCTTTCTCATTAAGGGAGGTTGTAGCCAGGTGGGGGTTGGCCTCTTCTCCCAGGCAACCAGCAATAGAACAAGGGGACACAGTCTCAAGTTGTGCCGGGGAAAGTATAGGCTGGATGTTAGGAGGAAGTTCTTGCCAGAGAGAGTGATTGGCATTGGAACGGGCTGCCCAGGGAGGTGATGGAGGCACCGTCCCTGGAGGTCTTCAAGAAAAGACTGGATGTGGCACTTAGTGCCATGGTCTAGTTGACTGGATAGGGCTGGGTGCTAGGTTGGACTGGATGATCTTGGAGGTCTCTTCTAACCTGGTTGATTCTATGATTCTAAGTGGACTATTAACAGATTCATGCCTTTCTGAGGTGCATTTAAAAGGCTGTATCTGTTTGTATCAAAGATGCTGACAACTCATTCTAATAGTTTTTCACAATTTATAATTGCTATGTTCTTTCTGAAGACCTTCTGTCATCTTCATATAATCTCTACCACAAATTTCAAAACAAAATGAATCATAAAGAGACATAAGTAATTGGAAGAAAGCCAGATATCTAAATCAAACACTACCATTACCATCTCAGCAAGCCTAAAATAGCCATTGTCACAATGAAAGAGCTTTCAAAACAGCATGAAGATGTAGCCTACATGTTAATGGAATTATTCTGCACAGTCCAGGACCTTGACAGCTGTATTTAGAACCTCATTTTGTGAAACAAAGGTGATTGCATCACTGCCGTTGGCTGTGTAACAGGAGTAGGTCATGGCACACTTTCTTTGCCCTAAGTGCAAAGCAAAGGGAACCAACAAAGCCACCAGCTGAAAGCTCCAACTTAGGGAGGAAACTCAAAGGCAGGAGATTTCACTTGCCTACCACTTCCATCATGTGAAGAGTGTGGAAATTCAGTACTCAGTATAGCAGCTGGTTTGAACGTGCAAACATTGGGGTGCACTGTAAAGCCTGTAGTCAACCTTACCATATATTCCTCTTGTCTGAATTATGGAAAAGGGCATATATGTTGCATAACGACATATGCATGTTACTGCTATTAATTCAGGGAAAAAAAAAACCTATTAGCAATCAAGAAAATATTTCACAGAAAAAAAAAACCCGCAGGAAAATAGCACAGATAAATGAAACGGGGGATGATACTCAAGACTTTTTAAAAGTTATTAAACATGCTTCATCAGTGCCTTTTCAAACCAACAGTGATAGCAGATATGTGCATAGCCCACCCTGTAATATAATGGACCAAATTTTTACTTCATCAGCAAGAGTTGTATGCAGCAGGTTATGGCTTCCTGACCCTTTTTCCAATGTTGGCTTTTGAGATGGTTAGGACACCTTAGACACTTCTTGTAAGTGCACCTGCTTGCCAGAGCCCTCAGTGGAAAATATAGAGCTAAGTGTACAGTTTTCTAACCACATTTTCTCTCTTCCTCTCCTTGTGCCAGGTACTGACCCTGCCATTAAAGGAGGTAGAAGGGTGAAACTAGCTTAACCTCTTACATGTGTAAGTGAAACTGTATTACTGGCTGTCACCTCCTCAAGGTTTAGAGACTCAGTCTTTTTTATGGTGTATTTATTGATTCAGACACAGTAATGATTTTGTAATATGTAGAATTAGAAGCCCATTTCTGTGGCTAACAGGGAGAGAAAGCTTTCTGTGCCTTTCCTTGCCTTGTAAAGTCGCTATCAACCAGACTGCTCAGCACAAGCAGTCAGCAAACTAGAGCATATCCTTGATTTTGCACCTGAGTGTAATCCAGTGTCTTTGTCTATCTTTACACTTTATACTTCCTGTCAAATTAAATAATCGTTCTGAGCTCTGAAAGGCTGAGAGGTTTCCGTGCTCTGCATGTGCTCTGCTCAATGTTATATTCAAATCTTAGTTTTCATCAATGCTATACTTACTGTCAGTGGGTCTTGTCAAGAGATGCTTTTGTGCCAGTTTTTTTCTTTCTGAAAATGCATTGACATCTAGCAAACTGCTAGATAGAAATCTGAATTAAGTGGACACCTTCTTCTCAGTAAGATTGCATCTGAAATTTCTCCCAAACTCTGTATGGGCCTAAAGGAACTTAAGATAAACTGCTGAGAGAAAATAGTTTTCTGGTATACCAAACAAACCCAAAGCTCTGTGGCAGCTCTGTCTGCACATAGGTAATTTCATAGAGCTTGGTGCAGAGACAATTGCATAAAACTGATTGATTAAAGATAGGTGAATATGATAAAACTGTGAAGTGAAACGTCCTGTTGTCTGCGCTGACCTCTAGGCATGAACATCCCTTGTCAGATGCAAAAGAGAAGCCCTGGCAGCAATCAAGGGTAATCCTAGATGATACTAAGAGACAAGCCTGTCATAACCACTGTTGTGAAATCTAATTGAATATTACTCCTCCACATTAAAGAATGATGCTAGGCTCACAAATAAGCATACTAACCAAGAAGGGCTGAGATTAGCTGGGAGGGCTGTATTTAGAATCACACAATGGTTTGGGTTGGAAATGACCTCCAGAGGTTATCCAGTCCAAATCCTCTGCAGTCAGCTGGGACATCCTCCACTACAGCAAGCTGAAGAGAGCCTTGTCCAACCTCACCTTGAATAGCTCTAGGGATGAGGCCTCAATTACCTCCCTGGGCAACCTCTTCCAGTTCTCCACCAACCTCATGGTAAAGAATGTCTTCCTAACATCCAATCTAAATTTCCTCTTCTCTCATTTCTAACCATTGCCCCTCATTCTATTGCTGCAGGTGTTTGTAAACAATCTCTCTGCAGCCTTCTTGCAGTCCCTCTTTCAGATACTGGAAGGCTGCTGTTAGGTGTCCCTGGAGCCTTTTCTTCTCCAGGCTGAACAACCCCAGTTCCCTCAGTCTGTCCTTGTAGCAGAGGTGCTCCACCCCCCTGATCATCTTTGTGGTCCTCCTCCAGACCCACTTCATCAGGTCCATGTCCTTGCCATGTTGAGGGCTCCAGAGCTGGATGAAGTACTCCGGGTGAGGTCTCACCAGTATTTGTGGATGAGTCACACTGCTTATCAGTCTTGTGAACAAAAGTTCTTTCAAATGTCTATCTTGCCTCTGCTACTTCCAAACTGTCATGCAGAAATAAGAAATGAAGAAAAAAATATCAAAGGTCTTTAAAAATGTCTAAAGTGAGTGCTTCATCTACTCCTGTATAGCTTTCACGACACATTGGTTTGATAATGCAGGTAATGAAAGCAACACAACTTTACTTCAATCAGCTGCTCCAAGAAAGAGCTACTTCTCTGCGTGCAGAAATTCTCCTCTTCAGGCCTAGCCTCCTTGATTTCCCAGTCACCTCTTTCTTGCCTGCACCTTGCAGGCAGTAACACTAATGCCCTTCGGCTGACTTGTAGCTGTGGGTACACAGCTGTCTCCTGTCAGAGTGGAAAACCTGATTGTGCCTGAAAAGATATGCCCTTTCCAGTAAGGAAATGGGTTATCTTTGAAACCCAGGGAATGTTACAGGCTACCTGCTGATTTCATCTTGCTTTGCTCCAGATAATTTTGCTTATGCAATGAAAACATGTAGACTGTGACCTTTCTCTTCTCTAGTATTTGTTGGTGTTTTTCTGATTTTATTCTTCTGATAAGAATAAAAGGTCCCCATACCTTTGTAGGGAGATGTGAAATAAGAAACAGTTTAAACTATTGTCTTGTCACTTTGAATCTAGACTAGAGCAAAATGAAGTTATCAGCATTGTATGTCAGCCCCTTGCTGAAATAGAGAAAGAGCAACAAAGCAGCTGTACTCTTGCCCTGAAAGAGGAATCTAGCTCTTCAAATGGCCTTTTAAATGCTGTTTTGTTATACCTTGCTCATAATAGTGCCACAGCTTGAAATTCTGGAAGAGATTGAAGACTTTGTATTAATGAGGCTTTAATAAAAATTCTCACACAAGTCCTGCTGTTGATATATCATCGAGCCAAGATACCATGCCAGGAACTATTTAATCGCAGTACATCTTCAATGAGTAGGAGAAAATGTTAAATGCATTGAATAAAAACACATCTGGTAGGATGAGATCAGCAAGTCACATTTAGAAAGTCTTCTTTCAATAGAAAAATACAATATAGATGTAGGGCCTAAGCAGAATGTTCTTAGAACTATGATCACTGTCTCCTGTGACATCATCATTCATGTTATGGTAGATATTCAAGTGATGTGTCTGCTTCACTTCATTTTTCCTTTCTTTTCCTCTACAAAGAGGAAAAAACCTCAGTTCAGTCAATGAGAAGTGTTCTGCTCAGCGATACAAATATATCAGGCTGCAAACAGAAGTCACCTTTCAAAATCTAATTTAAATTTAAATTGAGGTCATGTGTTATCATTTTAATATGCAATAGGAGCTTTGCTTTAATTGTTCTAGTTAGAGTCTACTAATCAGTCTATGAAGAGTTAAAAGCAGCATGTCAAGAGAGTGATTCTGCCTCTTTACTCTGGTAAGATACCACCTCAAATACTGTGTTCATAATAAGAAGGGCCCCATCATAATACTCCATCATAGAACTGTTGGAGCAGATGTGATAGTTTGGGTGTTACCTGCCCCCCTACACTTTGGAAATCACCCAGACTAGACTCAGCTGGCTCTGGCCACAAAGATAATCCAAGGACTGGAGCACCTCTGCTATGAGAATAGGCTGAGGGAGGTGGGGGTTGTTCAGCCTGGAGAAGAAAAGACTCAGAGGGTCCCTAGAGATGTCTTCCAGTACCTGAAGGGATTCTACAGGAAGGCTGGAGAGGAACTTTTCCTAAGGTTGTCTAGCAATAGGACAAGGGAGGATGATTTGAAGCTGAGGGAGAGTAGGTTTAGACTGGAAATTGCTCTTCAGTACAAGGGTGGTGAGACTCTGGAAGAGGTTTCTCAGGGAGGTTGCGGATGCCTTCTCCCTGGAGCATTCAAGGCCAGGCTGGATGAGGCCTTGAGCAACTGAGTCTAGTTGAGGTGTCCCTGCCCATGATGAGGAGGTTGGAGTAGATGCTCTCTGAGTTCCCATCCAACCTAAGCCATTCTGCGATTCTATGATTCTATGAAACTGGTCATAGAGGAGAAAAAGTTTCTCTGCTCAAAAACGTGACAGCAGAAACTAGTTTGTAACTTAGTTGAATATTCACACTAGCCACTGTTTTTGTTTGTTTGTTTGTTTGTCTGTTTTGCTATTTTTATTCTTGTAATTAGTGTGTAATAATAATAATAATAATTTCCTTTGTGATGTACTCTGCAACTAAGTTAGAAAAGAGTGCTGTATTCTGGAAAGAAAAAACCTTTTATCTTATAAAACTATGTAACAGATACCTGTATATGAAAGATATTTTCTGTCTTCTCAGATGAAACAATTTGTGCTTAATGTTGTACATATTTATATGTTGTACATATTTATACACATGGAAGATTTAATGTGTGTATACATATTAAAAAATATTGAAAAGCAAGATAGTCACAAACAGCTGGACAAAGGTATGGTAGATATCACTTTCCATTAGACTTTGCTCCTTGTGCTTTTGTTTACTTGCCATTAGATCAATATTTTGTTCAGAAACATCATGCCTTGTATAGGTAATGGGAGAAATGGGGAGATAGAACAGCATCATCATCAAGCAGCAGAGATTTCACCAGCACAGCAGAAGAGCCTGGGGCTCTGAAGTTAACAAGCATAATCTTGTTCATTGATTTTTGGCCTGTAGAAAGGGCAGCAGAGCCATTGATTCCTGTGTGATATCTGCCCTGAGAAGCCTGAACTTAACAAGGTTGATTCCACTGACTGTACCAGTTTTCACATGAGGAAGCAGCATGACTATTCTGTGTCAGAAGAGCTTGTATCTAAAATAGAGGCTTGTCTTCAATTTTGTGATTTTAACCTTGAGATAACCTCGAATAGATACTACAGAGAACACTAGCAGGATTAACATAGCCCACGGCATGCTCTCTTCCAAGCTTTCATACTTGGAGGTTGTGTGCTCCTGTAATGAAGAAGATCATCTAACAGACTGGATCCTCCCTCAAACTTTGATTGGTTTGGGATGTTTTAAAAATTATACCTAAGCATGCTGTTTTTCACAGAACCACATCAATATTTTGACTTTTAAGGTATATTTTTATATGCAGTTGCAGTTGACCATGCTCATTCTATCCATACTACAAGAGAAAGCCAACCTGAGATTCAGAAGCTTTGTGGATACAGTTCGTTTGCTGAACTGTGTGACCTAACTAGGCAGGTTAAAGGGGAATTGTACTAGCTGATGAATGGTATTTAGTAGAACAGCCCAGAATACAGACACAAAATATGCTTCTACCTTGCACCTGTCCCCACCCAGCTACATGAGTGTCTTTTCTGTGACTTTTGATATCTGAAACTACCTCTATGTCTTTACTTCTTTTACATAATTTGAATTTCTACCTTCTGTTTTCATTTGATGTCTAGTGGTTTTGTCATATAAAGCCTTGGCAGAAAGACAGACCTACTCTAAGTCACAAAATAGTCACAAGCCTCTGTGTGAGTTTTAGGTGTGGTTTATACGATGCAAAACTCATAAAAAAGATACTCCCAGGAAGATATGTTGTCTTGACAGGGCTTTAATTAAAGTTTCAGTTCCCTTGTGCTGCTGCTGACCTGGAAAGCAGAGTAGAGCTCTCTCATCTCCATTCACATCTCAAAATGAATGAAGTGACTGATAACGTTTTGTTTGCATCTAACAGGGAGACAGAGAGAAAGGTAATGTTTAAGAATTACTAGAATTTAAAGAACAGTTATTTTACCTTCCCATTTCTTATTAGTAACTCAAACTCATACACTATACTTAAATAAGACAGAAAGGAGCTTGTTCACTTCTTTGTGTGTTTTTTCTTGTTGGTGTTGGGTTTTTTGTTTGGTTTTGGGTTTGTATTTTTTCCTCAGAACAATCCTTTGAAACCTTATTTGCATTGAAAGCACTCACTGAAAAACTGAGGCTCGTGTCAGGGTTCCTATTCTACTCAGAGGATGTAATTTTGCTTTGTAAATTGGTCTCTGCTCTTGAATGAGCAAATAAGCATCCTGGTGGATGCCAATTAGATGAACTTTTGTATCCTAAGTAGAACTGCTGAGAGCAGTTTTGATGGACTGGTTTTGTGTCAGAATATGCTTTCAACTGCATCTAAACCATGCTGCAAAATCAGACTGATTTCTGCAGAGTTTCTGTGATGAAAAAGTTTCCAGTAATGTTTAGACATTTTATTTAGACATATTCAAATCAAGACATCTTAATTTTTGTTTAGTTCCTAAGATTGTTGTTGATTTTGTTAGCGTGGGTTTTTTGTTTGTTTCTTTGGGTTTTTTTGTTTATTTATTTTACTTACAAGCACCCAAATACCATAGCTTAAAAAGTCAGTGTGAAAATATTTCAATTTTGCCAAAAGTAAACATTGAGAAAGGCTCCAACTTTTTTGTTTGTGTGCCTTTGAGACTTATCTTTAAGAGCAAATCTGGAACACTCATTCCTATCAGAATCGAGTCAAACACTGAAATCCTGAAATTCTTTTGAAATAAAACTGCCATTCTCACAGCTCATCTGTAGAGGCAAATGCACTGGCTGCTTTAAATGTTTCCAGCTGCAGTAGTCTAAATCGAGACTTTAAAAACATTTGTGATAGATGTTGCTTTTGGTAATGGCAGCACTGGGAGTAATCACTGACAGGAATAGCACTGATTACTGGTATCTGCCCAAAGCACTTCTCGCTCAGAATGTCTGCCAGCTACCACACCCTTAGTGATCTCTGCAGTGTCTCCAGAAATGCTGGGATTTGTACCAACGTTTGTGGTCACTGGTGTGCTTACCAACCTGCACTTCTACAGCTCCCCTTGTATCTTAGGCCCATGTTATAAGAATTCTAAGTGGGTACAGGGACAGTTATTTGTCAGGAGGATGTTGATCACCATCTTTTCAGGAGCAGGAGCACTATGCGTTTTAAAAGCCGTTTCCACTGTCCCCTAAACACACTGTGGCTCCAGGGAAAGCATATACTTACTTAATCTTGCTTTTAGACAACGATATACTATTCTTTGGCTGTAAAGACCCTTTTATCTCAGCTCCTTCAAGCTACAGCCTGGTGCTGTTGATGTACTGCTGTAATACTTGTTGATCTATGCTCACACACTTAACACCGAATCTTTTCAGAAGCAACTGTCAGGGAAGACGAAAAGTGCTGCACTTCCTACAAAGCCACTTGTGAATTGTAAATTCTGCTTGGATTTAAACGATCAGATTCAGCAGTGATGCCTATTGCATCAGAAGGACAGGGCCTGGCCAGTACTCTAAGATAAGGGGGCACACCAGCTGGATGAGCAGAGGTTTCACAAACCATCACCTTTATGTAATTCCCAAGGTCCAAAATAAAATCCCATTGTCAGTGAGAAGATTCAAGTCCAGAACTGCAGACTGAAAAGCAATCATTGCAGTAAGGGCAACTCAGTGAACATAGAATCATAGCATGGTTTGGGTTGAAGGGGATCTCCAGAGACCCCCCTGCAGTCAGCAGGGACATTCTCTACTAGATCAGCTTGCTCAGAGCCTGACCATGAAGATCTCCAGGGATGAGGCCTCCCCAACTTTCCTGGGCAACTTGTTGCAGTGTTCCAGCACCCTAATGGTAAAGAACTTGTTTCTAACATCCAACCTAAATATCCTCTTGTCTAATTTCAAACCACTGCCTCTTATCCTATCACCACAGGCCATTGTAAACAGTCATGTAGTTCCTGTTCTTTAAATCACCAGTGGTAGAAGTTACTGTGCTTTGCTGAAGCAGGTGGAGAATGAGCAGAAGACTCCTCTCCCTCTCTTTTTTTTATTAGCCCTCTACTGTACGTCAAGGACATTTTTCTAAGAACTTCCCAGCACAGCTAACCTTACCTTAGTGCAAGACCTAATGGGAGCACTGGTGCACACATTTATGTAACACTGACCAGAGAGAACATAACTAAGTTATTTACAGTTAGCAACCAGAGGCTGAGTTGGAGGAATAATTCTGTGTGAAGATTTTTCCTGCGTCAGGCTGCAAAGGTCAGCTGGGAGACTCTGCAGCCCAGAGTCTCGTGAGAGTGGCCATCTGATGGCCACTGTCCCCTCCACAGGCTCGGTTCTCAGCTCCAGCACCCATTTTCCAATGGAAGTTGTAAGAAGCAGCGCGTATCACCAGCCCTGAGGAGCTGTGCTGCTTTGTCTGCCTCTTACTGCACCTATGTGCATTCAGAAGAACTGGGGAGGAAGGAGAAATGTCTTTTCCCTAGCTTGTTGCTCTGTCTTTTGAAGGGAGCTATTTCTTTTATGGTTGGCCTGATGATCAAAATGGTCTTTTCCAACCTGAATTATTCCATGATTCTACGATTGTTCAGTTACCACTTTTACAATTGCCCTGTGTTCCTGTTCCATGAGCTATAGCCAAAAGGAGACTCAATTTATTGGATGCCTGCTCAGCCACTAACTCTGTGTCATAGTGAATGTTTCTGTGGGCAATCAAGTCATTAGATGGGGAACGTTTGATGTGCCTGGAAATGAGGAAGGAGGGAGAATTGTGTCATCTTGACATTTCAAAAGCTTACTGATTTCCAGGAATAAAGATCCTCTTTACCGTTTCCATAGTCTCTGAACCATCAGGCCGTGGTTTCCTGGACTCAACTCTCACAAAGCCCTGGCCTGTACTACTCTGTGAAGAAGAACCTCACACTCTTATGTGTCACAGAATCACAGGATGTTAGGGGTTGGAAGGGATCTCCAGAGATGATCCAGTCCAACTCCCCTGCCAAAGCAGGATCACCTAGAGAATGTCACACAAAGACACATCCAGGCAGGTTTTGAAAGTCCCAAGAGATGGAGACTCCACAACCTCTCTGGGCAGCCTCTTGCAGTGCTCTGTCAACATCACCATAAAGAAGTATCTCCTTGTGTTAAGGTGGAACCTCCTGTGATCTAGCTTGTACTTGTTCCTTGTCCTATCACTGGGCACCATGGAAAAGAGCCTGGCACCTTCATCTTGACACTGACCCCTCAGATATTTATAGATGTTGATAAGATCCCCTCTCAGCCTTCTTCTCTCAAGATTAAAGAACCCCAAGGCTCTCAATCTTTATTCATAGCAGAGATGTTCCCCTCACAGGCTCTCTCCAGCAAATCTCTGTCTCTCTTGAAATGGGGAGCCCAAAACAGGACACAGTATTCCAACTGTGATCTCAGCAGGACAGAGCAGAGGGGAAGCAGAACCTCCCTACGCCTACTTGACACACTTTTCTTGATGCACCCCAGGATGCAATTGGGCCTCTTGGCCACAAGGGCACGTTGCTGTCCCATGGATAACTTGGTGTCTGCTAGACTCCAAGGTCTTTCTCCATGGATCTGTAATAATGCTGATGCTGTTTCTCCTCAGATGCAAGACTCTACATTTGGCCTTGTTGAACCTCACGAAGATCTGGTACAAATAAAGGCAGGGCCATGTTTATAACAGCAGCTAAACAAACTCAAACAATAACTCTCAGAACAGCCCAAGTCCATACAAAACCTGCTCTTCAGAGAGCTGGATGATAAGCCTGAATCTGCATCGTGTTTTGCAAATACTGGAAAGCAAGAGCCTTAAGTTCTACAGCAAATGATGGCTTTATGTCTTTTAAATGACTGCCTCACAGTTTTGGGGGATGAAGTTTGAGTTTTTATTATGGGTTACTAGATGGACAAAAAATGCTTCACTACAGCTAAGAAAAGCCTGGAAAACATTAAGAGTTTAGAGCATTGTGTTGTTCATGCTGCTGGGTTAGCAGCCTCCTAACTGTGCTGTGATTTTTGTAGCTGCAGAAAATGGTATGTTGCAGTTCAGAACTGTTTGGGAGAAAACATTTATTGCATACAGATGAAGAAGCTGGGATTTTTAACTCCTCAGGAGGGCTCTCTGAAATGGATTATATCAAAAGCAACCCATAAACTTTTCATATTCTTATATTAAAATGCTTGTAAGTCTGCACACATGCACATTTTGGCATACCATTTTGTTCTGCTTATGTCCGGTATCACAGAATCACAGAATATTAGGTATTGGAAGGCACCTTGAAAGATCATCCAGTCCAACTCCCATGCCAGTAGGGCAGGATGACCTAGAGCAGGTCATAGAATCATAGAATCATAGAATCAACCAGGTTGGAAGAGACCTCCAAGATCATCCAGTCCAACCTAGCACCCAGCCCTAACCAATCAACTAGACCATGGCACTAAGTGCCTCATCCAGTCCTTTCTTGAAGACCCCCAGGGACGGTGCCTCCACCACCTCCCTGGGCAGCCCATTCCAATGGGAAATCACTCTCTCTGGTAAGAACTTCTTCCTAATATCCAGCCTATACCTACCCTGGCACAACTTGAGACTGTGTCCCCTTGTTCTGTTGCTGGTTGCCTGGGAGAAGAGGCCACCCCCCACCTGGCTACAATGCCCCTTCAGGTAGTTGTAGACAGTAATAGGATCACCCCTGAGCCTCCTCTTGTCCAGGCTAAACAGGCCCAGCTCCCTCAACCTCTCCTCATAGGATTTGTGCTCCAGGCCCCTCACCAGCTTTGCTGCCTTTCTCTGGACATGTTCAGAGAAGGGCAACAAAGCTGGTGAGGGGCCTGGAGCACAAACAAAACTTCATCTTTTGGGACAAACTTCCTTTAGCCATTTCTTTTCCAGACTGGGTTGGACAAACCTCTTCACCTCCCTTCTATTCAGCTAGCCTGCTGGGAGGTCAAAGAAGTATAGTTTCCAGAGACTGTCAGTATAATCACTGCCTATGGATAGTCACCTTCAGCAAAACTATGCTGGCCAAATGCCAGGAAATTTGGAAGATGCCAAAAACCCCACCCCAAAATGACGACCCCACATACGCCCTTCTAGAAGATTCCAAAGTCACAAGGGTATGAGAAACCACTATCTTAATGCTCTGCTGATGTTGCTGACCTGGACCTGTCCACAGAAAACACAAAGGGTTACCTCGCAAATACCTGTATGGTGGTTTGAAACGTGAAAGGGAGATTTACTAGAGTCTTGCTGAAGTCTACAGGGTCACCTAGGAGAAACTGAAGGCAAGACCTGTTCTTGTTTTATTACGTGGTTTTTTCCCTCATCACACAAAATTGCCAAAGTGCAGAATGTTTCACTGCAAATCCCTTTCTTCAGAGGAATATTGAATCTGATGAACCTGGGAAAGGAAAACTCAGTGTTAGCAATCCAGGATCCTTATGCATAAGGAACCCCCTGTTTCAGCCAGCCAGACTGAAGAGTTGTTACTAATCTCATTTCACAGCACTGAGTACCTTAACATTGTTCTTTTGTGTTGCACAATACTATACAACACTGAAACTTTGAGGAGGTAGAAGCTGAAGAGTGAAGCTAACAAGAAGCATTCATTACTCCACAAGCGAAAAAGATGTCTGACCTGTGGCTGCTGCAACTTGAGCAGGAACAGATCCACTTTCTAATAAACTCTTCAGAGGGAGGGAGAAAATGAGAGCGAGAGAGCAGACTAAACCTTTTACAGGATGCTAGGTGCAAGTCTTCTCTTGGCTAACATTCTTTTCAGTCATGACAGCTCTCAGCCAATTCCAGACGAAAGCAGCTGCTTCCTTTGAATGGGCTGTACCATTCCTGAACTCTCTTTTGGCCTCATGTCTGTCAGAATTTGATATATAAACTTTGACTAAAGAACATATGTAAGCCTTTTTTTTTTTTTTTTTTTTTTTTGGTCATTTTGTTTTGGGTCTGAAAAAAATCTTTCAATAATCTTTAAAACTTTCATTGCCTCACAAATGTGTTCTCTATAATATTTTTTTTTTCATATCCTCTTTAGAACTACTCAGTATGTGGCTTTTTTACTTATTTTGGTTGTACATGAAAATTCCATGCTCCATTGCTGATTTCTGTCATTAGGTGAGTACTATTTGATTTTAGCACACATTTAACTTCAGGAAAATGGAAACATTGAGGCACACTCAGGCACTTTTGGTTATTTTCACAAATCCTATGTGCTGTGCTTGTGGCAGAAACCATTTACAAAGCAAGTAACTTTATAGGACCCATTTCTATCAAGTGCTGAGTACTTCCAGCAAAGTGCTTGAGTCCTTTCAGCAAAGTAACCTAAGTATCAAGGTCTTTTTTGGTATTAGGTTCTCCATCAAAGAGCTGTCTGGGTTCCTACTTACATTTACAAAAGTCAAATCTCTCTGCAGCAAAACTTCCTTTGCAGGATTTGCTATTGATTACACTATGCTCCTTCTGCAGCACACTGGCTCTTCCTACCTCATGCTGACTTGCTGAAGTCTTCCCTCTCACTTTGCAGGGAACTTCACTACGGCTCTCAGGAGAGTGAATTTTGATTCATGAGCTGCTTGTCTGTGTCTAAATCCTTTTGCCATGTGTGAACTGTAGGGCAAGAATACTTCCCAACATAGGGCTGAATGTCTCTCTGACCTACCTGACTTTGCTGCAAGAGAACTGCCACCTGATTTTGAGTGCTTAAGAACTGAGAAATCTAAACCCAAAGGCAGTCTTTGAATATGTACTTTAAAATCAGTGAGTCTGTTTGCATTTTGCTTTCTGCCTCCTGCTCCTTCACAATCCATCTGTTGGACCTGCACCAGCAGTCAGAAGCACATGACTTGCACTATAAGATGAAATGCCTTTAAATGGCAATGTGGCACTAGTACAGCATTAAACATCTCAGCAGCAGATAGTGTGAGATTCATGTCACAATTAGCGAGTGGTTGCTTGATATCTTCACCTCAAAGATTCACTGGACTTGTAAATCTGCAGGGGCTCAGTTGGGTGCTCATTGTTACACATCATAGAGATAATGTTAAGCAGGCATCTGTTGAGATCTGGTGAAGCAGAAGGATTCTGTTTGTGTGAACAGGCTTTTTAAAAGGTAGAAATCTTGTTACAACATAAACATCGAGGTATACATATATAAACATTGTTTTATGGAAGAAACGATACACATAAGTTAAAACCAACTTTATATTACATGCTGAAATGGGAGAGCAGCAGCACCTTTATGCTCTGGGTCACAGAGATTCTAAGTACAAGCAAACAACGTGCACTGCTTCTGTCTTGTCATCCTACAGGAAAACACAGATGAGAACAGCAAAAGATTGAGTAGTAGCACCTGTGCAGACCCTGAGCTAGGAAGAATAGGACACTACAAAGCCTAATTTTGAGAGAGCTTTCTGGATGACACTCCTAAGTTAGTGCCCGCAGGCTGCTCTGTGTGCCCAAACCAAAGCGAGCACGTTTGCATTCTGCAGGCTGTAGTCCGCAATGCTGGGGACGTTGCTGCTCTCTGCTGGTGCAAAGGCAGGCTTAGGAAAACATTGCTGAACGGAAACCTGCTCTGACAAAAGCTGCCTAGAGCTGTGCAGAGAACTGGCAGCCCCCATCAGGGAAGGACTCCGGAGATTTTTTTTACACTAGCCTCTGTTTTGCTTGTAACAGATGCTGGTTGCTCTTCACACATCGAAAGGGAAGTACTTGGGATCTGTCAAAATATTTTATTTCCACAAACCAAACTGTTTTTGTCTAAGCTTTGAAACTTTTCAGCCCTAATGTGAAAAATTACTAAAATAACAGTGGTTTTGAAAGGGAGGAAAATGGGTATTATTTAGTGTGAAAATGGATCTGTCCTTCATTTAATTATCTTTCCTTTGAGCCTGGCCACTTTCACTTTGTTTTTCTAGTTCCAATTCTCTGAAACCCAACTACCAGGACTGCTAAACTATACCCTGAAGCACCACATCTACAACTTCTTGAATGCCTCACCACTCTCTGAGTAAAGAAGGTTTTCCTAATGTACAATCTGAACCTCCCTTGGCATATCTTCACAGAATCACAGAAATCATCCACTTGGAAGAGACCTCAAAGATCATCCATTCCAACTTTTGACCCAGCACTGAAAGATCGACTCTAAACCCTGTCCCTAAGGTGGTCCACACGCTGCTTAAACACCTCTAGAGATGGTGACTCCACCACTGCCCTGGGTGGACCATTCCAATATTTGAGAACCTCCTCTTTGAAGAAGTATATCCTAGCATCCAGCCTGAACCTCTCCTGGTACAGCTTGAAACTATTTCCTCTTGCTTGCCACTAAGGAGAAGAGGCTGCCCCCTCCTTGCTCCAACGACCCTTCAGGTAGTTGACGATGTCTCCCCTCAGCTTCTGATTCTCCAGACTGAACAACCCCAGCTCCTTCAGACGCTCCTCATCCTATCACTAATTACTTGGGAAAAGAGACCAACACCAGCCTTGCTTCAGCCTCCTTTCAGGTGGCTGTAGAGAGCAATAAGATCTCCCCTCAGTCTCCTCCAGACTAAACAATCCCGGCTCCCTCAACCACTCCTTATGTGATGTCCTCCAGACCCCTCACCAGCCTCCTTGCTCCCCTCTGGACAGACTCCAGCACTTCAATGTTTTTTCTGTCCTGTGGTAGCCAGAACTGAGTCCAGCACTCAAGTTGTGGCCTCACCAGCGTCAAGTACAGGAGAACCACCACTTCCTTACACCTGCTGGACACACTGATTTTGATCCAGGCCAGGATGCCATTTGCTTTCTTGTCCAGTTGGGTACACTGCTGGCTCGTGTTCAGCTAGTTGTCCACCAGCACCCCCAGATCCTTTTCCACCAGGCTGCTTTCCAGCCACTCTGCTCTAAGCCTGTAGCATCGCTTGGAGTTGTTGTGACCCAAGTGCAGGACCTGTCACTTGGTCTTGTTAAACCTCATTCTTTTGACCTCAGCTTGTCAATTTCACCTGTCCAGATCCCTCTCTGCAGTGTCTTTGCAATGATAAATGAGCATGGTATCACCTTAGGCTGCAGCATTTTAGCATAGCTCAAATCAACACACAAAACTTGTAAAAATATCCTTGGCTTTCCTGTGTTCTTTCCCCTCATAAACTGAATAATATGAAATACAAAATACCAGTCCAGCTCACTCCTCCCTACACATCCTGCTATCACAAAACCAGCCACTAAA
Organism: Pogoniulus pusillus; assembly: GCF_015220805.1. Taxonomy (NCBI): domain Eukaryota; kingdom Metazoa; phylum Chordata; class Aves; order Piciformes; family Lybiidae; genus Pogoniulus; species Pogoniulus pusillus. The sequence continues at coordinate 34,883,382 of NC_087267.1, forward strand.
CAGTGCTGCTAGGTAGCAAATTGTAATTTTATGTCTTCTGAGTAAGATGCCATAGGAATGCCATCTCCTGGTTGTGTCATTTCATGGTACAGCTTTTGCTCTTGTCTGGAGAGGATTTGCACCCATGGGTAAACACAGTTAGAGGCTTTGATCAATGCATGTTCAGCATGTAAGTGCCCTTGAATCATAGGTGTCAGACGATCCTCCTATGTGCTTCTTCAGAATTTATGGTTTGTTTTTAATGGACTGTACCAAGGAGAAGAAGCTTTTGCAGCACTCATCATCAGAGCCTTGCTGTCCTATGATTTAGGTGCCATTCCTATGCTTTTAAAATGTTACATAAAAGAACTGGATTTATGACAGGTTTTCTACAATGTTATAAAAAGTGGGTTTAGGACATCTAATATATCTTAGAGATACACATTATGAGGAGAGTATATTATCTTTTTGGAGGATCTTGCAACCTTCACTCACACTAATAAGATTTACATTCCCCAGTGAGTGAAAGAACGGACTGCAGAGTCTTTAATTTAGTTTATTAGAATGAGTAGCTGACTCAAGAATTAAGGAGCATGGCCTTTCCATATCAGTTGTTTGCTCCTAGGGATAATGCAAAACCATTCCTTGCTGTCCCCAGTGAGAAGAAAAAATTATGTGTTTCTTGAATTTAAGTGTTTCTTGACATTTTGTCCCCAGTACAGTGGCTGTACTGTAAAGCAGTGTCAGTTGCTAAAAACAGTTCTTTTTCTGTTCTCAGTGACTGATAGTTTTGCTAACTCAAGGCCTTGGGAGTTGTTTCATCATCAAAGAAAAAGCAGTGTGAAAGTAAATACATCACAGGATGACCTGTTTCTTTCCCTAAGACTTTGCTTTTTGTCATTTCTTAAGGGAAGAGTTGTTTGCTTGTTTGTTTATTTTCTCCTTCTTATAATAAAAGGAGCGAAATATTTGATCAGGTTGGCCAGAGAAGTTTGAGAAAGTTTGGGAAGACAACTCATGCCACTTTTTTCAAATTGATTTTTCTTAGCTCCTTCTTGCTTCCTGTCTCATGCCTACCTTTACATTTTGAAATGACATGGGATCAAGATCGGAGTTATAACTAGGGTTTTGGGAAGCAGGTTCTTGAGCCCAGATTGCTGCTGCAACTTGGAGGTGTCTACCTGTACAGAATAGGTTTCAAACTGTTAAAGACACTCTTCCTTCATCATTTTCTGCTCATGGGATCAATTTAATTTCTAGCTAAGGCAAAAAATTGCAGTTAGGTTTAGAGACTGGGAAAGATGTTTTTATATGGTTTGGCACCTTTTCTTTGGAAAGTGTGGGCACTTCTAGGAAGATTTTCAGAATCCCCTGACAATCTTCTCTGAAGGTTATGATTCATAGAATCATAGAATCAACCAGGTTGGAAGAGACCTCCGAGATCATCCAGTCCAACCTAGCACCCAGCCCTAGCCAGTCAACTAGACTATGGCACTAAGTGCCTCATCCAGGCTTTTCTTGAACACCTCCAGGGACGGTGCCTCCACCACCTCCCTGGGCAGCCCATTCCAATGCCAATCACTCTCTTTGGCAAGAACTTCCTCCTGACATCCAGCCTAGACCTCCCCAAGCACAACTTGAGACTGTGTCCCCTTGTTCTATTGCTGGTTGCCTGGGAGAAGAGGCCACCCCCTACCTGGCTACAATGCCCCTTCAGGTAGTTGTAGACAGTAATAAGATCTCCCGCTGAGCCTCCTCTTCTCCAGGCTAAACAACCCCAGCTCCCTCAACCTCTCCTCATAGAGTTTGTGTTCCAGGCCCCTCACCAGCTTTGTTTCCCTTCTCTGGACACGTTCCAGCACCTCAACATCTTTCTTGAATTGAGGGGCCCAGAACTGGACACAGTACTCAAGGTGTGGTCTGACCAGTGCTGAGTACAGGGGAAGAATAACCTCCCTTGCCCTACTGGCCACACTGTTCCTGATGCAGGCCAGGATGCCATTGGCTCTCTTGGCCACCTGGGCACACTGCTGGCTCATCTTCAGCTTACTATCTATCAGTACCCCCAGGTCCCTCTCCTCCTGGCTGCTCTCCAGCCACTCTGTCCCCAACCTATAGCGCTGCTTGGGGTTGTTGTGGCCAAAGTGCAGAATCCTGCACTTGGCCTTGTTAACTTGGCCATGTTTCCATTTGTCTCAAAGATTTCTTTGTCTCATGAATAACAACCTGTCTTCAACAAAGAAGATGGTTTTTTTTCTGTGTGTACATTGAGAGGGAAGTATAAAAGTTCTACTAGGTACATGTTAGATATCACAGTCTTCCCTTTTCCTTCTCCCCTTCTGTTCAGTGGATTTATCAGTGGCTGGTGTCTCTGAGGAGCAGAAATATTTGTTTCAGTCTTCTTAAAACATAGCAGAAAATCATTGTTGGTGTGCTAGTTTGAGATAAATTGGAATATTTTAGTGAGAGAAATTAGATTACAGGTTGTGAAAAGGAAACTTCACTCATAGGCTTGTTGAGATGTATGAAAACAGGAACACAAACGTAGATAAGACACAGTGTCTCTGTTGGAGTGTGTGTCTCTGTCTCCCTGGGATGCTTCTGTGTAACTAATCCTTCTGCTTTCTAACTCCTCTTGCCGATCCTCACAGCTCACCTTGCACGTAAGGCGCTCTGGGATAAGTTAGAGGGCTGGAAAGAAGGTAGAAAGGTGGTTGGGAGCTCCTCCTGGGGATGCTGATTTTTGGGAGGGGTGTTGTGTTTCTATGTTACCTTTAACTTGTATATTTCTATACATAGCTGTAACTGTCTGGTTGTATATTGTGCTAAGCTGTAAGCATAAAGCTTCATTCCTTAATTTCCAACCAGTTGAGTTTAGTCTGGGTGATTTTACAAGGGGGGGGGGGGGGGGGGGGGGGGGGAGGGGGGTAACTCCCAAACCATCACATCTTTTATTTTGGTGCTTCCAAGTGGGGCTAAATAAGTCTGGAGGCCTACCAGAAGAGTTACCGAAGTGAGTGATGGAGAAGGAGAATCCAGTCAGTTCGCTGAGGTAAAAGCTGTTCAACTTGCTCTTGATGTGGCTGAACGTGAGAATTGGCCTATCCTTTACCTCTACACCGACTCATGGATGGTAGCCAATGCTCTGTGGGGTTGGCTAAAGGACTGGAAGAAGAATGGTTGGCAGAGGAAAGGAAAGCCTATTTGGTGTGCTGATCTATGGCAGGACATTGATGCACGGCTGGAGAGAACTCCAGTGAAGGTGCGGCACGTAGATGCACACATGCCTAAGAGCAGAGCTGCTGAGGAACATCACCACAACCAGCAGGCAGACCAAGCTGCTAAGATTTCTCAAGTTGATGCCAACTCTGATCTTGACCTTGATTGGAAACACCGAGGTGAGCTGTTCTTAGCTGGGTGGGCTCATGATTCATCTGGACATCAAGGCAGAGATGCAACCTACCAGTGGGCATGCAATAGGTCAACTGACTTATCTATGGACACTATCATGCAGGTCATCCATGACTGTGACATCTGTGCTGCTGTTAAGCAGGCTAAGCGAATCAAGCCCTTATGGTATGGTGATAGATGGTCAAAGTACAAGTATGGTGAAGCCTGGCAGATTGACTACATCACTTTACCTCGATCTCGATCTGGCAAGCAGTATGTGCTGACGATGGTAGAGGCCAGCACTGGATGGTTGGAAACCTATCTAGTTCCACATGCTACTGCACGTAACACCATTGTTGGTTTGGAGAGACAGATCATGTGGAGACATGGAACTCCAGAGAGAATCGAGTCAGACAATGGTGATGTCTCTACAATATGTCTGCTTGTATATTGTGCTAAACTGTAAATATAAAGCTCATTCCTTAATTCCCATCCATCTGAGCTGGGTGATTTTACAAGAGTGTGTGGGGGGGTGGGCGGGTAACTCCCAAACCATCACAGTTGGTCTGCAATGCTCAGCCTATACCCATGGCTATACCCACATCTTCATTACAAAGATGATCAGATGCTGGAGCACCTCTGCTACAAGGACAGGCTGAGGGAGCTGGGCATGTTCAGCCTTGAGAAGAGAGACCTCCAGGGAGATCAGTACCTGAAGCAACCTACAAGAAAGCTGCAGAGGAACTGTTTCCAAAGGCCTGGAATGATAGATCAGAGGGGCAATGCTTCATTATCAGAGAATAGGAGATTTAGATTGGATGTTGGGAATGAGTTCATCATCATGAAGGTGCTGGAACACTGTGACAGGTTGCCCAAGGAGACGACTGAGGGCCCATTCCTGGAGCTATTCAAGGTGAGGCTCAGAAAAGCTTTAAGCAATCTGCTGTAGTGGAGGATGTCCTTGCTGACTGCAGGGGGGGTTTGGACTAGATGTCCTTTGGACCTCTCTTCCAACCCAAACCATTCTATAATTCTAAGTCTTCAAATAACAGCTGAGGAAAGCCCAAATGATATGGTTTCTTCCTAGAGATTTTTATTTCAGTCAACACACAGGATAAAGAGAGGAAAGTGGACTGAGGTTAAGTAAAGACGTGAGCAAGAGAATGAATGGCTAGAAAAGGCCACAGTCTTTCAGATTTTCTTTGATGATTATGTCTGTGACTGCATCAAATACAAACTTGACATTCTGGGTGTCTGTTGCACATGTCAAGTGAGAATAGATTTCCTTATCTTCTTTCCTTAGATTCAAGTCTAGAAATTGTTTCTTAATGTAATTTCCAGCATCTTCAAATGTGTTTTGTCCTAGTGGAGAGAACAGTGGGAGAAAGAGAAGATACGTCACAACTGGTACTTCCTTACAGCTACAAAGAAATAAGAATTTCCTTTTTCTTTTCCTTTAATTCTCTTTCCCTTTCTTTCTTTCTTTCTTTCTTCCTTTCTTCCTTCCTTCCTTCCTTTCTTTCTTTCTTTCCCTTTCTTTCTTTCTTTCTTTCTTTCTTTCTTTCTTTCTTTCTTTCTTTCTTTCTTTCTTTCTTTCTTTCTTTCTTTCTTTCTTTCTTTCTTTCTTTCTTTCTTTCTTTCTTCCTTCCTTCCTTCCTTCCTTCCTTCCTTCCTTCCTTCCTTCCTTCCTTCCTTCCTTCCTTCCTTTCTTTCTTTCTTTCCTTCTTTCTTTCTTTCTTTCTTTCTTAAAGAGATTTAATTTCTTATATTAGGTATGAAAATTTTGTATCTAAACTGCACACCTAAACCAAAATTTCAGTACTTAACCAGAAGTCCTCATTTCTGAAGTGAAATGCCTCCAAGTGAGTGCCTCCAAGAGCTGAGGATCTCAGAGAAAGCCCAGGAGGTGAAAGACGAAGAAGAAAAAGGGGAGGAGCGTAAATTAAAAGGGAAACAGAGAGATAGCAGACAAAACTGATGGAAAATACAAAACTGAAGAGATGAAGACGGAATGATTTTCTTGCAGCTCTTCTGCCTCTCAGTAGTCTTCCTTTAGAAAAAAACATCAGGCATGAATAGTTGTACCAGGAACTGGAACTTGCTACAGCAGGATGAGACTCGTGGTGACAGGCTCCTGCTGAGAGCCCTTGCTGAAGCCTCAGGCAGTGTAAAGAGGCTCCACTGAGTTAGCACATAACGTTTGATTATCCCAGTGAAGCACTGGACAATTTTGGGTTGATGTGTCCTGAGAAAGAGACTGAAGGAGCTAATTTTCAGGGGCTGCATAGAACCTTTCTTCTAATAATAATACTGCTCTAAGTATGCTTCATTCTCATTACACCTTATCCCAAACATTAGTTTTTTTGTTTGCCACTCTTCGACATAGCCTCGTATTGCATCAGCTGGAAATAGCTGCTGGTTTATATTTCCAGAAGACACTACTATCATACCAAAAAACAACCCTGTGTTTAGTTACAATGTATGTGAGTGAGAAGCCACTGCCTTACTGAAAGACTGGCTAGGTTCATCATACCACCCTTTAGCAATCTGAAACTTCTAATGTGAAGTGATAAAAAGAGAGGAAATGGCCTCAAATTGTGCCAGCGGATGTTCAGATTGGTTATTAGGAAAAAAACAATGTTTCCTGATAGAGTGATCAGGCATTGGAACAGGCTGCCTAGGGAGGTAGTGGAGTCATTGTCCTTGGAGGTGTTAAAAAAGCATGTAGATATGGCACTTAGGGACATGGTCTGGTGGCCACGGTGGTGTTAGTTTGGATTTGATGGTCTTAGAGGTCTTTTCCAACAGAAACAATTCTCTGATTCTCTGATTCTAGTTCTCTCTTCTTCCTCTACTGCCAGTGGAGACAAATAAGCATCTCCAGAGAGAGACTGTGCCACCCTGGGACAGGCATCATGTGTAGGTGAGATGAGCTGTATTCTGGCCATGTCTGTCCCACACCATTCTTTTGAGAAAAGGGTGGATGCTTAGACAAGATTTAGAATTTAAATGGTTATATGTATGTGACCTGAGTCAGTCTTAGTTTTTAATGCATGGCATACACTAATCATCTAAATGTATTTTCTTCTGAGAATGTCAAACTTACCATTATACTCAGGAAAGCAGATATTCAGGTGAACTTTTGTTATTTTCTCTTGAAAGAGGTCTTTTTTGTTTAGAAACAACACAATGGAAGTGGCTGCAAAGCATTTGTGGTTGCAGATGCTGTTGAACAGCTGAAGACTTTCATGCATTCTGTTCTGTTGAGAGGTAAAAGGTAAATGTGAGACTGACAAATCTTATCTCCACTTGTCATGTTTACTCTGATGTTCTTTACTGGCAAGAACCAATATATCATAATAGACTCTAAATGTTTATCAGGGAACAGGGCTAGTTCTGATATGCTATCAGAGAGTACAGCAAAATGTAGCAGCAAAAAGGGTTGTTTGTCTTTTCTGACTCACCACTTCTTTATCTTCCACCAGAACCATGTCATAGGCACTGAGTGCAGCACAGAATATGATGCAAGTAACTCCTTCAAAGCAGTGAATCCACTTTTTCCTCTCTGATCGCTGTCCACCCACATCAAACATCCTTGCAGGAAAAATGTGGACATAATCATGCTTTTAATGTGCAGAGTGCAACTGGACATGAATGACAATCAAACACCCAGCTGTTTCTGTTCCAGCAGGTCAAGGAGTACTATGTATTATTTACAGCTTTGTAGAAGGTATAAAAGGAAACATAAAGGCTTAAATATCTGTGTGTGGGAAATACCTTCAGCACTTTCATGTGGCACTGTGTGTTGAGGAAAAGCTCAGTGCTGGACTAGGATTTATTCAGGACAGAATTCTTACATGGAGTGTTGACAAAGATACAAATCCACTGTCACTCCTTACTTTTCAGTTTTGTTTGTAGCGAAGTGACACTTGGATCAAAAGTCAGATGACTGTGTCACGGGTTGACTCACTTGTTAGGTTTGAATGGCAGGTGTTTAGTCAGCTATTCATTGCCCTGGCACAGTCCTTTGGCTGGCTGTAAAACCTGCAGCATGTGTTTGTGCATGAGGAGTCTTTGCCCTACCAATTGCATTAATTGTTGTTTAAGCAACAATTCATGGGGAGCAGGAACCTCTTTATTTGTAGAGAGGAAAACATGGGATTGGCCTCCTCTTCATTAATTTCCTTCAGTGTTTGCCAGAAATTTGGGTAGAGTCATATGAACTTTTTATGGGCTCTTTATGTGGGACCAAAAGCCAACTGAGCATCTGGGATCTAGTTAGGGCCCAATAGAAATGAGCTGTCATCAAAGCTACCAGTGTTCTGCACAGCACCAGCTTTCAAAATTCCCATGTTTGTATTTGTTGTTCTTCAGGGACAGGTTTTCTTTTCACTGTTTTTCTGATATAAAAGATGCTAAACCTGAAATTTATTTTCCAGTGCTTTATAAAAGAGGAAAAGCATGCAAAAAATCAACTTTATCATCCTACACTTACTTTTTCTGTTGTGTTCATGATGACTTTTCCCTGGGCTGCTTGTGCTAGAACTTGAAACTGTAAAACCTATTTCCCTGTTCATTATCCATCTCTTCAAGAAAATGCATTAGATCTTATTCTATGGATGTATCTCCTGCAGTATCTCAAACTGAAACACAACTCAGTTTGTATACTAGTGAAAATAGTGGAATCCAGTATAAAAAAACACATGTGAGAAATAAACATAGCAAGAATAATATCTTACTGAAACACTATTTTTTTCCAGAATAATGATCCTTTCTTTTCTTCACAATTAGTAATGAAGCTGATGGAAAAAAACCCAACAAAATTATAGTTTATAATTTTTCATTCTGCTTAGAAGAAATGAAACCTTTCCCAATGTTCATGGTGAACAAGCACTGCAGCTGAGGACTCATTAGAGATTAAAACCAAATAATCTTTTTCCTAGTACATTCAATCTGTGACCATTGGGTTTCTATAAACATGAATTATTAGGAAATCAAGAAGCTGTTGTGGAGTAAGATTTTGATAACAGTAATGGCATTCTTCCAAGCCTTTCTTCACTAAGTTAGTTCAGTGAGGTCAGTATGAATAAAGCATCTTGACTTGTGGCTGGGATTAGTGCCCAGAAGTCTGAGATGATCTTTTTCATTTACCAACACAGTCATAGTTAGACTTGAAAGCCTGATGTTTTCCCAGCACTACTCTTGGAAAACTTAGCTACAGATTTGAGACTAGCTGCGTATATATTTGTCCTGCTGGTGCATACAGCAAGACCTGAAGAGTAAAGTAAAGCTTGCTTGATTTCAATCCAGCTAGGGCACAACAATGGAAATGAAAGGAGGAAAGAACCTATGAAGATCAGACCTTCTCTTCAAAATATTTACCCATGTTTTGCAAATAGTTACCATGGGGGCAGAAGCACCTCTGCTGTGAGGGCAGGATGAGTAAATTTGGGTTCTTCAGCCTGGAAAGAGAAGGCTCCAGGTAGACCTAACAGCAGCCTTCCAGTACCTGAAGGGAGCCTACAATAAGGCTGCAAAGGGACTGTTTCCAAAGGCCTGCAGTGACAGGACAAGGAGCAATGGTTTGAAATGAGAGAAGAGTGGATTTAGATTGGATATTAGGATCAAATTCTTTGCCATGAGGGTGGTAGAACATCAGAACAGGCTACTCAGGGAGGTAGTTGAGGCCTTGTCCCTGGAGATGTTTAAGATCAGGCTGGAAAGGGCTCTGAGCAAGCAGGGAGGATATCCCTGCTGACTGCAGGAGGGTTGGGCTAGATGATCTTTGAGGGTCTCTTCCAAACCAAACCATTCTGTGATTCTATGTTCTGACGTCTGGAGATCAAAGTTGGTATCAGTGAAATAAGTTGAAGCTAAATTACATTAAAGTAGCAAAGTAACCACTAAGAAGGTAGCAAATACAGGAGATGTTGTCTCTGCAACTGTAATTCAGTTCCTTTGAGCAATACTTGAATTTTGACTTTCCCTGCACAGATACAAAATGTTTTCTGCTTCAGAAGAGGGACAAATGTTTTAGTGAATAAGGCATCTGGTTATGTTTTCTTTTCATCCATGTATGGCTTTGACCTCAACCCTGATTTAAGTGCATCAACCAAAACTCACTCTGAATGTGAAAGTCTTCCTCTCTTTATAGATGTTTCTGTGGTACTTGGCAAACTAAAGACAAAGTCATCAGGATCCCCCCCCCCCCCCCCCCCCCAGCTGTTTTGCATTTTTTCTGGCAATGCAAAGTAGCAGAAACTGACTGGTTAAAATGGATTTATAGCTGCTCTGCATCCCTATCACAGCTCAAACCCCTCAGACTATTTTTTTTAGTGGTTTTACCTTCTATTACTCAAGTGCTCAATATCACCAATGACTTCACTCACATAACACTACTGTAATGTGGAGCAGAGGGTGGTTTTTGTCTCTTGTGTTTGCAGACACCCAGGTACTTAGTTCTCAGCTGTGCTGCATTGCAGTTGGACATGGACACTAATTCTGATATTCTAATACCAGGGCTGGTAAAATTAATGTCAGAGAGGACTTGATGATGATATCTTTCAATCTCCTGGTTTTATTTTTTACACAAACTAGGGTTGTTACTGAAGATGCTTAGATTTCCAATGCACAAACCTGTCTGGGAATACGGTAATCAGAGAAAAAGAAGATGGTAGTGCCTACAACATTGTACATTTGTTGGTAGTTCCTATGTGCTGAATTGTCATGATTATTTTGTGTAATAATAGATGATAATCATTTACTTATAGGACATCCACCACAGAATCTTATGTTGCATATGTAGTCTCCATTGTGTCAAAGCTCCCTTGTGGTAGCATAGTTTGAGGGGTGTTTAATTGTCACATGAGGAGCTAAAAAACAGAATCTCAATGAAAAATGTAAAAGTTATAATCCTGGTGCTTTGTCTGTCTATCTCTACAATCTCTTGTCTAGACTATGTTCCTCAGTGTGTACCCCAACCCTTAAATGAAAAATTAAATGAATTCAGTCTGTAGACAAAGACCTTATAGAATATCAAAACTATCATGATTCATTCAAGTACGTTTTCATGTGGATTTAGATACTTTTAGTTGGTGCACCAAGCACACCAAAATCTTGAGTATCTGAAAATGTCAATTATTTTCAGTCAGATTTCTCATTTCAAGATTTTTTGTCTGAACATTTTGCTTTTCATCTTCAATGAGCATGCAAGCATGCATGCTAATACTGAAATTTCCCTGGGGACAGAAATGATTTAATTTTTTTGCCAGCTGTAATGCATTCCAGTGTTAAGAGCAGTTCCTTTCCTTCTCAAGAGAGGAGAGTGAATAGTTGAGAGTGCAGGCAAATTAGTAGCCATCAACCCTTTTGCATGCTGTTAAGGACATTTAGGAAGGCACAACTCATAGATGTTGTAAACAATTATTCAAATGACAGGTTACAAATAGTGCTTTATAGACACTCACATATGTAAAAATGTCCTTTTAGAACCTGATACTCTGACAGCTCTTCACAACAGTCCAGTATATGCATATGGCTGGGTTACAAGGACTAAAGTATCTTGGGTTTTTTGTCTGTTTCAAAATTTTAAATGAGAGTGGATTCAAGGATGAAGTGGTGTTTCTCAGAGTTCAGTGTTGGGACCATTCCTGTTTAATATCTTTATCAGTGATCTTGAAAGGAGATTGGAAGCACCCTCAGTAACTGCAGACTACAGCAAGGTGGCAGTGCTCATCTGCTGGAGGGTAGGAAGGCTCTTCAGAGGGAACTGGAAGGCTCTTTCAAGGGATCTGGACAAGCTGGATCAGTGGGCTGAGTCCAATTGAGCTTTAACAAGGACAAATACCAAGTCCTGCACTTGGGCCACAACAGTCCCCTACAATGCTACAGGGTTGGTCCAGGGCTCCTGGAAAGTTCCCCAGCAGAGAAAGACCTGGGGATGTTGGTCCACAGCTATCTGAACATAAGCTAAGACTGTGCCCAGGCGGCCAAGAGGGCCACCAGCATCCTGGCCCGAGTAGCGTGATAAACAGGACCAGAGGAGTGATTGTCTCCTGTGCTCAGCACTTGTGGGACAACACCTTGAATACTGTGTTCAGTTTTGGGGCCGTCATGACAAGAGAGAGACATTGAGGTCCTGGAACATGTCCAAAGAAGGGCAACAAAACTGATGAATGGTCTTAGGACTAAGTCTTATGAAGAGCTTTTGAGGCAGCTGGAGTTGTTTAGTGTGATGGAAAGGAGGCTGAGGGTAGACCTTATCACTCTCTACAACTATGTGAAAGGAGGTTGTAGAGAGGTGGGTGTTGGTCTCTTCTCACAGATCACAACTGACAGGGCCAAAGGAAATGGCATCAAGTTGTACATGGAAATATTTAGGTTAGACACTAGAAAAACTTCTATACCAAAAGAGTTATCGAAGACTGGAACAGGCTGCCCAGGAGAGTGGTTGAATCATCATCCCCAGCTGTATTAAAAAGCCATCTAGATGTGGTGATGAAGCATATGGTGTAGTATTGGCCCTACTAGAATTCCATAATGGTTGGACTTGATGATCTTAAAGGTCTTCTCCAACCACAGCGATTCTGTGATATTCCAATGGGATTACCAGTATCAGAATGTTTATGCTTTTGAAAGAAAATACTCAAGAAAAATAAAACCATAGGAAACTGTCAAATATGGCATTCATACCTGAAGTTCAAGTCCTTGAAAGAAAACTGAGTCTCAATAATCCCAGTTGTTTTCACTCGGGAATGCAAAACATCTTGCTCAGTAGGCACATAGTTTGGCATTGCTAACCTATCCAAGTCATTGAGGTAACTGAGGGGAATAAGAAAGAAATGGTGATGAATGAGTTAAAAAGGTGAAATGAACATTACATAATCACTTCATTTTGAGCCACTTTAGAATATTTCATACAAATTGGACACATAAATGCAATGCTATTTGTTTTTAAATATCCTAGATCCACAATCTAGAACCTTTAATTCAATCTTTTTTTGGTTTAGGTTTAGTTTAGTTTTAGTTGTATAGACATTCTCTTTCTGAGAATTTCAGTTCAGGAAAATCCTGAATGCATTCCTGTGATCCTGCTCTGGCACTGGGGTTAGACTGGATGATATTTCAAGGTCCCTTCCAAACCCTAATATTCTGTGTTTTTGTGACTGGCTCCTTGACAGTCTGCACTAGCTCCCTTGAATACTGAAACCTATTGCACTTTGAAACAGGACACAGAGCATTACACTATTTCTATCTTCTTTTTAGTCAGCAAAACCTAATCTAGTGTACAGACTGGAATGTTAGTTGGCAAACAGGTGTATTTCGGGAGGGTTTCTGCATTAGAGTTAGGTGTTTTGGTTTTGGGGGTTTTGTCATTGTTGTTTGGGGTTTTTGTTTGTTTGGTGGTGGTGGGTTTTGGTTGTTATTGGTTTATTTGCTTGGGGTTTATTTCAAAGAGTGTTTTTTCCCTTTGCTGACTTGGTACGAGCTTTTAGTGCTGGGAACTGCAGCATGGCTTGTCAGAAAGGATATGTCAGGAAACAATTATTTCTATTCTTAGAGCAATACAAGGCTGCCTCGAGATACTGCCAAATCAGGCACAAAAGCAACACAGGTGATATTTTCTCTTTAGGTACCTTACAGAGAGCTCTTAAGTGTTGTTTTGAAGATACAAAGATACAAAGAATTTTTAATGTTTTCATGGGATATTTCTTCTGCTGTCTACAACTTGTGAGCTATTGCTGCCTCTAGTTTGCCTGGCTCCTGGCCCAGCCTCAGATCACGCTTTCCCCTGCTGACTAGAAGCGTCATACGATGCTCTGTAAGGTTTGACTCTTTAGGTGCCCTCAACCTGTAGGAGGAGCTGTAGGAGCAGAGGAACCTCTAGCTGCAGACCTAGGAAGGTGGACTTCAGCTGGAAGAAACCTCTGTTCCAGATCTAGACAGATTTATGCGCTCTGGTAGAACTCTGACCCACATGTCACCTCCCTTCTCAGCCATTTATGAGCTTAAGGAGAAAACACTGTACCCTGTGAAACAGCTGTAGAAGCAACCAAACCAGGGATCCCTGCAGAGTCTATGATTACTGACTACATCTAACCTAGGGCATGTACTCCAGCTGAATGATGATCATTTGCGGAGTTGGAGCTGAGCAACCCTATTCCTCTGCTTATCTGCCTGCCACCTCCCAGGTCACAGAAAGGGAACTGGGCCATCAGGCTGGCCCAAGGATCACTTCTCTGTGCAAACAGATTAGCTTAGAGGAAACAAAAAGTAAAACTCCAGACTTATGCTCAACAGCTTGCAGTGTTTGTGTTGAAAATACACTTTTTTTTTTTTAAACTCCATGTAAACATTTCTGATACATTATAAAAAGAAAAAAAGGCAAAAAAAAAATCTTTTTCAGGCTAAGAAGTAATACTTTTTGTAGACTGTTCTGCATGTGAGGAAGACTTCTTGTTACAAGCCTACCTAGGCTGTGTGTTACAGTACTAGCCAGCTGTTCAGCACCTGCAGCTGGGGTCACCTACTAGGCTGCTGAGTCATTGAGCTGGTACTCTGATGCCCTTGCAAAGCAGGCCTGGGTCCCGCCGTCGCTCCACAGTTGTTTGATGAGTTCAACCAATTCAGAAGACATGTCACCATCTTCCAGAGCTGTTGCCATGGCACACAGCTTCCTTTCATCTTCCTAAAGACAAATTTCAGTCAATATTATGTGTGGTGGTTTGGATGTACCCCGCCCCCCCCCCCCACTTTTAGAAATACCTAGCTAGACTCAGTTGGGTTCTGGGAATATAAACGAAGCTATTTATTTACAGCTGGCACAATATACAAGCAGCTACTTACAATATATACAGTTATATACAGAAATATACAAGGTAAAAAGTAATACAGAAGCACAACTCCCCTCCCAGAAACTTGAGTCCCCAGGAGGGGCTCTCAACCACCCCTGCACCTTCCCCATGCCCCTCTCAACCCTACCACAGTCCTAAGGAAGAACAGAGGTTCAGCCAAGAGGTTAAGGAGCAAGGTTAGTGGCAGGTGAGGTTAGGGAGATGCAGCTCAGCCAGAGCCCAGCCCGAAAATGAAGAGAAAATGGAGAGAGTGTTATCTAATGTTTTCCCTTCTTGTTCCCATACCTCTCAGTGAGACTGTGAGGGGAGCAGACATCACCATTGTTTTCCTTTCACAGCCTATGATCTAATTTTTCTTACCCAAACATTCTACCCTGCTTCAAACTAGCACATTATGCAAACACACTGTGCCACTTCACCTCCTTGAAGCCATTGGTTTACAATGAGTTGCAGAAGCAAAATTTCTCATTTTTACTGTATTTCCAGTTAGCTGTGCTTGCCTGTGCATGTCAACATCCTTTTACAAACTCACTTTGCTTTAGTTAGTATCAAGGTTAAACTTAAATCATGATACACAGTTTTCTTCCTTTTTTTGGTTTCATTTTGTTTTTACAAGGGCTCAATTTCATCTTGCCAAAGGTGTTCATGAAAAGTCTAACTTGGAAGAAAGGTTTTTATTGTAAGAGAGAGTAGTGAGGTATGAAAAACTACATTAAAACTAATATATAAAGCTTAAATGTGACTACATCAAAGCAGAAACAGACATCTGAGTATATTTTTGAGTGTATTGGGAAGGAAATTTTTTTACCTTTAGGCCACAGTGAGAAATGTGACAAAGTCAATGCAAGTAGAGAATGCATTTCCAATAGGGTTTTGGGTTTCTTTTATTTGAGGAAGAGGAAACCTGTAACTGATAAAACCTCCAGTATTTTTAATATAGCATTCTGTAATTTGACTTTTACAGTCAATCAAAAAAGACTTCAGATAATCTAGTACATGAAACATATTTCTTTTCAGTGGTTAACAGCCTAAGAATACACTGTAAATAAAGAGTATGATTAAAATAGCTTCATTTCACACACTGTCACAGCAGTGTGTAATTACAGAACATAATTTCTTTCTGGTCCTGTAAGTAGAGAACTGAATTGATTTGCAGGCAATAGCTGCAAAGATAGAAATGACTTCTGCTAAACACCATTATGTCAGAAAGCATGTTTCATTAAAAAATTAGAGAATATCTTCTCAATAACTTGTGACAAATTTGTTTCAGGAATGTATGATCCTTTTGTATTTAAATAGAGACTACAGTTTATGGAAACTTTGTCAAGATGAGAGTAGGATCATAACTAAAACACTACAGGTTTTCTAAAATATTGGAGAAATTGAATGAGCTTGGAGAAAAAGTTGGTTTTGTTTTGTTAAAAAAAAGCAGGGAGGGGAGGAATAGCTGGTAGAGGATTGCCTTCATTTGAAAGAGGGAAAAGGATAGCCATAAAATTGCCCTTCTACGTTAGACAACACTGTCTCCATTTACACCCCAATTACTTTGCTCAGTGCCAGAATCAGCAGAACTGAGTCATGCTTTCCCATGTGTATCTCTAATTTGTCTCCAAGGCTGCTCTCCTGGGTACACACTTGTGCAGCTTCAAGATAACAGTTTAAGATACCACATACCATTTAATGGTTATAGCTATCCTTCTGCAAAGTTGGATTTGTGGGTTGCATAACCTACAATAAGAAGCACTGAGCTCAGAGCCTTCATGGGTACAATAAGTGCAAGAGGTGGTAACAGTGGATTTTGATGCTTACGCAAAAGAAGAAGATAGCAGTGGATAGACTTTATCATAAACCCAATTTGTAGAATGTTTTGTTCCTCTCCATCATTTAGATGGATTTCAGCTTACTGTCATATAAAAAATGGGTAGCAATTGTGCTTCAGAAGGAAAAAAGTGCTCTTTCCCCAAACCAGATACTCAGAATTACAAGCTGAAGCACCTTCAGGACCATTAAGAGGTGCTTGCAGAGAATCCTGGAATATAGATAAACCCATTGCTCTTGGGTCTTAGATGAGCTTGTTCTTTGAGCTTGGTGACCTTAAGCAGCTAAATATGGACCAGAACACAGGAAGAACAAAGCCCAGCTGAAATAAAATCTTATATTAAAAAAAAACCCTTACATCAATAACTTTTAAACAGCTGGTGCTGCATCTGTACAGTGGGAAGGTCTCTGCTCCAGGAGCAACTGGAATATTCCCAACATGTCTAAAGGGCCCTTCCTTACATGACTGAGCCCCAAGTTTTACTAATAAAATGAAATATTTTTTTACATTTCCCAACAGCAATAAGTAAGTGACTAAGCAGCTAAGAAAGGGATCTCTTTCTTTTTTTCCCTTTCTTATGTCTTTGCAGGTTAAATATTTCTTTTGTTAGTTTGTGCAAATGTTAGAGCCCAGGCATCAATCTTGAGGAAATGAAAAAGGTGAGGACATTCTGTACCATATATCTCACCCAGTACTTCATTTTCACTTCATAAAGCAAATACCAAATACCAAATACCAATTTCGCTTCATAAAGCAAATACACTTTCTGTTCTACTAATCTCTACAATTATGTTACAAAAAATTGTATTCCAATACCTATTTCAAGAGAAATAAAGTCATACTCACAATTCTAGCTGGATTTTCATAGCTGATTCCTAACTTGATCATTGCTTTCACAATTGACAGGATAGACTGCACTGTATTACTATAAATGACAGGTCTGAACTCCATGCGTTCCTGGTAGGTAAAACCATCTTTATGGATAATCCTGGTGCAAAAATGGAAAATAAAAGGTTTATGGGATGCTCTGTGAGGTTAAATTTATCAGGCTAGGTTTTGACTTCCCAGTGTGGCTGAAGAGGTGGTGGGTTATTTTGCCCTGAGGGTTGATATTTGAATTTGGAACAAGAACCAGGCCCATTCCTATGGGCGCAGGGCAAAATGCATCGCTGTGATAGAATCCCAGATCTTTTTATTACTAGAATCTACAACATGAGCTATTCATGGTCTGTGAACTTGTGTGTTTAATTGTTGTCATTTTTATGCAGAATCTCACAGAGAATAGGAAAATCGTTACAACAACAAAATTTCTATGCTCTGAGGTACTTCCTCAAGAAAACAATTTCTTTTTTTAATCAATATTCCATTATACATCAGTTACAATCTCTAGGTATTGAGAGGTATTACTGTCATTATGTACAGGCTTTGGGTGCCTACATATTACTCCAGAGGATTTGGCCTGTATTTCAGAGGACAAAGAAAGTTAGTAGACAAATTAATTTAATCTAATTCTGACAGAGGGATTGTAGTTTCATAATCCTGCATGACTGGAGAATAACATGAGGTTAAAGTTCTCCAAGATCAGTGTGCAGATTATACTGTAACTCAGAGATATCTTTATTGATGAGTTGTGAAAAAAAGGATAACCTCACCCTTTTAGCTGTAGTACACTCTAAATTGCTTTGGCTGCTGCTGGAATTGAGACTGCTGCTGGAATTGAGGCTCTGTTCTTGCTTATCTCACTTGTTCAGAGATGAAGGACAGGTTATCAAATACATAATTTCTCTGTTTTGTGATGATGTTTCTTTTTTTCCTGTCTTTTGCCAGAGATACAGCTGGACAGAGCAGAAATATATGCAAGTATATAAAGTTATACAAGCAGAAAGGGGTGATATGAAACCATCTGGCAGGTTAGTCCAGAATATGTATGGATGTGTGCACTGGATAATTTGGATTGCTGCTTGGAGATGGCCTAAGCAATGTGCTCTTTGTAAAACACCATAGAGTCCAGAGCTCCCTACTAGTGTAGGTGATCCCTTTTACTGGGTCAGATCACCCAAACCAAGAAATCATTTCAGATGCATCTATGTTACCCCTTGCAATGGTACTTAATCATATTCTTCTCACTCTCACCCTTACTACCTGTGGAAGTATCAGTCTTTATATAAACAATGGAGTGAAATATATGGAAACTCAAATGTGAAGTTCATGAAGTTGGTTTAACTGCTTTGTGTGTCTCTCAGCGATGGCCATAACAGGATTTCTGAGTAAGATGGATGTTTTGTCTTTGCCTGTAAAATAACTGAGATAAGAGGGAAGCAAAGGCTCTAACACTGTCCTCAGATGGCTATGTTATGTTTTTATGCTTTCCATTTGAAGAGCAAAGGAAGGAAAAAGATGTAAGATTCTGAAATAAAACTAGATTTTGGAATCAGAGAAAACTTGGGTTTGCTTGAGGCTTTTCACTGATTTTGTTTTGTTTTGCTGTTACTCTTTTTGTTTGCTTTAAAGTGTATTTATGTCCCCTGGCAGAAGGCAGGTTAGCCAATCTCTTTAATTAGTAGTGAATTTTTCTACCTTCATTAAAGATCTGTTTTTTGTAAAGGGGTGTTGTAAAACAAGCTGAACCTTTATAGAGTCAGAAGGAGCATTTTAACAAATGAAAAAAAAATTGTTCCCTGATCCTCTTGAAAAAATAAACAATATTTAAATAACAAATGCAGGATGGTGAAGGCATGAGGTGTTAGGCTACTAGTCATAATCTCTAAATTATTTTTTTA
This sequence comes from Pogoniulus pusillus, assembly GCF_015220805.1. Classification (NCBI taxonomy): domain Eukaryota; kingdom Metazoa; phylum Chordata; class Aves; order Piciformes; family Lybiidae; genus Pogoniulus; species Pogoniulus pusillus. Next base: position 34,902,203 of record NC_087267.1, read on the forward strand.
ATTAGAGGAAAAAACTTATTCTGTTTATTTTTTTTTTCACTCAAGGAGATCTCGTCAGATAGGTGGATTTGATTCAGTATCGAGAGAAATGATGAGTTCTGAAATCTTTTGTTATCTGCTTTTTATTCACTGAATTATTTATAGTAGGTTTGCACTCTTAACTTAGAGCACAGCATAGAAATACCTAACTTGGTTTCATAAAGTTAAATCAGACACTGGAAGTGTTCTAGTCAGAACGCAGAGCTCCAGAGAAGTCTATTTATTTTTCCCCCCTTTTTAGCTATTCCTTATAACCATGCTAGCCTTTTTAAGACCACACAGTATATCTGTATTTTGAATATCTGAAAGTATTTTGCAAAGATTAGTGAAAGGATTCAAGTTTTATTCAAAATTTTAGTCTGGAAATAATGAGGTTTATGAATAGAAAATTATGTTAATAAGAGTAGAATTATCCAGATTTTAGTGTAAAATTGTATTTTCAGCAAAACTACTTCTTTTGAAAGCAACCAGCTTCCCAACTTCCATTTTTCTTTCCAATTTCCATGTTTTCTTCCAACTCCTCTTTTTACTTCCCCACTAGTTTTTTTCCTCAGAATTAATTCTTCATTTCTTCCTTACTTCCTTTATGTTCTCCCTACCTCCTTTTTTCTTTCTGATCTCTATTTTTCTTCCCAACCACCTTTGTTATTCCCAAGCTCTTATTTTCTTCCCAACCACGATCTTTCTTTCCAGACTCCTTTTTTCCTCCCAACCTTCTTTCTTCCAAGTTCTTTTTCTCTCCCCAACCTCCATTTTTCTTCCCAACCACCTTTGTTATTCTCAAGCTCTTATTTTCTTCCCAACTATGATCTTTCTTCTCAGCCTCCTTTTTTCCTCCCAACCTTTTTTTTTTCATGTTCTTTTTCTCTTCCCAATCTCCATTTTTCTTCTCAACCACCATCTTTCTTCCCAGTCTCCATTTTTCCTCCCAACCTTTTTTTTCTTCCAAGTTCTTTTTCTCTTCCCAACCTCCACTTTTCTTCTATTTTTTACTACCAACCCCTTCTTTTCCTTCTCAACCTCTCTTCCTTCCAATCTCCATTTTTCCTTCCTGACTTCCATTTTTGTTCCCAACGTGTTTTTTTTCCCCCTCAACTTCCATTTTATTTTTACTGCAAAGATTCCACCCTCTTTTTTTTTTTTTTTAATAAAAAGGTATTTGGGTTTTACAGAAATATCTCACTTTATATGAAAAATTATTAATTTAATAAGCACTTTTCTTGGCAATATTTAATATTTGCCATCAAGCTGACAGCTTATAAATACACAGGGCTTTAAAGATAACTCTCTGCTTTGCCATTTTCTGCTCCCTTCTTGATGCTCTTAAGGGTTATCAGCCTCCTTAAAGACCTCAATTCAAAGGAACATCTGGGGAAGCTTTCAACACAATAAATTTCAGTGGTTTGCTCAATAGGGAGGGGTCTTCTGATTGGAACTCAGAGATAAAATTATCCACCATTTAAGTGGAACAAAAAAGTTAGCAAAGTATTTGATGGATGGATCTGAATCTGTCTTATTGCAAAATGAGCTGCTTAAATAGAAAATCTCTCTTATGACAGAACATTTTTTTTACTTTACTCTTTAAAATGCACTGCTACAGATACAGCATTTGGAATAATGCTGGTTTCATAAAGCACTCTGATTTTGACACTGGAAGAAATTATCAAGTGGGATCATGTCTAAACAGTTACAATGGATGTGTTTGGTGTTTTTTGTTTTTTTTTTTTTCTATATTTGGACAGCTCTAAGAAACAGATGCAATGTGAGTGCTTCAAGATTTTCTCAGTGAAATCAAATCAAATTTATATGGACCAAATGAAAATGGAACCACGAGGGATAGTTCACATCACATGTGAATTGTCAGCTGTGGAACCACTCCCTGTAGAATATTGTGCATGGTTTTAGTTTACATTTGTTTGAAAAAGATTCAGGAGATCTGTAGGCATGAATTAAATGAGGGCTATTAAACACAGCTGTGCAATCTCACAGGTTGAATTAGTGCCTGAATCACAGGTCCTCAGCTAGTGTCAGGGTATCCAGCAGAAGTGTTGCTGTGTGTTTGCTTATCTGGTCTGATGATCTTCTGCAAACATCTTTTCACCAGCTACTACAGGAGATGAGATGCGAGGTAGGTCGATCTGTGGCTGGTTGATTCATGTACTCCTATTCTCACTATAGTACTGTAACTACTGCCAAAGCCAGTGAACAATCTTGTTTGGTCTTCAGTAAGAAGTTGGACTAGTACATGATTAGATCAGACAGATTTGATTACCAGTCCAGCTGTGTGTCTTAGTCACTTTGTGTTTTTCTTTCTGTGGTTGAATGAGAAGTTGGTTTTAAAGCAGCATAAATATTGTGATAAGACATTAGCTAGATGGCTTATACTCTTATGCTACAAATACCAAATGTGACAACTTTTAGGAATATTCAGGTACTTACTTCATTTGCTTTACAATAGTGCTCTTCCCTGACTCTCCAGCACCTGCAGAAGGGGAATGTTCAGGAGATGTGATTGATACATGAATAGGCAGCAAGTACCAAAATAACTCTCTGGAACACAGAATTTTGTATCTGTGAAGAGTCATACAAATAACTTAGATCTACTTTGTGCTAACTGTAACCCTCTCTAGTGTCCATTTAGACTTAAAAAGAATGAAACCTTGGTAAAGTGTTAATTCTGAAAAGGAGAGTGACATTTGAAAGGAAACATTTGGTCAAGTCAGAGAAAAACAGACTCTTTAATTATTAAGGTAATCTCATATGGTCATATTTTTATTTCATTCCTGGCAGATAGACAGAAAGACACAAACAAACTCGAGCTTCTGACAGGGTCCCATTCATTACAGGATCTGTGGCTGCTAATTTAATGTGTCTCACGAGCCTTTATAAGCCCAAAAGAGCAAATTCTGTGCTCTTTCGCCATCTTCTTTAGGCAACTGGAAAAGACAGAACGTTCAGGCTTATATGTAGGCTAGCAACAGATATAGCCTGGCAATTCTGCAGTAAATCCTCGTAGCTGTCAGGGAGGTACAGGCACTTGCTTGCACAGCTAGTTGCAGAACTGGGACATAGGTTTGGTCAGGTTATGTAAGATCAGTTTGCCCTTCTTATCTTCTGGATAGTGAGTAATTGCAGTGCAGACCCTCTCTGTTGGAAATCACTGTGAGTGACTATCAGCTTCTGTCTGTGAGAATGATAAAGCATGGCAAGAGTTGCCAAACAAGAGCTGGATTTTAAAAGCTCCGGAAGAGAAGGTTTAAATTTGGCTGTGAATACCTGAGGCAGGGTTCATCACTGGGTTTCTCTTTGCAGATTCTTATTTAGCACAGTGAATGGTGTCATAGCTATTGTAACTGAGGGCTTCTCAGTGAATGGAACAAACTGATTACAAACTTTCCAAATGGATTTTGAAAAGCTAATAAAAACATTCAAATGACAGGGATTATTTTACTCAAATGAATCACAACAGACAGCAAACCACAGGCAAAGCATTTTCTAAAACCCGTGATGTGAATGGCAGCAAGTGCAAGAGAAAAACGAGGCTATGCAAAATGAGAGGATGCTGCCATCTGCCACAGCTCAGAAAAAATGCAAATTTGCTGTAGATCATTTATTATCCCTTCAATGCCCATCTAAAGAACTGGGTAAAACCCCATCAGCAAGGTGGCAATTCCTACAGGTTTTTTCAAGGAAGAGAACAGGCTGTGCTGAAAATTCATACATTCACCTCATGGAGGGATGCCAGGAAATACAATATAGAAATGCACATCTCTTCAAGATCTGAAAGGCAAAATTAAAATAGAATGGGAGGAATAATTTCTGTCTTCTGGGTGCATTTTTCTACCTCTGCTCATCTTTAATTTATGGTCTGGAAATGCCTTTATCTAAACAACAGATGACACTCAGAGTTTGGCTTCGCTCTGGAGTATTGTGTTAGTTGTAGCAGCATTTGCACCAGAGGAAATGGGCCAGAAACAATTTACCTTGCACCTGCTTCCTTTCTTCCCTCTCCTTGCTGTTCAGCTTGCTCCTCTGGCCAAGGCCCCAGGCAGGGGAACATGGGCAGGGCTGTGTTTCCACCCACCACATTAGCCTTCCACTCACAGAAACAGCAGCAATCACAGAAACGGCAGCAAGAATGCATCATGATAGCCCTTGTGTGACCGCACGGGAAGCTGAAGGCACTTTCTCTTTAGGAGGTTGTGAGAAGGACAATCATAGTTAAGCTCGGGTTTTCTGAGTAAAAGATGAGAATTTAGGCCAGACTTAGCCCTATCCTGAAGGATGGAAAGTTCTAGTGACTTTAATAATTTCTTTGTGAAAATGTATGGCTCATCTTAATAGGCAACAATGCCATATTTTGCATTTCATGTATTTGAGATCTAGCTTTTTCAAATCTATCTCTGATTTCTGTCTCTACTGGGATGCTGAGTTTCCTTGAAATGGATAAAGGCACAGAAAATGAAGATATAGGAATTTTGGTCAGTGCCCGAAACTGGCCCTGATCCTGGGAGCAGAATAATGTCCTCATTGCCAGTAAGGCTGATGCCACACTTCTCCCTAGAAATCACATTCACCATGCTCCAGGGCACACCACATCCAGATTCAGCCAGGTGCTGTAATGCAACACTCTGGCATACTGTAACCTGTCTGCCTTCTTGCTTTGGATATTTCAAACCTTGGTCCTCCATGTCCCAAGCCCATTATATTTCTGGGCACATTGGAGCTGCAGAGAAGACTGTAGAAGAAAGAAGTATGGTGTGGCATGGCTGCAGGCACTAAACTACAAAGGAGTCACTCCCCAGCAACCCGATTTTAATGCCCCCACTACTCTGGGACTATCTAACCTCTTTCCTGCAGGCTATCAAGTCATATAGACTGAAATGAAAGAGAAAAAATGGAGAGGTGCCTTGAAAGCTGGTAAAAGCCTCTCAGATTCAAACGAGAACAGAACCCAGGACCTCAACTGTAACTTGACATGACTGTTTTTCTGTTCATTTGAATAGTTGTGGCAGCTGGGGAGACTGCAAACTGCTTTCAGGATTAGCACCTGCCGAGCCGTTGAAGAAGATTCTTTTTGTGTATTAAGCTGATTTTGTGTCTCAGATCAAGAGCTATTATCTCTACAGTTATTATTTATCAGAGGGTTGGTTTAGGGAATTTTTCAGAAGGAAAGATAAGAAGACAAACAAAAAAACCCCCACACTGGCTTAGTATTTTGGTTGTAACCTGTTTCAAAAGCCACTGATGATGACATAAACCAGCAAAAATCAGGAAAATAAAATCTTCACATTAAAATCAGGAAGGGTTTCCACACCTCAGCCTGAACCTTGTCTGTGCCATTTGGAGCTTTGAGAACTGTGAACTAGGCTGGAAATTTTCTCTTCCTGGGCCTCACAAGAAACTCTACAATTTTTTTTCCATGGGAGAAACTACAGAAAGGATGTAAGGGCTAAGCCTCTTGAAGAAATAATGTCCTTAAACACTGCCCTACTTGCCCTCCTAGTGCTCAAATTGTTTGCTTCCAATGCAGGTGTTAATAACAGCAGCTTGCACCTGATTTCAAGACTGCAGTAGCTGATTCATAACTAGTTTTAAATGTCTATACTATAGATGTCTACATTCAGATGACTTGTTAGAGACCTTTTATATTCGGCAGAGAAAAACATTTGCTGCTAAAACTAAACCAAACAGACAACTTCAATTTTTGTGACTCTGAAGCTGATGTTTAAATTAAGTTGGGTGAGAGGTGCCATAAAAGTGAGTATTTCTCAGCTAAGTGAGCTGAGGATGACCAACTCAAATGAGAGTGAGTTTCAGCCTGACACTGAAAACTACAGACAATGAGAACATGGAAATACTTTGAAATAACTGTGAAATTTTCATGATTATTTAAACTGAAGCCAAGTTCTTAGACCTGTGAACCATCACTGCAAGCATCAGCTGGTTTGGCCACATTTGGAATTTGCACTGTGCACACAAATAAACTGCAAGCTGGCTTCCTATGAAGTTTATAAACTGTGTATGATGTGGTGGGCAAGATGTGGCTCTGATACAAAGGAAATTTCACCTTGGAGTCTGTTCCAGACTCATAAAACAGTCAGACTTTTTGGATATATAAATACGTAGAAGCTGATGTAGGGGGAAGGGATGGCATTTACAGTGTAGGAATAACTAACATGGAAGACTGAACCCTCCTGGCTATTGGACAGTTTGTCAGGAACATCAGAAAGTGACATATGTTGTCCAGTTTATATGTGCAGGTTTTATGTGCATGTCATAGGTCACAAAGATGATCCAAAGGCTGGAACACATCTGCTACAAGGATAGGCTGAGAGAGCTGGGGTTGTTCAGCCTGGAGAAGAGAAGACTCCAGGGAGATGTTAGAGATGCTTTCTAATACCTGAAGGTATCCTACAGGAAGGCTGGAGAGCTACTTTTTATAAGGGTGTCTAATAACAGGACATGAAGGAATGGTTTGAAGCTAAGGGAGGTTAGGTTCAGACTGGATCTTAGGAAAAAGTTCTTTAGTATGAGGGTGATGGGACTATGGAATAAGTTTCCCAGGAGTATCACAGTATCACAGTATCATCAGGGTTATGCCTCCTTCCTGGGTGTGTTCAAGGCCAGGTTGGATGATCCAGCCAAGCCTAGTTGATAGGCATCCCTGCCCGTGGCAGGAAGGTTCGAGCAGATGATCTCTGAGGTCCTTTCCAACCTAAGCCATTCTATGATAAACTGTAAACTATCACCTCAACACAGATAATGTGTTTGCTCAGATCATGGAATGTAACATAAGCAAACACATTGTCTTTGGCAGCATATGATCAGGGTAGGGTCAGCCTGGTTGTCTTAAAAGGAGCTGCCTTTGACTTATTAAGTGTAAGATTTAATAATTTCAAAGATCATCTGAGAGGTATGGAAAGGTAACAGGTACAGATCTGAACACAGCAGATTTATTCCAGCAGGTTGGGGGAGGTGATTCTCCCCCTTTACTCTGCTCTGGTGAGACTCCACCTGGAATACTGCATCCAGTTCTGGAGCCCCCATTACACATGGGATGTCCAGAGCATGTCCAGAGAAGGGCCACAAGGATGATCACAGGGCTGGAGCACTTCTTCTATGAAGACACACTGAAAGAGTTGGGGCTGTTCAGTCTGGAGAAGAGGAGGCTCCGAGGTGACCTTATTGTGGCCTTCCAGTATCTGAAGGGGACCTACAAAAAAGCTGGGGAGGGACTTTTTAGGCTATCAGGTGGTGACAGGATGAGGGGGAATGGAGCAAAGCTGGAGGTGGGTAGATTCAGACTGGACATGGGGAGGAAGTTGTTCAGCATGAGAGTGGTGAGAGCCTGGAATGGGATGCCCAGGGAGGTGATTGAGGCCCCATCTCTAGAGGTATCACAGTATCACAGTATCACAGTATCACCAAGGCTGGAAGAGACCTCATAGATCATCAAGTCCAACCCTTTACCACAGAGCTCAAGGCTAGACCATGGCACCAAGTGCCACGTCCAACCTTGCCTTGAACAGCTCCAGGGATGGAGACTCCACCACCTCCCCGGGCAGCCCATTCCAGTGTCCAATGACTCTCTCAGTGAAGAACTTTCTCCTCACCTCCAGCCTCAATCTCCTCTGGCACAGCCTGAGGCTGTGTCCTCTCGTTCTGGTGCTGGCCACCTGAGAGAAGAGAGCAACCTCCTCCTGGCCACAACCACCCTTCAGGTAGTTGTAGACAGCAATAAGGTCACCCCTGAGCCTCCTCTTCTCCAGGCTAAACAATCCCAGCTCCCTCAGCCTCTCCTCGTAGGGCTGTGCTCAAGGCCTCTCACCAGCCTCGTCGCCCTTCTCTGGACACGCTCAAGCATCTGTTTAAGGCCAGGCTGGAGGGGCTCTGGCTAGCCTGCTCTAGGGTAGGGTGTCCCTGCCCATGGCAGGGGGGTTGGAACTGGCTGATCCTTGTGGTCCCATCCAACCCTGACTGATTCTATGATTCTATTCCTCTCCTGTCTGGTCATTTCACTGGTTGACTATGGAAGGAGCTATATGATGCCCCTGATACACATTGTTTCTGCAGCTGTGTTGCCAGATATTCAAGCCACACTTTCACTCCAGCTGTGTAATAGGCTTAAAACAGACTCACATTTTGTTCACCTTTTGCTCTTAAGTCTGCAGGATTTTTTCCCCTCCCTCTAACATGCTTTTCACCAAATGTGATCTGTTGTTAGTGTTCTCTTGCAGAAAAAAAACTTCCCAAACTGTTGTCATCCACTGACAAAACTGAATCTTTATCATGTGTGCCATGAATGAAAGAAGATAATGTAGGAGTATATTCTATAAAGAAAACTTCAGTGGAAGTATTTTGACTTTGATGATCATCTCATCTCAGGAAAAGATTGCTTTTCTACAAGCATTACAAGGAACATATCTGAAACATGTCTGGATTTTAAAGGAAGGAAACAGAAGTCTTTTTCACATAGCTTACAATTAACTTAAAAGTATTTTACTAAAGGTATCCTGAGTCTAATATTAATAATCTCAGAAGAAGATGTGGTGTTTCAGGATGTAGTTTAGTGGTCATGGTATTTGGGTTATGGTTGGACTTGATGACTCTAGAGGTCTTTTCCAACCTTAATGATTCTGTGGCTCTAAGAAGGATGGTTATATACACTAGGAAGCATTTCAATCTAAAGCCCTTAAAACTAAATCATAGAATCATAGAATCAACCAGGTTGGAAGAGACCTCCAAGATCATCCAGTCCAACCTATCCCCCAGCCCTACCCAGTCAACTAGACCATGGCACCAAGTGCCTCAGCCAGGCTTTTCTTGAAGACCTCCAGGGATGGTGCCGGAGTAATTTAATTGGTTCTCTAGCTTAAGAGGACCTCCAGAACTACTGCCAAAACTACTGCCAAAGCTTGGAGGATTGAACATCAAAATATATAATCACATTTCTTATCTTTAAAAAAAAATCTCTTTATCTGAAAAATTCCTTATAAAGTATTTCTTAACATCTTCCTCCTGGACCAATGTTGGATTAAGTCACAGAAAGGAATGAACCCTGTTACAACTCAATATGCCAATATATAGAAAGTACTGAAATTTGATGAACATTTCAATGAAAATATTATTCTGCTTTTTGACCAGCAGAGGCAATAGTTCACATTAATATGACACTGAAAATCTTTGTGTTCTCCACTGAACTGAGAAGCGTTGTAAACCACAACCTGAATACTGATGGTACATAAACAAAATCAAACTGCTACTTTCTGCTTATTATCTGAGAAACAAGCATGGATGTTCTTCTCTTTTTTCTTTATTATTAATAATAGTGAGATTCTCAACAAACAGATATTTTGCATAAGATACAGAACAACAGTTAAGCCAATTTGCTTTGAGCAGATCTAGCTCAGGTTGAATGAATGTCAGTTTAAAGGCATTTGTAAGTATTGCAGTTACAATGAAGGAAAAACCCAAACATTTTGCTGATCAAAGGCTATTTTTCTCTTCGTTTTGAGAAGCCAATGTAAACTCTCATAACAGGCATCATACTGTTTGAACAATATTAAGATGGTGCCATGGTCTAGTTGATTGCTTAGGGCTGGGTGCTAGGTTGGACTGGATGATCTTGGAGGTCTCTTCCAATCTGGTTGATTCTATGATTCTGTGGTGGCAGTGCTATTGTACTCTTGAGTATTTGTTGTAAGCTACCACAGTACTATGGAATAAAAGAGAGAAGAATGAAGCTGTATCAAGGAAAAATATTTTTTTGCCATCACACCTGCTAGTTTTTACTAAATTGGTCAGTGTGGATTAGTAGTAGCTTATGAGAGTACTCATCTGTATTCATCTCATTTCACTACCTTCCATTCTACTCTCCACAATATCATTTTTATACATAAAAAAGGTGACTTTCTGCTTCTGTGAAAAATTAAGTACAACAGTTTAGAAAGTAAACAATATCAATACTTTGCCACACCTGTGGGTTTTCTATGTAACCATTTATCTCTCTTAACCCTCCTGCAAATGAATGCTTATAGATCCATGGGAGAAAAAAAAAGCAAAAGCCTGAAGTCTATGCCAAGTTCTGTGTAAGCAAGCAACGTAGTATTTATTCTAACAGTAGGTTCTCATTTCTCAAGTCCTTTTTGAAGTGAAGGATTTATAATACTTAGAATTGAATACATGCAGAAGCATGTTTGTTTCCAGCTGGTTCCTTGGGACTTAACTGATTGATTCCTGAGCACACACAACAAGAAAACATTTTGTGCATGTATTACGGGGTTATCTTCTTCAAATGAAACAGCAAGAGGTGGAACATTCACTATACTGAAATATTACCCCAGAGCAAAATAACTTCTCAATGGAAAAATATTAGCAATTTTTATTCTATTTACCCAACAGTAGGAGTTTGACTGTCCTGGCTTCTCTCTCTGCATCAGCCTGGAGTTTCTTTTCCAGTTCTCTGGATCTTCTGGCTGACTCCTTGCTCTCAGAACTGGCTCCGCTGCCCATCTTGAGGTGCTAACAATCCCCTGTCCAAGTGCTTTCCTTCTTACTTGACTAGTTGCTTAAATTCAGAAAATCAAGAGCCTGTGCTTAGAGAAAATGTGAAAATCCCATTCAGCCTCTGTATTCAGCCTTCGAATCAAACATTCCCCTTTTACCTGTCACATGATCTGGAGATGCTGTAGTCAAGGATTTATATAGGAACATTAAAATGTACTCTTATGATGTCATAGAATTAAAATGATTCATTCAAAACCAAAACCGAGGTATGGATGGATTTCTGTCCCTGTTCAGACAGATCCCAGCTTCACATGCTTCACAGAAACGTGCAGAATATCTTGAAACAATAAAACTGGGAAAAAAAGGAAAAACAAGGGAATAAAAGAAAAATAAAAAAGATTCAAAAAATCAGATTATGAATCAGTGCTGATGCTCTGAAGCAAAAAGAGATTGAAATGCCTTTGAAGTATTTGCATAAGTGAATTTTAATCTCTCCCAGTGGTCATAGCTCTTTATTTTAAATTGCCAGGGTTTGGATTTATATGGTTAAGTTATATTTTGTCTTAAATTATTAATTAGCATGCAGAATGTTTGCTGCATTTTCACATTATGGCAAGTACACTTATTTTCTTTCAGTGGCAAGTGAGGCCTGCACTGCAATTTGTACTTTCTTCCTTGATTTGTACTATCCATTCCTTGATAAATGTCATAATCCTTTCCATTTCTCTGTGATTGTATTAGTGGTTATCAATTTTGTCTGAAAACATCACATTTTTTTTTGTCTAAGAAAGGGAACAGGTTAGATTCTCCCTGCCTACTTAACAATTTCATACTTAGTTTCTTCACAGTGTAGTGCTAATATAGAAAAGTGTTACACCTGAAGGGAGGTTGTAGCCAGGTGGGGGTTGGTCTCTTCTCCCAGATAACCAGCAACAAAACAAGGGGACACAGTCTCAAGTTGTGCCAGGGGGAGTATAGACTGGATGTTAGGAGGAAGTTCTTGCCAGAGAGAGTGATTTGCCATTGGAATGGGCTGCCCAGGGAGGTGGTGGAGTCACCGTCCCTGGAGGTGTTCAAGAAAAGCCTGGCTGAGGCACTTAGTGCCATGGTCTAGTTGACTGGCTAGGGCTGGGTGCTAGGTTGGACTGGATGATCTTGGAGGTCTCTTCCAACTTGGTTGATTCTATGATTCTGTGAATAGGGTAAAATAACCTGGTGTCAGCAGTATATTAAGAAAACATACTCTGCTTTAATGTTGCGTATCACAAAAATGGTGAGGGCACTGGAGCACCTATACTATGACAACATTCTGAGGGAACTGGATTTGTTCAGCCTGGTGAAGGGAAGACTCTGGGCAGAACTAATAGTTGCTTTCCAGTAGCTGAAGGGGGCCTACAAGAAGGCTGCAGAGGGTCTGTTTCCAAAGGCCTGCAGTGATAGGACGAGGGGCAGTGGTTTTAAATTAGAGGAGATTTATATTGGATGATAGAAATAAGTTCTTTACCATGGGGGTGATGAAACACTGGAACAGGTTCTCCATGGAGGTAGTTGAGAACCCATACCTGGAGATATTCAAGGTGAGGCTTTGCAATGCTCTGAACAACCTGACCTAGTGGAGGATGTCCCTGCTGAGTGCAGGAGGGCTGCACTAAATAAGCTTTGGAGGTTCCTTCCAACTCAAACCATTCTATGATTGTGGTGATGGAGAAGAGTAGAATTACTGTCAGGGCTAAAAGACCCAGATCTTTTTGATCACTTCTCTTCAGGTTAAGCATTTCAGTAAAATACATCTCACTATGATCAATTTTAGTAGAGTATTATTCACTTCATAAAGCATGTCAGTTGTATAAAATGTGCAGACATAAAATTATATGAGAACTTTACAGTTGACTAGTAACAGTCAATACCTCTCTGACTGTACACTACATAAGCTCGTAAGATTGAGCCTGGAAAGACTGTTTAAAGGAAATAATAGGCATACAGGTCAGTCTGAGTGGTATTACACATATTTTTAGATCAGAAGATAAATGGAGAAGAGAGTCAGAGGTAAAACATTTAACTCATATTGTTCTATTGAAAAGAAACTTTGCCGTAGCAGGTGGACCCCCTAGGTATTTCAGCTGGTACTGGGAAGATGAGATTGAGAAGAAAAAAGATCACTTATTTTACTAACAAGTTCTGTGCCTTTAGTTAGGAGGGAGATGTCTTCCAAGAAAAGACAGGTCTTTTGCTGTGCTCATCTCATTCAACAGTGTCTTCTCAGACATAAAATTAAGACCACATATTTCAACAAAGATGCACAGGTGTACTTCTTATGTGTGTGCTTCTCAGTCAACAGAGCAGGATGCCCTGTCTTTAGTCTTCTTGTTCTGCTTTGCTGGAAATGAATAAGCATTACTTGTTAACAGCTGGATTTTTGCATGTACATTTACAATGCAAGGAAATGCTCTGTTTTGCTAAGCCTATATTCCTGCTTTGTTTATCTGTCAAAGCAGGCCATAACAACATCTTTATGCAATCATAGTAACAGGTGGTTTGTTTAAAAAAATAAGCAGCTTCAGTGCCAGGTGTTTGCTTATCAGAACTGTAGGCATAGTGGTGCTATGGATTTCAGTGGGTTTGAAGAGTGAATCTGAGCTGTTTTAAACAATAACATTTATCAAATTAACTGATATAGTCCCAAGTCATGGAGATGAACATAATTTCTGTATTAAGGACTAAATTCACAGTGACTTGTTCCAGGCATACACTAGCACAACTCTATTTATTTTACAGTTGATTTTTTTATAATACTGAACTGGAATAATATGACCTAGTAAATAATTTCAGATTGAAGCTTTGCATAATTTTTCCTAGATGGAAAGCAACAGGAAAATCAAATATGTATACCATAGCTTGTTTCCTGGCTTTCTCTATTATTATAGTTACAAAAAGGAATTAACTATAACTAAGTAGATGTCTGACACAAGCAGGATGTAAACAGATTGTGTACAGAAATACAAACAATTGCTTCATAAGCACACAATATCTGTAACATCCAAGTGATTTGCTCACTGCTGCCTTCAAACTCTTAACTAAGTAGTTTACTGAAAAACCACAGCAATCTGTTCCTCTAGACATTAATCTATTTCTTTGGAGAGTGAACAGGATTCTGTTCTGCTTTTGGACATCTTCATTGTTGTTATTATAGATTCATGGATTCACAGCATGGTTTAGATTCGAAGTGACCTCAAAGACTTCAAAGTTCCAACCCCCCTACCATGGGCAGGGATACCTTCCACTAGACCAGGTTCTCAAGGCTTCATCCAACCTGGCTTTAAACACCTTCAAGGAGGAGACATCCACAGCCTCCCTGGGCAACCTATTTCAGTGTTTCACCACCTTCACTGTAAAGAATGTCTTCCTAATCTCCAGTCTAAATCTGCCCTCCTCAAGCTTCAATCCGTTTCCTCTCGTACCACAACTACAAGCCCTTGTGAAAAATCCATTCCTGCCTTTCTTGTAGGCTCCACTTCAAGTACTGGAGGGCTGCTACTGAGATCTCATGACTAACTATGTTTTGACTGAGGCAGAAGCAATAGATACTGCCCTGTAGGCTTTAGTTTAATCTAAAATTCTGTCTAGTATCTTTTCTCCATCTCTTCTAGGTACAGTAATAAAAAGATGGTCTCTGAGTGTCTCTCTTCTGTTGCAGCAGCCCTGTATATTTGATATGGAAGACTTCAAAAGAACATAAGTCTGGGAAATGCTCCTTTGAAATGCAGGCCCACTTTGTAAAGAACATTGTTTCTATATTATTGGAGTTGTTTCTAGTGATGCACTCTAGGTGGTGCTGATAATATAGAATATACACTTGAGGTATTTTGTAGCTGTTAAAGAGTTCTAAGACTTTCTGAAAGACTCCTTCAAATGGTCTACTCAGAAGCCGTGGATCTGGAATTCACAGAATCATAGAATGGCTTAGGTTGTACATTCGAGATCATATACTCTGACTTCAGAACATTTACTTCAACTTCGATTCTGGATTTCAATTCCAGATTTTGGATTGAGAATTTGTTGGCAGGTAATAGAGATTGTTCTCTTAATAGAATCGTTCTATTAACTTAGGTTTTCAGTTTCAGTTTCTTCTGAAATTATTATCGTCTTCCTAGTCAAAGAAAGAGATATAGTTTAGGAAAATCACACCTCCCCAGTTTTCCTCTTTTATTTTCTTTCTAGGTCTTTACATTTACAGATTGTTCAGAGTGAAGTCTGTTAATCTGTTGCACATTTCACCATGACTAATATTTTCCCTTTTGTCTGATGAAATGTGGAGAAACGATATTAAGAAAAATGAGGAAGTTTTGCTAAGAATAGAATTCTTTAGAATTAGAAACTGTCAATTAATTTCCTTAAATATACTTCCAAATAAAGGAAACCTGAAAGCTCTTTAGTACAAAGCCTGTTAGAATGAAATGAAACCCTTCAGCTCTTTCAGTTGGATACAGAATTGCTTTTGATGCACAGGAAGAAACAAAATGACCTGAAGTACTCTTGCACACTGACAACATTTTAGTAGAAAAATAAAAGTTTCAGTTACACTTTAAACACTCACAACCCCATCTAGACTTTTGTAACTGCTGAATGGCAAATGTTCTAGAGACATAAGGAAGCAGGTACAGAGACTATATGCTCCTGCTCAGCACTGGTATTGGATCTATGGGAAGCTGCAGTAATATGGCACAAAGACAGAGCTTTTGAAACTTGTCAAGATTTATTACCTCGAACACTTGGCCATAGTCATGTGGCTGAAATGTTTGTGAATCTGAGATACTGTCTCCACACAGGGCTCTGTTTCACTATGTGATGTCTACAGTTTGGATTGCTGTCTGCTGTATACAGTGTAGGCATACCCATATTATTTGACAGCCATAAGTGTTAACCCTTCCATAACTTTTCATCTGTCAGATTCACAACGTAAGATGAACTTAGAAGAAGCTAGTAGGGTTGACCAGAACTGGCCATTTAGTCTAGTACTGAAGTGTAACATATGGAGAAACTTTGAGTGGTAGATTGTTCATTGAGATCTTCTCAAACTATCTATTTTTGCCACTCTCAACCTCTTCCAAGATACTATGACTCAGTCACAAAACTGAAACTGTTGAAATTTGAAAATGAGCCCACAAAAGAAAGATCCAGGTAGGTATCTAGTTCCTCTTAAAGATAGTATCCATACCTCTCAAGCCAAAGGGAAAGTTTATCAATCTCAATGCCAACTGTACTATGGCACTGAGATATCTGACATAGACAAAACAAATGTGATAGTCATCAAACTGATGTTACCAGCCAGCTTCATACTGCTATAACTGTTTACAGAAATGACACTAGGGGACTTAATTACTTCTGTTATTCATCATTTTGCCTCCTTGATGGAAGCAGACCTTCCAGTACTGGTGGCAACAGGTTTTCCTGGTTCTCCAGTTTTCCCAGTAGCACTACTGCCATCCGTTCTGCCAGTGCATGTGGCATGCTCAAACTTCCTCAGTTTTCCTACTAGAGTATTCAGGCTATCATTTGAGAATATGTCCACAAGTTCCAAAGGAGAGACAACTATTTAGATCTTATCATGCTACTACTCTCTTTTGAGTTATCTTGTAAGATGACTTAATCAGTAACTACTTCTTGACTTCCCAGCAAGAGAATATATTGAAATTCCTGGCTGCAGGAAGCAAGCTGGTCTCCTGTGTTCTGTCCTAGACAAGCATCAGTTATGTTTGTGAATGTGCACAAGTATAAAGTGGGATCCACTGAGTTTATTGATAGAGAAGGTTCAGATGTTATGGGATGAAGGTCTATTTATACATCATATAGCTATGCTGAAGGAACCAAAACATGAAATTCAGGTGATACCTGAGATATATCATTCACCAACAAGGATCTTTTCCTACTGCTTCCTTCTTCAGACACACAGGTCTTGCACAGAAATTATTTTATGTAAATACATAGAGGTTCCATAAGAAAAAAGACATTGTAGAATTGAATTCCTTCATACATTAGGAACTAACAGACCAACTTTCTAACTTAAAACTAGTTGAGATTTCTCTAATAAAGTAGAATGATTTAGGTTGGAAGTGATCTCCAGAGATCTCTAGTCCAACTCTCTGCTTAAAGCAGAGATAAGCTCAAAGATAAAGTTTCTCAGGGCTTTGCATTGCTAACTTATGAAGTATCCAAAGATGAATTTTTTACAGCCTCTGCAAGTAGCCTGTTCCACCACTTAAACACTCTGTGTGAATAAGTTTTTTCCATTTCTATGGTTGGAATTTCCTTAATTTGAGCATGTGACTACTGTCTCTCTTCTCAGGAGAATTTGGCTCTGTCAGGTCCTGTCTTCCTTAATGGAAGCCTCCACTTAGATCCTCTTCTTAGGCAGGCTAAGCAAATATACCACAATCTTCTCTATGTGCTTCAGCCTTCTAATCTTCTTCATTGGCTCCTAACAATCTCTTGTTTTTAATAGTGGCCCAAAATCTAGAAGCAATTATCTGGATATGACCTCCAAGAGAGCTCAGCAAAAGGATTCTCTTGACCTGATGGCTGTTTTCCTGAGGCAGCTAAGTAATGTTTCATGGTGTTACTCTATCCCACATGCAGGAGTCTGTGTGTGCCCTGAAACTTCATGAGGTTCATGTTGTCCCATTCCTCTTGTTTCACTGAGGTCTTTCTGAAAGACAGCCATGCTGCATAGCATTCCAGTCACTAATAAGCACTGTCCAAAGTTGATGTTAAGGCAGCCATGCCCCGTAGCATTCCAGTCACTAATAAGCACTGTCCAAAGTTGATGTTAAGTTACCTAGTCCAGAGCAATATACAAGCACATCTGAGCTGTTCAAGGCAAGATTGGACGTGGCACTTGGTGCCATAGTCTAGCCTTGAGCTCTGTGGTAAAGGGTTGGACTTGATGATCTGTGAGGTCTCTTCCAACCCTGATGATACTGTGATACTGTGAAATTCAGTGTTAGGGCAATAGCACTATTTTCTGTCAGAAGATGATAACGAGTTGCTTGAGTCGTTTTAAGGACCATATTCCATTTTCTGATTAATCACAGCATCACAGAATATTAGAAGTTGGAAGTGACCTCGAAAGATCATCCAGTCCAACCCCTCTGCCAGAGCAGGATCACCTAGAGTAGGTCACACAGGAAGGCATCCAGGCAAGTTACAGTATCACAGTATCACAGTATCACCAAGGTTGGAAGAGACCTCACAGATCATCAAGTCCAACCCTTTACCACAGTGCCCAAGGCTAGACCATGGCACCAAGTGCCACATCCAACCTTGCCTTGAACTGCCCCAGGGACGACGACTCCACCACCTCCCCGGGCAGCCCATTCCAGTGCCCAATGACTCTCTCAGTGAAGAACTTTCTCCTCACCTCCAGCCGAAATTTCCCCTGGCACAGCCTGAGGCTGTGTCCTCTCGTTCTGGAGCTGGCCACCTGAGAGAAGAGAGCAACCTCCTCCTGGCCACAACCACCCTTCAGGTAGTTGTAGACAGCAATAAGGTCACCCCTGAGCCTCCTCTTCTCCAGGCTAAACAACCCCAGCTCCCTCAGCCTCTCCTCGTAGGGCTTGTGCTCGAGGCCTCTCACCAGCCTCGTCGCCCTTCTCTGGACACGCTCAAGCATCTCAGTGTCCTTCCTAAACTGGGGGGCCCAGAACTGAACACAGTACTCGAGGTGTGGTCTGACCAGTGCAGAGTACAGGGGCAGAATGACCTCCCTGCTCCTGCTGACCACACCATTCCTGATGCAGGCCAGGATGCCACTGGCTCTCTTGGCCACCTGGGCACACTGCTGGCTCATGTTCAGGCGGGTTTTGAGGGTCTTCAGAGAAGGAGACTCCACAACCTCTCTGGGCAAACCATTCTAGGGCTCTGTTGCCCTTACAGAGAAAAAAGTTTTCCTCGTGTTCACACAGGACCTCTTTTGCTCCAGCTTGCACCCATTGCCCCTTGTTTTATCATTGGACATCACTGAGCAGAGCTTGGCTCTGTCCTCCTAACACTGCCCTTCACATCTTTATAGACATGCATGAGGTTACCCCTCGGTCTCCTCAAGGCTGAAGAGAATCAGCTCCCTCAGCCTTTCCTCAGAAGGGAGAGGTTTCACAGAGCATCTTTGTGGCTCTGTGCTGGACTATTTCAAGCAGCTCTCTGAGGTCCTTCTTGAACCGATGAACCCAGAACTGCACACAATATTCCAGATGTGGCTTCACTAGGGCAGAGGAGAGCTTCTCTTGACCTACTAGCCACACCCCTTCTACTACACCCCAGGGTGCCTGTCTCTCTTCTGCTGTTTATCCTGCTGTTTATCTTCTTACCTCAGTTAAAACAAACAAGCAAATAAATAAATCAAACCAAATGAAATCAGAACTACAGAGCTCTCTCTGTGAAGTTTCAGAAATTAAAATTCCTCTAGCATATCTGTTTCAGAAGGCATGCAGCATTGAACTTGGTGTTCTAGATACTGTCCTGGGTGTTTCTGTGGTCAACTATCATCTCTATTTTCCCTGATACAAGAAGAACTCTTACTGAAATGAGGGTAACTCATATACTGATAATTGTTAGGACAAAAAATGATGTGATTGGCATCAGCTGACTCACTTCTATGTCTTTTTAGAAAAGGAAGAGAGTTAGAAGAAAGGAAGAAACAACACTGCAAATGTCAAGAGGAAATATTTTGAAATAATGAAGCGTTGTTACATTTTCAAACCTGTCATTTTTTTCCCTCAAATATTGACAATTCACCTTTTCTTCTGAAAATCTCGAATTCACTATGAGATACCTGATGTGTCCTATCTTCAGGACACTCACTCTTCTCAGTTCTGTATTTGCAATGCATGCTGTTGCAATGGAATATGAGACATGGAATAAGCAAAGACTAATCAGTGCTGGGTGGGGGCTCTCTGGCTGAGTATCACTCAAAAAAACCTCACATCATTTTGCAAGCTCACCAATACTTAAGCTAAATATAAGCTGTTGTCTCAGTGAAACTATGCTACTTGAGGTTGTAGCCAGGTGGGGTTGGTCTCTTCTCCCAGGCAACCAGCAATAGAACAAGGGGACACAGTCTCAAGTTGTGTTGGGGGAAGTATAGGCTGGATGTTAGGAGGAAGTTGTTGCCAGAGAGAGTGATTGGCATTGGAATGGGCTGCCCAGGGAGGTGGTGGAGTCACTGTCCCTGGAGGTGTTCAAGAAAAGCCTGGCTGAGGCATTTAGTGCCATGGTCTAGTTGACTGGCTAGGGCTGGGTGCTATGTTGGACTGGATGATCTTGGAGGTCTCTTCTAACCTGGTTGATTCTATAATTCTATGCTACTTTTGTGACAGCAGATGCATGGCTCAGCTACTATGTCCTCATTAAAAAGTAGTCATTCCAAAGATTGGAAACTTCCTGTACAGAGTTGACTCATCAGTGAGAAATCACTATATAGTGCAAAGCTGTAAAAAAAGCCCATACCCTTTAGTTTCTCCTGAATCAGTTGTCTGACTCCAGATGATGCTTACAGGATGTGTGTGAACTGAGAGAGCTGGGGTTGGTCAGCCTAGAGGATAGAAGACTCTGGAAGGACCTTAGAGCTGCCTTCCAATATCTGAAGGGATCCTACAGGAAGGCTGGAGAGGGACTTTCTGCAAGGGTGTCCAGTGACAGGAAAAGGGGGAATAGTTTAAAACTGAGGAAGAGTAGGTTCAAACTGGATTTTAGGAAGAAATTCTTCAAGATGACAGTGGTGAGGCTCTGGAACAGGCTGCCCAAGATGCTGTGGAAGCCTCCTCCCTGGGGGTGTTCAAGACCAGGTTGGACGAGACTTTGAGCAGCCAATTCTAATACAGAAGTGTCCCTGCCCATGGTGGGGAGGTTGGAGCAGGGGATCCCTGAGGTTCCCTCCAACCTAAGCCATTCTGTGATTTTATCATTCTATGAACTGGACTGAGCACTGATGATTGCCCCTGATTTCTCACATGAGAAGAGCAAATACCTCACAGTCTGACTTTCTACAAAGATAAGCAAATGATCTCTCTGCTGTGCTAAACTTATTTTTTTTTCCTGTCTTATTGCTGATTGACCCCAGAAAACAAAAAAGAACAGTCAGAATACTGTAATGCATTATAATTAACATCTTTGAACTGATTTGCATGTGTTCCTCCGCTAGAATGTCTGATACTCTTTCCTGTTGAGTCCTGGTAGAGGTGCATCTTGTGTTTCTGAAGGGAAAAAAAAAAAGGAAAAAAATAGGGGAAAAAAGGCAAAAAGGAATCTTAGTGTGAAAATGGGTGGTGCCTTCTATCTCTGCTAAAAGGATTTAGTTTCTAGTACAAGGTGAACAGTCAACACAGTAGATTAAAAAAAAAGGAAAAGAAAAAAGGCTTAAAACAATGGAGGAATCAACAATGGAGGAATCTTTTGTCAATGCAACATTTCAAACATTTCCTACTTTCCTATTCCCATCAGACCCATACATTTATCCCTGCCAAGTCCCACTGCGCCTTGCACAGCCAGAAATGAACCGAGAGTAAAAATAAACAATTTTGATTTGACTTGTAGAACTCTTCAAGCAATGAACATTTTAAGCTTTCCTTTTGGTGTCAATTTCATGTGCAGGCAAAAAATATGGAAAAGACAAAAGGACGTTTTTGCCAGCAGAGTAGCATTCTGTTGTTTTTATCTCTCTGACTTGTTCCAGTTACACCAGCCTGTGACTGCAGCCCCTTCAGCAGAATGTGAGCAGTTCTGTGCTGTAACACAGCTGTGTGGTGTCTGGATACAATTTGATTTCTGAATCTGAAGAACTTTTATGTAGGTAGCTTCAGAGCTTGGAGTGATTTCCAGATTGTCAGCTGGACTAAGCTGTGCTGTATGGAGTGTGTCCCTGAAATTTCTTTTCCATAAGTGTTGTTGCTGTATTGTAAGAATATTTATGGAGAAGGCTGTAGAAGAGATTGTTCTGCTGATGAGTCAATGCAGTGCATCTGAAGAGATGAGACTTATTCTATATGGATTCTTATAGTAGACACTTACGAAGGCTGGCATCCCTCTCCTTCTCTGGACACTTTCCAAACCTGCTTGGATGCGTTCCTATGCAGCCTGCCCTAGGTGATTCTGCTTTGGCTGGGGGCTTGGACTCAGTGATCTCTGAAGGTCACTTCCATCCCCTAACAGTCTGTGATTCTGTGATCTGGATCTGCTGTATGATATTTTTGTTCTTTTTAAGAAGGGATGGAGGTGTTGAATTTTTAAAAGGTAGATTTCAGGTGGTCTCTTCTCCCAGGTAACCAGCAATAGAACAAGGGGACACAGTCTCAAGTTGTGTCAGGGAAAGTATAGGGTGGATATTAGGAAGAAGTTCTTTACAGAGAGAGTGATTTGCCATTGGAATGGGCTGCCCAGGGAGGTGGTGGAGGCACCGTCCCTGGGGGTCTTCAAGAAAAGACTGGATGAGGCACTTAGTGCCGTGGTCTAGTTGATTGGCTAGGGCTGGGTGCTAGGTTGGACTGGATGATCTTGGAGGTCTCTTCCAACCTGGTTGATTCTATGATTCTATGATTCTATGACTTGTTTAATCCAATGAATAGTGCACGGCAGCAAAATGTGGCAAGGTGTCCTACGAAAATCTCTCTGTAGTACCAAAATTCTTCTGGGGAAACCATCTCTTGCTTTGTGTAACTTCTGGAAGAAAAGTTATTTCTCCAGAAGAACAAAGTTGTCTCTCCTTATCTTTGTGGCTTGTCACCACTTTAGCCTCTGATTGAGTCCTGTGTACTGTCATCTTCTGTGGACAAATCTCTTTAACTTTAAAATACCTTCAACTAAGATGGCCAAAGTTTTTTTTCCATCTTCATGGTGTCCTGAAATACTGTGAGAGAGTGACATAACACGCCTCATCCTGACCCATGTAGCATGTGGAGGAAATAGCAGGAATTTTCACCCTTGGGGGGACTGTAATAATTAAGGATGCTTTTAGTATTCCTTCTTTCTGCTTATAAAGCAGTGTTAAAACTAATGCAGCTCTAGCTGACACTTCCCCTAGAAAAACATGTATTGTCCTGGGAAGAATTCAAGGGAAAATGGAAATTATCTCATTCTTCTCAGCTCACGCTTCCTTTAAAGACGAGCTTTAAAGCTGGCCATTTCTTCCTGAGCTAGGCTGGCCTCCACCCCAAAAATGTTCTGTTCTTAGAGAGGGAAGGAAAAACAAAATTAAAATGTTTTTCCTACTACAATGAGCACAGGTCGGACTCCCTGGGTATTTGGGGAAGGAGATCCTAAGCACATATTAAGAACTCCACCCACACACAGTAAGTAGATGGGAAAACAAGTAAACTTCTGAATCCTCAGGTCTCATAAGAAATGAAGTCATGACTAAGGTACAAAGGAAGTGGAAGAGCCTACAAGACTAGCCAAATGTTTTGTAAATGCCAGCAATGTTTAAGTGTTGCTCTATAACAGACCAGAGCTCAGAGTGAGCCTCCCTCTTTGGTGGTGGCCAACTTCAACTGTCTAAAAAGGAAGTATGGACCTTATTTGGTAATTACAGAATAACATGCTGAGATGGGGAATGCTGATGTACCTCCAGGCAGCACATCAGTTTGTCTTCAAGAGCGAGGATTTTATTCCTCAGAACCACACAATCATTTCCAGTATTTCATAGTAACCTTCCAGTTTTATTCTCAAAGTTGTAGCTTTAAGTAGAATTGCTTTCTAGTCACCTGAGATCTTGTTCTGTTGGCATCTACAGATGCTTTCTGCAAATGTGTGTCTCTCTAATTTCATGTCTTTCCAGCATTTGTCATGTCTGAAAGTTGGCATTGCCCAAGTCTGCCATTAATGAAGTGTGGAACAGAATCTGCCAGTCCCTTGGACAGTGACCGAGTTTTCACATTTGCTCTTTTGAGTAATTTTCCCATTAGGGATTCTGTGCAGTGGAGCTGTGGCTATTTTGGATACTCTGTGGGATAACCTGAGTTACTATGTTTTAGTATCCCATGTCTCAAATATTTTAGTTTGTCAATTGATTTTGTGGTTTTATATTTATTATTAAATCTGCTATGGCAGTACTTTCATGGGGTGCAGAGTGAGATTTCCTCCAGAAGTCAGTGCAGTGCCCAACTCTTATTTAAATGTGTCGTGCAGCTGGCAATCAGTGTTACTGATACTTCACACCCCCCTGTCAAGCTCTTGATTTATCTGTGTGCCCTCTACTGCTTCAGAGTCAGCTTGATGGAAAGCCATCTCTGGCTTGAAGTGTTGGCTGAATGCCATGAGTTGCCCAGTGTGATTCCAGCTCCATGGAGAGAAGTCACATACCTGTTACAATCCTGCTGGCTGAGCAGTCATGCTTTGTGCTTCTGTGCAGTGTTCTGCTTGAGTCTTAGATTTTATGCATGCCTCCTCAGTGTTTAAGTCTCTCTAAACCTGCAGATGTTGCAGGGTTGGGCTCTAGCAGTTGCAATCAAACTACATACACACACACACACACACACACATTCCACTCCGTATTCTGCTCACATTTCCAGTGTGCAGTTAAATTGTTCCCTGCATATGTAGCTTAGCAATGCAGGTTCATTTTCCATGTGACTAGCTCTCCTGGATTATCTTCTGTCATGTGAAAGAAGTCTTCTCACTCACAGTTTGCCCCCTACCCTCAGTTACCTGTTGAGTTTATGGGCAGCAGCTGTACTACTACATTCAAGAATGCCTGCCAGTTATCTTGGAACGGGATTGTCTGTGCTTGCAAATTGTTAGGACAGTCCTATTAAAAAAATGGTTCATTTATGATATTCTTTGGGCAATTCATAGACTTGACTTGCCAAATAAAATTACAACTAAAGGCATATTTCTTATAGTCTGATTTGAAGGATGTGACAGTTTATCAATAGACTTGAGATGAACAGTGATAATTGTTCTCAGTTACTGTAGGTGTACACTATGTGTTCTGAAGCTGCCATGAAGTAAAGGACAAAATGTTTGCAAGCTGTCCCTTGAACAGCCTTTCTAGAGTTTGACTCTCAAAGGCTCATTCTTCAGTACACCTTACTGTGCTTCCTAAGTTAGCATTAGAGTGTGAGAACTGGTTGAGGTGGATTCTGTGCCCACAATATGGTCTGCCCGACCTTGACTTACAGGGGGAAGAACCACTTCAATCCCAGGTGCGATCCAAACTTAAGAGGAAGTCTTTTCAGTATGTTATATGGTACTAACATGATATTAATGTATTTCTTAGCCCCTTTATGTCAGGATGCTGAATGACAAGATGCTTTATCTTCCTGGATTTTTTTAGTCCTCGTTAGATCTGTCCTTTTGCCCTCCTTATCTGTTGAAAACCTTTCAATGAAGGATACCTTTAGCACAGTAATAGGCTTAGAAAACAAACGGTTAGTAGAAACATTATTTTGTGGTTTCATTAAATATTTACAATTGTTAGAGCTAATTAGTCAATAAATAGCAAACACTTTCACAATTGTACTCCTCTTCCTATGCCTGCAGCATTCTATTTATTTTGTAGTACCATCCATGCTGTTCCATGTGTGAGAAGAAGACAGTAGTTGTGTCCCACTGGAGCACAAAGACTGTTTAGCAAAGTCTTTCTGGCACGGCTTGAGGATCTTGCAGTTTGCTTCCACTCCTCCCACAACCCAAAACACTATCAGACAGAGCAGATTATTCTCCTAGTTTGCCCACCCTCTTATTTTATAACATCCTTCTCTGGTTTGAGGGGAATGCTCAAAGTTAATTGGAAAAGTGTTGCCTTCAGAAGTGAAAAAGCAGTGATAAGCTGCCTCTTGTCTGTGATTGTATCAGTATCCACAAGTAGTTCTTTTAATTAAGATGCTAATTAGTCACATGCTCAGCATCCTCTCCATATCATCCTCTTAGAACATATGATCCTTTATAGTAAGGGTAAATTGTGAAAATACCTTGCTGCTTCCAAGACCTAAGGCTGAGGATTTGGGGAAAAGGATACCAAATAAGAAAGGAAAATAGATTATAAATCATCGTGAACAGAAACTTCCAGTCTGGGCAATGTTACCTCTTCTTTTTTTTTTTTTTTTTTTTTTTTTGGTCTATCAGGGATGTCACAGTGGCCAGGGATAAAAATATCATGACTTGTCTGAGAACTGTAAGGACAGGAAGAAGAGATGCAACTTTTTACATGTCTGAAGAAGAGTAATGATGCTGATGAAGGACCTAGAGCATAAATCTTAGGAGGAACAGCTGAGGGAACAAGGGTTGTTCAGCTTGGAGAAAAGGAGGCTGAAGAGAGACCTTATCACTCACAAGGAGGCTGTAGAAAGGCAGGTTTGGTGTCTTCTCCAAGGTAATAAGTGATAGGACAAGAGGCAATGGCCACGAGTTTCACTAGGGGTATTTAGACCGAATGTTAGGAAAACAATCCAAGAGGCTTGTCAGGCACTGGAACAGGCTGGCCAAAGAAGTGGTTGAGTCACCGTACTTGGGGGGTATTAAAAAGATACATAGATAGGTGTGGTGCTTAGTGGCATGGATTAATGATGGACTTGGCAGTACCAGGTTAACAGTTGGGCTTGTTTTTCTTAAAGGTCTTTTCCAACTTAAATGATTCTATGATTCTCTCATTTTAAGACTCATGAGAGACATACCCAAAACCAGAAGAGGATATTTCTCTAACATGTGTGTACTTTGGGAAATGTTCATCATGTTCTGCAGGGGCATTTCTAATTATGCAACACTATGAGAAAGAGAACTGAAAGATCCTCTTGATTACGTTTGATAGCCCAATATGCTGTTTTAATGATCCTGTTTGCACAAGCTCATGTCTATGAAAACACAAATATTTCTAGATGATGTAACATTCTTTTAAAGTGTACAGCTGTGTAGAGGCAACAAAAATATACATGCACAAATGCTAATAACAATAAATTGTTCACTTTTATGTTGTGTGTTCTTTAGAATCATAGAATCATAGAATCAACCAGGTTGGAAGAGACCTCCAAGATCATCCAGTCCAACCTATCACCCAGCCCTATCCAATCAACTAGACCATGGCACTAAGTGCCCCATCCAGTCTTTTCTTGAAGACCCCATTGATAATTAATTAAAATCATTGATGATTAAAAAAACTACACTGCTGTTACAGGGTTGAGATGTATTTGTTGACATTACTCGCAACCATCTGCAGATGTCTACTGTGTGCAAGTCCACATCTGGACTAGCCACCTTCTGTCATACAATCATAGAATGGAAGGAACCTCAGAGATCATCTTCTCCAAACTCCCTGCCATGGGCAGGGGCACCTCTCAACTAGACGTGGCTATTGAAGGCCTCACTCAACCTGGCCTTGAACACCCCCAGAGAGGAGACATCCATAAGCTCCCTGGGCAACCAATTCCAGAGTCTTACCACCATCATCCTGGAGAACTACTTCCTCGGATCCAGTCTAAACCTCTCCCTCAGCTTTGAACAATTCCCCTTTGTCGTGTAGACACCCTTGTGAAAAGTCCCTCTTCAGTCCTCACTTAGGATCCCTTTTGGCATTGTAAGGCAGCTCTAAGGTATTTTTTTATAGGCAATGAAAAATAATAGGCATTTGCAGAGGTTGGTTCCTCTCATCCTTTGCTGCTAAAAATCTTCAGCAAGAATGCTAAAATCTTGTTATCTCTATCTGCAGTGCTCTCAGTGTTATTCTCACCAAGGTTCCTCTGAGCATGATTCTTATCAGAAACATATCTTTTGCATCAGAAACATCCAGCTTCTTTTCACTGCTCCAAATCCAGCAATTCTCCAGGGAGAATAATGTCTTTCTCCCATGCAAGTATCTAGTGAAATATTTCTTTACCACAGAAGCTAAGGATGAACTCATTTTCTCAAAGTAGTTGGACAAATGACAATTTTGTCAATGTCCAGAGAGACTCCAAGAGCCATAGTTCAATTTCTTAGGAAAACACTGTGTAAAGATCTTGAAGCCTTTCCAGACTTCAGTGCATGAATGTGTTTGACTGGTTTTAAGTAACAAAGCAAAGACAAGTTGTATTAAGCATTAGGATAAAAGCAAGCTCCTTGAAATAATTTGAGTTAAGAAAAAAGGGAAGATGGACTGACAAGGAAATGAACTGTGGAAGCATTCATGACAGCCTAAAAATACCAAACATGCATTTTGAGGAGAATATAGATCAGATGCTCACATTAGAGGGGAAAAAAAATGTTGTAATACAGAAGATTCTATTAGAGCTTATGAAAATGTTCTACCTGTACTGGTAATTAATCACTGTCACAAGATATAGGTAAAGGTTATGGAAATCCCTTTGTTTTGTAGGAACAAATGGGATGAATTACTTCCAGAGAGTGTTAAGGCACACTAAATCTATCTGTTTTGAACCCAGAGAGATAGAACAGAAATTATTCTTCTGTTACATGTTCATCTACATTTCGTTGCCTGTGGTGTTTTTTAAGAAGCAGGGCAAATCTGAAGATTTTGTTTCAACATGATTTCTCTCCTCATTCTCATGATCCTGGTGTGCTCAGTAATCTCTTCTTTGTCAAATACTCTTTTTGGCTGCTTAAAAGATCCTCACGATACTTCCTGTTTTCTTCCTGAATGTTGCACTAAAATAATGTACCACATTCAAGGAACTGGGAGTGCTGGAGGATGAGGAACTGGGAATGTGCCAACAATGTGCACTTGCAGCCCAGAAGGCCAGTGACATTCTTGGCTGCAGCAAATGCCACCAGGTTGAGAGAGGTGATTCTGCCACTTTGTTCTGGTGAGACCTTACCTGTAGTACTGTATCCAGCTTTGGAGACCTCAAGACATGAACCTGATGGAGTGGGTCCAGAGGAGACCACAAATATGACTGGGGGCAGGAACACCTCTGCTACAAGCACAGGCAGAGGGAGCTGGGTTTGCTCAGCCTGGAAAAGGAAAGGCTGCAGGTAGACCTAATAGAAACCTTCCAGTACCAGAAGAGGACCTCCAAGAGGGCTGCAAAAAGACTGTTTCCAAAGGCCTGCAGTGACAGGATGAAGGGTAATGGTTTGAAATAAGAGAAGGGGAGATTTAGATTAGATGTTAGGAACAAGTTTTTTTAACACAAGGGTGCTGGAACACTGCAACAGGTTGCCCAGGGAGATAGTTGAGGCCCCATCTCTGGAGATATTCAAGGTAAGCCTTGAGAAGGCTCAGAGCAACCTGATCTAGAGGAGGATGTCCCTGCTGACTGCAGGGGAGTTGGACTAGATGAGCTTTGGAGGTTCCTTCTAACCCAAACCATTCTATTATTCTATGCCTTAATGATGCATGCCAGAGTAAACCAGCTGTTTATGTTAAAGAAAATTACCAGGATTTCAGAACTTTTTTCTACAGCCACCAGTCATGTGCTCATACATAGGGCTCAAAGGGGAGTCCAAAGCTGTATGTAGTTGTTGGCCTGATCCAGATTCAAAATGCAGCCTCTGACCATCTGAATTTGCCATCTTAGTGTGTAGCAAGGCTCGGCTGTGAGGTGAGTCAGAGCATTAAAGCTGAGCACCAAGTTTTCTGGTACAATCAACAGTAGGAGGCCATCACATCCATGATGGATGCAGAACTCTCCAAAGAGATGCTGTGTGTGATATTTAGCTTAGACTTTTCCACCAAGAACAGAAGATGGTAAGAAGGAGATTGTAAAATACAAGGGCTCTGTAAGCTGGTGTTTGGGTGCTCAGTAGTGAATAAACATCCAAGAACATGTATGTTTTTCTTTTCATTGAGCATTTACCACCTAGTAAAAACAGCAGAAGAAGGCTTTTCTCCCTTCTTTTTTGAAAGTTAAGCTCCTCTTTTAAGGTCTGCTTTGGAATCAGAGTTAGATGGGAACTTCCTTGGGTGTTCTGAAGAAAATAATTTGAATTACCTCATGGCTTAAAATATAAATGTCATCTGAACTTGATCATATTTACAGTTACATCATTCTGGAGAGCAAATTTTAGCATTCTTTTATTAATGTCAAGCTACTTACTTGCTCTTTGGGTTTATCACTAGTACCAGAGAAGGTGGTGAGCATATTATCCTGTTTATTTTTCAGAGTTTGAGAAAATAACTTCTAGTGAGTCTTATTACCTGTGAATGGAAGCTTACTTCAGAAATTGCTAGGGTGTTTTTCTTCTTGAGGACGCCTCTAAGACTTACAAATAGCTATTAAGGTAAGGACATTATTTAGCTGCTTTCTGTCTGTTTCCTTCTTTTGTTGAGCCTTTAATAAAAAAGGTAGAACATTACTTAGGTGATGATATGAAACACAGGTGGTGGGCTGAGACCTCCTTGTATTTATAGCAATGTACTCATGTTACAGTTCCTTTCATCTCCAATTGTTTTATTAATTTATGGCAATTGCTAAGAGCCAGGGGAGAGATTTTTGCAATAATGGAGCTGTTAAAAAAAGATCAGGTCCAACATCTTGTGTTATGCAGACAGAAATAACAATCACAATGCACTTTTAGTAGTCATGAATGGATGTGTGCTGCATTTCTGTCCAGCTCCAGAGAGAGACCTGAAACCCTTTTGGTGCATTTGAGTGCCATGGTAGCACCAGGCATAAAAGCATTGTTAGTGATGTATACCAGGATCCCTGATGGCTCACAGAGAGCTCCTTATATTTATGATAACTAGCTGATAAGCAAGAAATCTGTAAGTGTAAATAGATGTTTTTCCTCAAAATAAGCTTGCAGAAATTCTGTTGACTGTGCTTATGAAGCATGTTGCTGTACTTCTATCCAGCCTCAAGCTGGTCTCATGAATCGGAACTTTTACTGTCTTGTTTCTTGACCAGTGTATATGTGCAATAGAAATGCACATACCCCTTTGTTCTAAAGTTTTGTGTATCACTTCCTTTCCTACATCTCTTCCTCAGCTCCCATTCCTTAATTTCATGGCATTACACTCAGGAAGTGGAGGGATCAAAAGCTAAAGCATGACTGGGTGGGTGCTTCCTGGAGCCTTTTACTGATGCTGGATCTGAAATGGGGGGCCTGTTGCCTGCTGAGCATCCAGTTAACACTGTATGTTGCAACTGCCTTGCAGATAGGTCTGTCTTAGAGTTTCTATATGGTAAAAGGTAAGGAAGATGGAGAATGAGTCAGTTCAAGCTCTCTGAACTATGTCTCCCTCAGAAGCCCTTGCTTAAGTGAGTTTCTGTTATCATGGAGAAGAGATAGCAGAAAAATGAAAGAAGTTTACTCCATGGCTGACTCCATGTGCTAACCACCTCCTGCTTATTTCAGTTACTCAAACCACAGCAGCCCCATCTCACTTCTGTGTGGACCATAATCAGTGTCCTTTCAGATGATTCTAACATTGAATGAATCAGCAAAAATACATGATAAACAAATAATTCTGAGTTTTCTTCAAACTCAGCCTGTTTCAGTGGATTTGATGCTTATCTGTCCCCAACTAGACCACATAGTTAAAATAGAAGTTAAATTACATGATGTGCTGGCTATCCAGAAGCCTTACCTTTAATCCAAGCAGAAACCTTTTCCCCTTGCTCCTCTGCCAGGTTGTACTGCTGAGGGCTTCACAAAAGTTATGTTAAAATCATAACAGATATTGAAAAAGAAAGTGCTGTGAAACATGCCAACATTTTAGTGTATCCCTTGTCTTTATAGGGCAATAACAATAAAGCCCAGTATTTTGGTGTGTTTTTTCAGGCTGTCAGTAGGAGGAGGCTGCTCTGCAGCATATATTCCACTAGGGAGCTCCAAGGCAGCGGATGAATTTGGGATGCTATCGTCATCTTGGTCATGGGCTCTCCACACCTTCCTTAGTAGCTTGGTCAGATGAACTCATTTTGGAGCTCTCCCAGTCAGGAACAGTCATAAAGATAAAGGTTATATATGACTAGACTCTTCAAAGGATACAGGTCCTTCTGGGGCCCTCCAGAGTCTGTGTTTCAGTAATACGAAGAATTTGTATGCCTAGAACCTCAAGCCATAACCCAACACCATTCCCGACAGCCTGAAACTGATAAAGGTTGTCTTTTTTTCCACTCCTGAGGCTGCAAAAACATTTTTTCATTCCCCATTTTGCCTCTGAGGTTTTTGCTTAGACATGAGATTAAGAAAAAGGAAAAAAATGAAGTAAAGCTGAAATCAGACTTTTTCTAATGGACTTTACAACATAGCTGACTGGGGCAAAATGTTCAAAGGAGGAACATGCATCATTGCTTTAAAATAAAAATGCTGTTGAATTAAACCCACACACTTCATAGTATGAAGCAATTTCTGTGTGCAGAATGAGAAGGAGGTTTTGAAATCCCCAGACCTAGTTGTTATACTTGTTTAGAAAAGTAGTGAAACAGAGTTAGCAACACAAACACATCTCTATTAAATACATTTATAAGGGAAGTTTTCTCTTAAGGTGAGTTTTAGAAGCAGTGTTTTAAGAAAGAGAAGAGTTCTGTCCCCTCATGAAAACAGGAAACTAAAGGAGGTTAAGTTTGTTGTAATCCTCTAGGGAAGATTTCAGAGAAAAGCAGGTTACACTGTCCCCCACCTCATGCTGTTCTGCATATTTCCTGTTACAGATTGTGTAAAGCATTTCATAGGAAGAGCTCTGACATTAGAACTTGAACACAGGATTTGTCTTTATTCTGGAGGTCATAGAATCATAGAATCAACCAGGTTGGAAGAGACCTCCGAGATCATCCAGTCCAACCTAGCACCCAGCCCTAACCAGTCAACTAGACCATGGCACTAAGTGCCTCATCCAGTCTTTTCTTGAAGACCCCCAGCAATGGTGCCTCCACCACCTCCCTGGGCAGCCCATTCCAATGGGAAATCACTCTCTCTGTGAAGAACTTCTTCCTAATATCCAGCCTATACCTACCCTGGCACAACTTGAGACTGTGTCCCCTTGTTGTATTGCTGGTTGCCTGGGAGAAGAGGCCACCCCCCACCTGGCTACCATGCCCCTTCAGGTAGTTGCAGACAGTAATAAGATCACCCCTGAGCCTCCTCTTCTCCAGGCTAAACAACCCCAGCTCCCTCAGCCTCTCCTCATAGGGTTTGTGTTCCAGGCCCCTCACCAGATTTGTTGCCCTTCTCTGGACACATTCCAGCACCTCAACATCTCTCTTGAATTGAGGGGCCCAGAACTGGACACAGTACTCAAGCTGTGGCCTGACCAGTGCTGAGTACAGGGGAAGAATAACCTCCCTTGTCCTGCTGGCCACACTGTTCCTGATACAGGCCAGGATGCCATTGGCTCTCTTGGCCACCTGGGCACACTGCTGGCTCATCTTCAGCTTACTATCTATCAGTACCCCCAGGTCCCTTTCCTCCTGGCTGCTCTCCAGCCACTCAGTCCCCAGCGAGGTCCAAATAGTTTTGCTTAAGATTGTCTCATAATGGCTCATAGACACTAGTCTTATTTGGCACAGTAAGTACCCATCTGGAGTACATGAAATATAGACTGGTGAAACCTTGGAGATAACACTGAAATTTGTTATTCCAAGACATGTACTTGGGGTGTGAGTGGAGGTTGGCTGTGCCTGAGTGACCCCCACTACAAGGAGAAGGGAAGAGTAAGCCGGTGGGAAGATATGTGGAGCTGGGCTTGATGCTTCTACCTCCCAGGAGATTGAAATAAAGGATGGTGCCTGGCGTCTGGGAGGAGCTCCTCTTCCTCCTCTCCCCAGCACTATGCATCAGCCCACTCACCACAGAAAAACAAACCATTTGTGCAAGGCTCCGGTATCGTAAACAAGGACAGGGGAGAAGGGCCTGTGTTGCCCATGACTAAATCAATCATCTGCAGAAGTGAACTGATATTACCATCTTAGCTATAATTGCTAAGTCTTACTCTTAGAGACAAGAATGAGGCAATCTAGTTTCTCAGAGCAGCATCGACAGAAATGTCTGTGGGCAGCTATTCAAGCTGTCACAGATTTATCTCAAGTACAATCTATTTCTGGCAAGGCAAAGCTCAATTTGAGCTAAATTACCTTTCTTTGTGTCAATAACATCTTTATTTGTATTAGTCCAATCTGATGAGAGTTTCCTTTTGGGAAACTCATGAGGTATTTCCATAAAACCTGCATTGTGTTGCTTTGTTTGGAACACTTAGTACTGTGGAGCCCCTCTGTAGAACCTGTTCCTGCTACACCTCTTTTCATTGACTGAAAAAATGGCAAGCTATCTCTCCTTGGCTGGACAAATGCTCTTCTTCTCACCTTCAGGTTCAAGCTCTGAGTTTGAGGTTTGCATGTATAATAAGAAAGGAATGTATGGATTCACAGACATAATCTATAAGGTTTATTGGGGGTTGTTTATCAGCATTGGGACATGCCTCTGACTGGATTAGTTGGTACTGGGGAATGGTCAGAAGATTTCAGCACAGTGGCCCTCCTTTTTAAGCCTAATTGTCTATCTGGGGACTCTTGCTGTAGATGAACTAAGACATCATAGCATGGTTTTCAAAAGCAAGATGAAATAAGGCATCACTGCATTTTTTTCAAAGCCAGAACACACCTTTTCTCCACTCTACTAAAACTGAAATGGATTTCAGTCAGACAAGACAATGTAGTCATGGATAT
Organism: Pogoniulus pusillus; assembly: GCF_015220805.1. Classification (NCBI taxonomy): domain Eukaryota; kingdom Metazoa; phylum Chordata; class Aves; order Piciformes; family Lybiidae; genus Pogoniulus; species Pogoniulus pusillus. The sequence goes on from NC_087267.1 coordinate 34,936,333, forward strand.
TGTCGTGGACGTGGTTGGCATCCATAAGCATCCATCCATGTCTGGAATCCATCCATTTCTTCAGAATGCTTTACAATCTCTTTTAATAATACATTTCCTCATATCAAATGCACTTTAAATATTGTGCCTTGCTTCTTGGAGGTCAAACAAGGTCAAGGACTTCCACTTCTCACACAAGATTTTCTGCTGCCAGAGCTGTGATTCTATCAATAAGTGAAAGTGGCTTCTGAAGTTTTCTTGCCTGTTGTGCACAAATACTGAGAATCCCTTTTGTGGAAGAAATGTGTTTGAGGAGATTCCTTCAGTGGACTAAACAACATCTCTGGCTGTTCCTTCTCACTAGGGTTTTCTGATTGACATAGTGAATAATTTTAGGTGTTTCCCAAGACGCTTTCTTCATTCTTTTGTTTCAGCAGAGCGGTGCCTACATCTTCTCTTAGCAATATAATTTCGTGATGAGGTCTTTAACTTCTTTTGAAAGAGGCTAAACAGCTATTACTTAGAGAAACATGGTTGCTCTGTAAGCACTTTGCATAAGTGCTGTGTTTTATTATGCTAAACAGCAAAAAAGTGCCCAAAATGTTGATGAACTGGGCTGAAGTGATGAGTATGTTTGATTTTTTAGCAGGCTTCACTGTTCTAGTCATATAGGGATTGTATATAAACTACTGTGGGCTAATATTTACTGTCACATCTCTGATTTATTTGTATATATGTGTACCATGAAGTCATTTGACATTCCTGCACAAGTTAGACACTTTTGGAAAGAATTTTATTTGATAACAACCTTGTTTAGGAGCTTTTTTTTTTTTTTATTAGAAATATAGTTTTGAGATGTTTTCAGAATGATCCTGGAAATCTGCTGTTAATGTAATTATTGACAGGCAGAACCAAGCTTGTTCCAATCACAGAATGGCTTAGGTTGGTCGTTTTCTTCTGAGTAAATTGCTTAGGAACATTTTCATTTTCATGCTTCAGACAATAATTTCTGAATTTATTCTTTCAATGCTTACTGAATTGGAGTTTTGAAACCTTCCTGGCAACATTAACAGATATTCAAAGGAATAGAGTTATGCTTTTTTACCCATGAAGTTGCCAAGTTAATTGGATGAATTTTCATTACAATATCTGTGAATTTCTTCTCTGTCACATTAGACCAGCACTGTAACTGCTGTGATTGGTGAAAAATGAAAAAGAAAAGAAAGCCTAACAGCAAGACACACAAAAATCCACCTCAAAGCACCCAATCCCAAAATCTGATTCCAGTTGCTAAGATTGCTGTTACCATTTTAAGATGTTGATCTTTCAGTTATAGAGGTGCTTACTGGAGGTCTTTCTCTTTGTAAATGTGGCAAGAGGTATCTGATAATACCTCAGTGCATTCCTCAGGAGCCCTCTGACCTTGCTTTTTCTGCTCAGAGAATTGATGTTCTGTCCAACACAACTCTTCAGTTCCTAGGTATTTTTTGACATTTGCCCAGCATTTCCTCCTAAAGACCCTAAACAAATGGATCAAACAGATCTTGAAAGATTTCTTCTTCTCTTTAAAGGGGGACTCTATTATTTCAGGAGAAGCTGGAACTTTTCTGGGGGGAACACAGAGCTTGGATATGTTATTAACAGGTTTTCTTAGATGCATTCAGAATACTGTGGCAGTTGCTGCCATGGTTCTTATCCTTTGATACTCCATAGAAATATCTGACGACACTCCTACACTAAAAAAAACCAGGGGAAATGAAGTCTAAAATATACAAACCAGGGATCAACACAAAACTTTTATCTGAAAACAGGTATTCCTGGGACCTCTGTAATGCAAACAAACAAACAAACAAAATCCAAGTCATGAAAGCAAAATCTGAAAAGAGATAAAAGGAAAATGTAGCAGTAATCTGCTGAAGCTGAAAAAGGGGATCCTGGTCCTGACATTTGAATTACTCTTATATTGTTATTATTTTACTGACTTCAGGGAATTTATTCCAAATCTACTCTGCATCGTTGTAGAATACCATTCTATGTACTTAACTGTTAAGGAATGAGAACATCAGTGGGGCTGCTGGGGTCTGCAGCTGGTATTTAATAAGTCTTACTGTACATACGTCATGAGCACAGTCAGAGGGCATTCAGTTGTGTCTGTTTTCTGATAGCTATTACTTTACTACAGCATGGTGAGCAAGTAGTTCTTTGTGGCAAGTTCCTGCTATCACATGGTCTCACACCAAGTGTTTCAGAGAAGCAGTTATTCTGGTATCCCTGCATTTCCCACAGCTATAGCTCAGCAAAACTCAGGCATGTTACTGGAGCACAGGTCCTTCCCCCTGATTGCTCAGTGATTAGATTCCACATCCTGCTTGCGTAACTTGAAAATGTGATTATCCTTCAAGATGCAGGAAGGCTCAAATTTAAACACAGTTGGAAATTGCACATTTTTTTCCCCAGTAAAACAACAGAGACAAAGTGATTACACAAATATTGACACGCTTCCCAGCAGCACTACACAAAATGCATCTGGCCAGTTGGCTGTTCTGTGCACAGTTGGAGACTTGGTCAAGAAAACCAAGTTTCTACCAAGGACTACAAAGAAATACAACTTCTTTAGTGGCCACAACAGCCATTTCTCATGATTTATTTGAAAAAATTAAGAACTGTTCCATTTTGTGAGAATTTCAGTTCAGAGTTCCTTTGAAATAATTCTTGGTTTCAATAAAGGTGGCTCTTGCAATTACTAAGTGACACATTTCAAAACCTCTGACTCAGCAGTAAGTGCATGTGACATTCCCCATGGTTCCTCATAGTTCTTGATGGCTTTGGCCCACCACTGCTAATAGGAAATCCATGGAGAAGTCTCTGGATCTGTAAGCAGCCTTTGCTAACTGCAGAAGGTCACTGAAGATGATCATGTTTGGGGAACTGAAAAAGTGAATTCTTCAACTTCACACATTTGGTATGGCATCATTGACTGAAATTTTCATTTGCAGGATTTGAGTTCATGTAGCAGCACGTAAGCAACTCTGTCCTTCTTAATGCAAAGGGATCTTTTTGGTCGTGTTCTGCAACTGCAAATGGAATATACAGAAGACTTACCTTTGACTAGTTCATACATGTTGCTTTGAAAACGTTGATGCTATGCAATGAAATGCTGTCCACTTAGCTAGCAAGGAGGTGAAGGATTGGTCTCGCTGGGCAAGGCACCTTGAGGACATTCAGTTTGCTGCCTGCCCTGCTCTCAGCCAAGATTTCTCTTGAAGCTCTGCATGTCCATTTCTCCCACAGTAGGTTTTTTTTGGAAATCTGCTCTCTCTATATATTTGAATTATATATATGCACACACACACACATATATATATTTATTTAATCATTCACTTCAATAATGAAAAGTGTAATACAAGTTTGTACTTCTAAATAAATAAATATGGAGGCACATATCAACACGTGTAGGCAAACTGAGCTAGTAAGTATTTACCACTCAATTGAGCTGAAATCAATGTTTTGCTACCAACAAAGCAGAGAATAGATTGTAAAACAGTAGTACTCTTCTTAAATCCTTTGAGAAAGAAAGAAAACACTAGAAACAGAAAATCTGACTCCACAAAGCTCTGACTGATTTTATGACTTTCCTGCATACGTGGTAACAGCACAGACAGTAGGGTCAATGGACAGACAGACAGTAGTATGCTGGGTGTCTACCAGTAAGAGCTTCTGTTATGGCAACATCAAGCTGTGAGTTTGTAGTCTGTCAGCATAATCTATCCCCAGTCCTGTCAGAATTAGATGTACCTAAAAATGAAAGTCCCCTTAGGATTCAAAGTCTGAAATATACACAAATGACACCAAAATTAGTGCAGAACTTTGTGACTATCTCTGTGGACCACTGCCTTGATCAGCTCTTGCAGACTTTTGTTGCCTGTACTACTGATGTTTGCCTGTGGCCCTTGTCTAAGGCCACTCTCGATGGAGGGTTTTTGGTGGCAGGGGAAGATAGTAGAAGATAGTATTGTGCAAACAGTGCAAGAAATCTCTAATTCTATTGGTGATTTTTTTCTCACATAAATGTTGAAGAACCCAGACAAGTCTATGTTAGGAATATCTTACTCCTTAACTACTGTATCAATTAGTCATTACAGCATGAAATTGTATTAGCTTTCTTTGAAAGTTATGTAAAGTTTCTTTAATGTTTCTGTGAAAGTTATGTAGTTTACATTGAATACTGCATAGTCATGGTTAAGTCAGCAAAACTGAAGAGCCCCAGCTCATTGCAAGGAGAAGGACAATGCCCACTCTGATGATTAGCACTTTATCTCTTGAAATGTTAATACGAACCAAGATAACAGCAGACCCTTCATCACCTGTATGAAACCCTCCCATTATCTGGCAATGTAGATGAGTAACTCTTGACATCTGTCACTCTTTTCTCACCTACCACAGAATCACAGAAACATCCAGGTTGGAAAAGACCCTCAGGATCACTGACTCCAACCTATAACACTACTTTACAAGATTCACCTTAAACCATATCCCTAAGCACCACATCCAAACGACTCAACCACCCTCCTGGGCAGCTCATTCCAGTGCCTGACCTCTCTCTCTGTGAAAAACTTTTTCCTAATGTCCAATCTAAACCTACCCAGTCTCAGCTTGAGGCCATTCCCCCTTGTTCTGTCTCCAGTTACCTGTCAGACCAGTGCCAGCCTCTCCACAATGTCCCTTCTGGTAGTTGTAGACAGCGATGAGGTTTCCTCTCAGCCTCCTCCTTTTCAAACTAACTGCAGCAAGACTGATTTCAGGGACATCTGGATTGAAAAAGAATTGGATGGTGACACCATACATTTATTTAATAGTTGTTTTAAAAGCTAGTAGCATGTATGTACTCAGTAGGGATTGATCAAATCATGTTGTACTTGGACTCTTGAAAGATAGAAGAACCATGTGAAAAGCTGTATTTGGTGTGCCTCAATTTGAACAGGACACCTCATGCACATCAGTCAAGAATTACTCTTGGAATTCTGTACTGTACGTCCAAACTTCTCACTTGGCATGGAACAGTTGCAAAATTTTTGTGATGTCTATCTGACTTTCTGCCCACAAAAAAAAAAGATTATGGTAAATGTGGTTGTAGATGGTAGGTAGCATATATAATTTACAGTGTGGTGATTGTGAAATAAAATTGAGTTCAAAATCCAGAGGAAGATGAGGAACAGAAGCAGCAGAGTTAGGATTTGAAGATGATACCAAGCTGAGGGGTGTGGTTGATAAGTCCAAAGGACAGGATGGCATCCAGAGGGACCTGGAGAGATTGGCTGAGGAGAATCTCATGAGGTTCAGTAGGCAAAGTGTAAAGTCCTGCACCTAGGTTAAGGCAGTGCTAGATATCAATCCAGGCTGGGCGATGGTGAAATTAAGAGCAGCCCTACAGAAAAGGACTTGGGGGTGCTGGTGGATGAGAATCTGGGCATGAGCCAACAGTGTGTGCTTGCATCCAAGAAGGCCAATGGCATCCTGGGCTGCATCAAAAGCAGTGCAGCCAGCAGGTGGAAAGAGGTGATTTTGCCACTTTGCTCTGGTGAGATTTCACCTTTAGTACTGTATGCAGCTCTTGAGCCCTCAATAGAGACCAAGCAGTAGTAGTCCCCCAGCTCTCTTCTGTGCAAACCTGATCTTGCATGTTTCCTTAAAAGCTATGAGTGAGAAGAAAATGTTTTTCATGTGGTATCATGCTTCACTGTAGTTGAGGAGATGGGGAGTATTACCAGCAATAATTAAGCTGAAGATATAAACTTTTAGCAACTCAATCCTATCCTTTATTTCAGCCTTTCCTTTTTTGAGTGCTGTTTTAAGTTGCTCTGATTAATACTCTCTCTTTTGTCTTTTTTTTTCCCAATTATATAGCCTTTTGCTGTTCAAATTACAGTTTTGGGGGCTGTAAGTTTTACTGTATCAAACTTGGCTCATGCAGCTATATTTCACCTGACAGGTTATTACTGAGTCAGTTCAATACTGAATTCCAGCATAGTTGGTCTGAGCAATTCGAGCTGATAGGTTAACCATGGCAGCACAAGCATGAGTTTGGCATGTGCAAATTATCCTTCAGGCAATCTTTTTCAACATAGATAGGTATGCCTTTTTTTTGTTCCTTGGGTGGAGATAGGAAACAGGTGGAGATGCTTTCAATATACATCTCTTTCTAGATCTAATCCTTTACTCTGCCACCAAATGTTGCCCTTTATGTGACCTGAGATAAAACCACAGTTTAATCAATGGTGAGTGGTGAAATCATGTTCAAAATGAATTGTTAGAACATGAATATCCTTCCAGGAGATGTCTAGAAACTCCTAATGGATTCTGTTTTGACTCTGAAGAGGCCTTACCAGTATCTATATTATGTTGCAAACATAGCTATGAGAATGGGTTTCGTTTGCCTGTCTGGCTGCCAGAGGCCACATTTAGACATCTGGCATAATTATTAGATATGTATTTAAATCAATTAAACACATCCTACACTCTTACCATCCTATGTGCTCCCTCTGTTTTTACTGCTTCAAGTTCACTATGTTAGGGAATGTATCCAGATGGAAACTAACCCAGGGAAAAGTAGTTTGATTGTAATGACCCAGGAGAAGGGACAGATCAGGGGCTGACAATTACCTGGTGACAGATGAGAAATGCTTAAAATAATGCAGCCAGTGAAGAAGTTAATGATTTTTATGTATGTACATGCTGAACTAGTTTTCTAGGAGATCTTCTGTTAAAAAGAGGGACACTTCAATGGTTTCCTCCCTGTGCAGAAAGCCTTTGCTGCCTCGGAGAAGCTCCTTTTTCATTTCTGAATTGCAGCAGTTACTAAGAGCTGTACATCTGTTTAAGGGACAGGCTCATCACTCAGGAATGGTGTTTGAGCTGACTGACGTAAATTGTCTCACCATTTAATTAACATATGAGTGGCCATCCTCATCCTAGCATACAGCTGCAATGAGTATAACCATTTGCCTCTTAGGTACTTTGTGCTGTGGCCTCCTTACATTTATCATCCCTTAGACTTTGTGTTTAGAAGGCAGGATTATTAATTTATTCCTTTCAAAGAAACTAGTTGTTTTGAAAAACACAGTTCCTCCACTGAGTTTTCTGGTGAATATCTGATGACAGCAGTAATTAATTACGCATGCTCTTTCTAAAGATCTCACAGAAGGTTACAAAGGCTTTTAAGAAACTAGTCATGGAATCACAGAATCAAACAACACAGCAAAACCAACCTCAAACTACCCTTATTTTGGTATGCATTAAGAACAAGGTTGTATGACAAAGAAAGCAATACGTTTTTTGTGTGGTGTTAAGCAAGCTAGGAAGAGTGTAAGCAGGCACTTATGAATGCAAAGTGCAGAAAATCCAGAGAAGGGACCAAAACTGATATAAGAATACATGATCACTCAGGAAAGGCCAAATGCACTTTATTTGGTCAAGAAAACTTGAGTCCTGTGTCCAGTTCTGGGCCCCTCAATTCAAGAGAGATGTTGAGGTGCTGGAACATGTCCAGAGAAGGGCAACAAAGCTGGTGAGGGGCCTGGAACATAAACCCTATGAGGAGAGGCTGAGGGAGCTGGGATTGTTTAGCCTGGAGAAGAGGAGGATCAGGGGTGACCTCATTGCTGTCTACAACTACCTGAAGGGACATTGTAGCCAGGTAGGGGTTGGCCTCTTCTCCCAGGCAACCAGCAACAGAACAAGGGGACACAGTCTCAAGTTGTGCCGGGGGAAGTATAGGCTGGATGTTAGGAGGAAGTTCTTCACAGAGAGAGTGAATGGCATTGGAATGGGCTGCCCAGGGAGGTGGTGGAGGCACCATCCCTGGAGGTGTTCAAGCAAAGCCTGGATGAGGCACTTAGTGCCATGGTCTAGTTGACTGGCTAGGGCTGGGTGCTAGGTTGGACTGGATGATGTTGGAGGTCTCTTCCAACCTGGTTGATTCTATGATTCTATGAAAAATGTAGAGCTATGCTATGTAGTAAATAGGATGGTGATTAATTTTACTCCACGTCAGCTGAAGGAAAAAAATGAAATAAACCTAGTTATTAGCAAAGGAGATTCAAGGTGAATTATTTGCAAGACTATCTGCTCAGGCATTTTTGTTTTAAAAAGTTGAAATTTTCAATAAGAAAAGTAACTGATATACAGAAAATATTTAGAAACATTGAAATACTAGTTTACAAATTGCTTTAAGGAAAGTAAATAAAAATCTACTTACAAATAGTACAAAGTATGTGCAAGAAAAAGGAGCATGTCATCCCACAACAATTAATTGGTATTGCAAGGTATTAATAGAAAAAAATAATTAAGGTTTCAACAGGACAGGAATTACACCTGGTTTTGGTTTTGGTTTGGGTTGTTTTTTTCGGTTCATGGCAAAGATACAAGGTCAGGAAGGAAGAAATGATTAAAGAAGTGATATTGATGGTGGAGTAGAAAGTACTGATAAGAAGACTTTGCTTTCTGTCATCATGGGCTGCTGTCCTGACTATAAAACAAAAACACTGTCCTGGAAGGCTAGTAGATCTCCTGGCTTGGCCCACCCTTCTGCTAATGAAGGAAGCAAGGGCAGGAAGAAAACAAAGGCTTGGGCCATTATGTCCCCTCCAAAAGTGACAAACAGGTACCCACGGGGGTTTAGGTACTTGTTGGTGTCTCACCCAAATAAGGGTGAGCAAGCCCTGGTTTCACCTAATATGGTCAGTTTTGCAAATGCCATTGTGATTGGTGAATCTCTGTGGCCAAAGGAGCCATTACACTTGGGCAAATGATGTAAATTGAGCTACGTTGTAAGCAGCTGAGCTGCTTCTGCCTTGCAGCCTCTGCCTCGCTGCCTCTGCCTCACAGAGCTGCCTCTGCCTCACTGCACTTGGAAAACATGTTCTGCTCTGCCTCGTGCTTCAGACCAGCTTAGCACTGATGTTTTGGGCTTGAACCACCTGGAAACTTAAGTGCATCAAGTTTCTCAGGAGAAGGTATTAAGTGCCTCACAGCATGGTGAGAAGTGCTCTCTGCACATCGTTAATTGCCTCATTAATTGCCCCAACTAAATCAAACACACCTTGCAAAAAAAAATGAAGATGGTTTATACTGAGTTTGGACTTATCCCGAAGAAGGAAATTGGGAGAAAACTGGAAGCCGTTGTAAGGCTTTAGAAGGGCAGAAAGTTAATGGAGGTACCAAAACTGCCGTCTAATCTTAAAAGCTTCATCACTTCCTTACTTCTAGGCAGCTGCTGTTAATAGCCCTTTTACAGTTGCCTGTGTGAAGATCACCTAAAGGGGACTGCCTGCCTGAGTTTAAAATTGTTTCTTAGGCAAAATAGAGGAAATTTATGCTGAACATCTGAGTTATCTAGTCTCAAATATCAAGAGATATTTGTGTAGGTAGACATGTAGAAAAAGTTGAAAGTTTGAATGCCAAAACCATGATTTCACTGAGGGATCAACAAATTTGGTTGGAAAAAGTGCAGAAGCTATCTACATAGAAAGTTATTATCATCTTTCTATATTAACACAGATTATTTTCTCTACAGTCTCTGTATTTTCCAGAAGGACACTGTGTGTCTATATCTCTAACATCATCCTAAAGAGTAGAACTGGAGGGAACCTTAAGTTTGTTTTAAAATAATAGACTATGACATAGTAAGTTTTAGGAGTGTGCTGGGCACAAGTTTTTCTTTCAGGTAGCTGAGCAGGTGACTAAATGGACAGTACAATTTACTTCTGTTGAAAAACATGCTCCCTGATAACACAAAGATAAAATACTGCCAGCATAACAACTCCAAATGTACTGCTTATTCAGCGAGGTCATTGTCACATTTCTGTTTTATTGCTGTTTTATTAGACAAAAAAAATGAAATCCCTGGCTTTGGAATAGGAGTGTGTAAACTGAAGACTGTAAAACCCAGGAAACTGCTGGATTTAATCTCACAGTGTAGTATAAAAGAAAAACTATTAATTACTACATGACAGTCTTAAAAGCATTATAACAAACCACTTAAAGGGAAAGAGAGATAAGAATCACAATTTAAAAAAGCATTATAATTGCACTGGGACCTGTTCAATAACAAGGCAGGGAGGAACAGTGAGATAAGCACGATCATACCTATGACTTTGCTTTCAAACTGATAGTTAAGGCTTTCTTTGTGGCAGGAATTTCAACTCTTCTTGCAGACGTGATTAAATCTACAATCACCACGTGCAGTGTGGGTCCCCAGATATCTGCACACACAGATACCTGTACACACATATGTATGAGAGAGAGTCCATGTGATGGGTTAATGCTGAGTTAAATTTAAGTGATCTGTAGATGTTCACATAAAGCCATGCATTTTCAGGAACTGCAGTGTGCAACCGACAGGCACATACTCATCCTGAGCAAAATCATAGAATGGCTTAGGCTAGAAGGGCCCTTAAACCTCCCCACTATGGGCAGGGATGCCTCTCAGCTGGACTCAGCTGCTCAAGACCTCATCCAGCCTGGCCTTGAACATCCTCAGGGAGGAGGCATCCACGACTCCCCTGGGCAGCCTGTTTCAGAGTGTGCTAGTTTGAAGCTAGCCAGAATGTTTTGGTGAAAGGGACTAGATTACAGGCTATGAAAGGAAAACAATGGTGATGTCTACTTCCCTCATAGGCTTGCTGAGATGTATAAGAACAAAAAGCAAAACAGATTAACCAGTCTCATTTCTGCTGCTGGTGAGCTTGGAGCTGTATCTCTCTTCTAACCTCACCCTCTGTTTCTTTAAAGAATCCACTTTGCTTCCTACCCACCCTGGCCCAACCTCCATTCTTCCTTGGGACTGGGGTAAGGTTGAGAGGAGCAGAGGGAAGGTGATGGAGTGGTTGAGAGCCCCTCCTGGGGACTCAGGTTTCTGGGAGGGGAGTTGTGTTTCTGTATTACCTTTTATCTTGTATGTTTCTGTATATAACTGTATATACTGTAAATATCTGCTTCTATATTGTGCTAGCTGTAAATATAAGCTTCATTCATATTTCCAGAGCCAGCTGAGTCTAGTTTGGGTGATTTCTAAAGTGTGTGGGGGGGTGGGCAGCACCCAAACCATCACGTAGAGTCTCACCACCCTTGTACTGAAGAACTCCTTCCTAAGATCCAGTCTAAACATACTCTGCCTCGTAGAACAACTCTGTAGTAGTAATTCAGACCACACACAGTTTCTCTAGATGTCACCAGTGTGAAAATCACATAATTCATTTTATTGCCTATCTACCACTGTTGTGCATAAGTGCCACAGGGAGTTTGTTCTTCTCAGGGTCTACTAGCCACCAGCATATACTTTCTGCCTTGGCCCACCTGACTGAAAGCCAACAGTAGGCATGTTTCCATCCCCAAAACTTCTGCTTGATTTTAAATGTTTATTATTTTGAACTTAAATGATGCCTAAATGATAACTTCAAGTGAAGGCTTTCCTTGAATGTGTCTGTAACTACTCTCATATATAAGTGACTGTTCACTGCTGGCTTTCCTGTCACGAGTCCTACTCAAAATACATAAGCAATCTTTGTGGCTTTTTTGATACTTCCTCTTAAAATGTTATAATTTACCCTAGGGATTATTTGTTGGAGCAATTTCCTTATGTGTGCTTTTAAAGTTTCTCCTGAAACCTGCCTCCTGAGGACCCCCAGCTCAGGATTACAAGCACAGTGCTTCATGTCTATGAGTAATAGAAGACAACTAATTATGAAAGAAAAGTTTTACACAGTAGCAGTGTCAGGCCACTCAAATTTTCCGACTGTCCACAGAATGTTGTAACTTTGTTTGAAATGCCAGACAATTTAATGCAAAAATTAGTTTGCCTGTCAAAATCTGGTCAAAGTAGAATCAGTGCCAGGCAAGGTCATGGAATAGGTCATCTTGGGTGCCATCACAAAGCACCTACAGGATGGCCAAGGGATCAGGCCCAGCCAGCATGGGTTTAGGAAGGGCAGGTCTTGCCTCACCAACCTGATCTCCTTTTATGATCAGGTTACCTGCCTGGTGAATGTGGGGAAGGCTGTGGATGTAGTCTGCCTGGACTCTGTCTGCCACAAGAAGCTCCTAGCCAAGCTGGCAGCTCATGGTTTGGACAGATTCACTCTGTGCTGGATCAAGAACTGGCTGGATGGCAGAGCTCAGAGAGTGGTGGTGAATGGTGCCACATCCAGTTGGCAGCTGGCACTAGTGGTGTTCCCCAAGGATCAGTGCTGGGCCCAGTCCTGCTCAATACCTTTATTGATGATCTGGACAAGGGGATTGAGTCCAGCATCAGTAAGTTTGCAGATGACACCAAGCTGGGAGCAGGTGTTGATCTGTTGGAAGGTAGGAGAGCCCTGCAGAGGGACCTAGACAGGCTGGATGGGTGGGCAGAGGCCAATGGGATGAGATTTAACAAGGCCAAGTGCAGGGTTCTACACTTTGGCCACAACAACCCCAAGCAGCGCTATAGGCTGGGGACTGAGTGGCTGGAGATCAGCCAGGAGGAAAGGGACCTGGGGGTACTGGTAGACAGTAAGCTGAAGATGAGCCAGCAGTGTGCCCAGGTGGCCAAGAGAGCCAATGGCATCCTGGCCTGCATCAGGAACAGCGTGGCCAGTAGGACAAGGGAGGTTATTCTTCTCCTGTACTCAGCACTGGTCAGGCCACACCTTGAGTGCTGTGTCCAGTTCTGGGCTCCTCAATTCAAGAGAGATGTTGAGATGCTGGAACATGTCCAGAGAAGGGCAACGAAGCTGGTGAGGGGTCTGGAGCACAAATCCTATGAGGAGAGGTTGAGGGAGCTGGGGTTGTTTAGCCTGGAGAAGAGGAGGCTCAGGGGTGATCTTAGTTACTGTTTACATCTACCTGAAGGGACATTGTAGCCAGGTGGGGGGTGGCCTCTTCTCCCAGGCAACCAGCAATAGAACAAGGGGACACAGTCTCAAGTTGTGCCAGGGTAGGTATAGGCTGGATATTAGGAAGAAGTTCTTCACAGAAAGAGTGATTGGCATTGGAATGGGCTGCCCAGGGAGGTGGTGGAGGCACCGTCCCTGGAGGTGTTCAAGAAAGGACTGGATGAGGCACTTAGTGCCATGGTCTAGATGACTGGATAGGGCTGGGTGCTAGGTTGGACTGGCTGATCTTGGAGGTCTCTTCCAACCTGGTTGATTCTATGATTCTATGATTCTATGTTGTTGCTGGGGATAGATAAGGTATTCAGCCTCAGTAGTTATAAAGTGCCTTTTGATTATGCAACTTTCCTTTTTAAAGCTTTGTGGCAGAATGACAAATATCCCACTCAGTGCATAAAAACAATGCTGACAAAGCTAATGTGGTTGCTAGAGTGCTGCTATTTACTAGCATGAATTCTGAGGTGTGATTTTAAGATAACTGTTAACTTTTCAGTTCATCCCATGACCTTAGAACTGCCTTCCAATACCTAAAGAAATCCTACAGGAAGGCTAGAGAGGGACTTTTCCTAAGGGTGTGTAGTAACGGGACAAGAAGGAATGGTTTGAAGATGAGGTAGAGTAGGTTTAGACTGGATCTTTGGAAGAAGTTCTTCTTGAGAAGGGTGGTGAGACTGTGGTTGTGGATGCCTGCTCCCTGAGGGTTTTCAGGGCCAGGCTGGATGAGGCCTTGAACAGCCAAGTCTAGTTGAGAGGTGTCTCTGCCCTTAGCAGGGAGGTTGGAGTAGATACGGAGCAGATATGTCCCTTCTAACCTAAGCCATTTTGGGATTCTGCAAACTATCTTCCTTTTTGTCCTTGATGTTCATAAAAAAGAATCCACACCTCTTACATCACACTTATGTAAAAGACTGCCATAACATATTTGGAAATAGAATGTAAATATTTTTTCTACATAAATGATGTAATTTTTCTTGATCAAGACTAAAATGCTACTGATGTGATTAAGTAATAAAGGTTACGTAGAAATAAAAAGCTTAGATGATCTCTAAGGGCCCTTCTAGCCTCAGCCATTCTATTATTCTGTGAATTTATGTACAATTTTATGCTAGCTGTGAAGTCTCCCAATGTGAAACCGATGTTAGGGAAGATCAGGAGTGAGCCACTAAAACTTCATGCATATTGCAGAATCATTCTGTCAACTGAACCATAGTAGAAGCAGGGGGGGGTCCAGGAGTACTCCAAATTTCTCCACCCTCCCACTCGCCCTCCCCCCCCTCCCCAAGAGTTTGAATGAGGAGGAGAAGGCACAAAAACTGCTGTCCCCCTCTGCTCTGAAGGCTTGAAGGGGGAACAGCAAAAGGTGCCTCCCTGCACATGTGCTGACCCGTGTGGGAGCCCGTGCTGGAGTCAGGCTGGTGGTTGGCTGGGTGTTTGTGCCCAGTATAAAATGGCAAATGGACACTTTGCCTAGAAAAGGATAAATAGAGCAAGGGAGAAGGCAAGGAGGTTCCCCTCTGTGCTAGTTTGAAGCAAGCTGGAATGTTTTGGTGAAAAGAACTAGATAACAGGCTGTGAAAAAGTAAACATGGTTGTGTCTCTTCACTCACAGTCCCGCTGAGAGTTCTGGGAAGAAGAAGGAAAACGTTTGATAATATTCTCCATTTTGTCTCTTTCATTCTGCCTTTGCCTTCAGACCTAGCTACATCTCCTTAACCCCACTGCCACTAACCTTCCTTCTTAACCTCTTGGCTGCACCTCTCTTCTTCCTGGGAACTGGGGTAAGGTTGAGAGGGGCCAGGGAAGGTGTTAGGGTGGTTTGAGAGCCCCTTCTGGGGACTCAGGTTTCTGGGAGGGGAGTTGTGCTTCTGTATTGTTTATCCTTTGTGTATTTCTGTATATAACTGTATATATTGTAAATAGCTGCTTGTATATTTGCTGCTGTAAAATAAATAGCTTCATTTATATTCCTGGAGTCCCTTCTGAGTTAGCTGGGGCAAATACAAAGTGTGGGGGGCGGCTAAGAGCCCAAACCGTCACACCATCTTGAATGAGTTCCCACCTTGGCAGAGCTCCCGACAGGACAGGTTCCAGCTGTGACAGAATTCCAGTTTTGCACCGTGCCTGCTTTTGGATGGCTCCTACCATTTCACATGTCTCTCAGTTTACACCCTCCCTGCCTTTGGACCATTCTCCCCACTTCTGCACCACTCTGTGCAAACTTGCAAGCTTGGCAAGCCCTGGGGTCCTTTTGCGAGAGCTGCCGGCGGCACCCAGACCTGTTTACTCTCGGACCATAGCAGCAGCTAACTTCCTGGTTGCCATTCTGGGCTGGGGAGGCCCCAGCAGTTTGGCTTTTCCCCACTGCTGCTGAAGGAGCATCGCTTCCGTGAATCCCTCTCTTGTGGCAGCCGTGTCTCGAGACATTTCTGAGTTTGGCTGCTTCACCACTCGCCTTGGGCTTCTGCTGCATGGATCCAGACTCTTGGATATTGCTTACAGCATCAGGAGGATGAGCTGAGCTGCAGAGAAATCCAGCAAAGGATCATTGTTTAATACCTATGTCATGTTTGTGAGTAAAGCCTGCTGCTCCTTTGATTCTCTGCTCAGCCTGATTGATAGTGGGGTAAAGCTGTGTTTATAGCTTAGCCTTTTCCATTTGCTGACTTCCTAAATCTCTACATTTGTCCATAACATCCTTTGACGAACTCCCAATTGAATTAGAGTCTGTAAATAAACCTAAACTAGTTTTGTATACAGTTTGGGGGCAGGGTTTTCAGGAAGATAAGATAATTCTATGTTAATAATTAATACCCTGCCTCCATGACAAGGGGCCAAATGAAAGTGGGTACTTTACTGAGGTTTGTGTAAAAAGGCTTTTCAAGCTGGGCAAGGTCTTTCAGCTTCATTATTCAGAGCTTTGCACTCACTTGCATTTCATTTTTATTTGCATCTCATGCCTTTTGTTGGGGTTGTGAAGTTTCCATGAAATATTTCTGTCTTGTTTCCCTTCCTCTGTAGACATGAACACAAGGAGATGCCTACTTGGTGTGAAATGGATGAGGAAGAGTGAATGTAAATTAAAGCTGAGGTAAGTGATGCAGCTCAGAGGATGAGGGCCAGCTCTAGATCCTGGAACTGAATCAGGAGGAAGTCTGTAAAGGCCCACGGTTGTTTTTCTGTCATGTGCTTGAGGCCACCAATAGTCTCAGTTCACACCCTTCCTGGGGCCCCCACTATCCCTGGCCATGACCCATATCCTCATTCCCACCCAGCCTGATGTCATCAGTCCCTGCTCTAGCCCACATAGAGCTACTGACCTGCACTACTGCAGAATTTGAGTTATTTTCTTTGTCTCTCTTCAATCTTCACTCTTTCATAGGCTTTTATGAAAAAACCACTGCTTACAGGAGGGTTTAGGTATCACAGTATCACAGTATCATCAGGGTTGGAAGAGACCTCACAGATCATCAAGTCCAACCCTTTACCACAGAGCTCAAGGCTAGACCATGGCACCAAGTGCCACGTCCAACCTTGCCTTGAACAGCCCCAGGGACGGCGACTCCACCACCTCCCCGGGCAGCCCATTCTCCCTGGAAAAAGTGACTATTGTGTTAAGTGCTGTCTTAGAAGTTGGCAGGTTACAGGTTGCAGTTTCTATCTTTAGCTGTAGGCATCGATTGGCACAACTTCTGAAACACATAAAAGAAGAATTATCCAAAATCAAAGAATAAACCCCTCAACAACCAAACACAACAGTGGGAGTTTTCACCACTGTTCTCAAAAAGAGATGAATAAGCGTTGCATATTCTGCACCATTTGCCAAGACAAAGCTCTAAATGAGGTGAAAGTCCAAAATGTGCAGTCTGGATGGTGTGGAATATTTGGTCCACACTCTTCAATTCTTCATTCAGGAGCATTGTGTGAATTAAACCATATTTTGTGCAACAGTCTTGCTATGAACTTTCATGGGTTTTCTCAAAATGAATAATTATACTAAATACTTAATTAGTGGGATAACACTGGTTTGGGGTTTGTTTGTTGGTTGGTTGGTTTTGCTTCTTTGTATGTTTTTAAACTATTTTTAGTACATTTTAAAAGAACATTTTAGTTTATGCATAGTTTAAGAAACAAATATGGATCTTGTTATTCCAGCTCAGTCAAGGGAAAGGAGCAGATTTCAGTACTAAAAACTGGGGAAAAAAAATGATGAAGCCCTTATATGGTCAAAAAAATTCCAGTGACTTTTGTTGATGGAGAAAACACAGAGTAACAAACCTGATTTCATTGCCAAATGTCCCAGTATTTCATCCACACATCACAGCACTCTTTCTCTGCCCTAGTCACTGTTGCTCTGCTTCTTGTACCTGTGTATTTATCTCCAGTGCTAGCTTGAAGAAGAAAATTGCTCCCAAAAAGATTTAGAGTCCAAATCCAGACATTCAGAGGATTCAGTGGGGTTAGGAAGTTTGTCACTTCAGCTCCCCCTCTACAGTTTATAGAAAGCAAAAGAGAACTAACATGCTAAAGGGTTGAGAAGGGGTAAACACAGTCAGTCAGTGCTCACACTCACTGTTGAGGTTGCCCTTACTTCTCTCTATAGACAGACTGGTCTATAGTCTTGTGTCTTGTCTGAACTTGGTGCCATGGTCTAGCCTTGAGCTCTGTGGTAAAGGGTTGGACTTGATGATCTGTGAGGTCTCTTCCAACCCTGATAATACTGTGACACTGTGTAACTTCTGTCAAAGTGTACATACTCAAAGCTGCTGAGATACAAGGTGAACTCTTAAGCTTGGTGAATCAGGTAGGAGAAAACAATCAACACCTCATCCTTTCAGTATCCTCTGAGCAGCACTATGAAAAAAAAGACCATCTGGGTAGGTTAAGTGAGAATTGATTCAAATCTGGCAATGGAGGTGTACTGACTACAAACCCACTTAGGAGTAGTGCAAGAGGTCCTTCTCCATAGCTGAGTTCATGGTTTAACATCCTATGCTGAATGAGGCATATGTCTAACCTACATTCCTTCTGTGTTTCTTACTTGGATAAGCTGTGCAGCTGTTCCTTTGTACTTTATACAGTACAGAGGAACACAGAATTCATAGCAGGAGCTGCATGAGTTGTTAGGAATTAATTTGGATCACTACAACACCTAAGTGTGTTATGATGTTGAGCAACTTGAAAATGTCACTCAGGAAATCTGTGGAAAACTGAAACTTAATTTGGTATCACACAGCATAGGGAAGAGTAATTCCCTGTTCCAGACTGAGCCAACTCTTTACCTTCTTATGTACCTCGCACTGGCACCCTCTTCTTCCTTATTGCTTCTTTCAGCCTCTGACCTTTCAGATGCTTGTTTGATATGTCTGGAGTCAGCTTGAGAATCAGTGCATGACACCAGAGAATTCAAAGGCAAGAGAAAGGCAAATGGGAGAAGATATCAGAGTGGGAAAAGTCCAGAGGCATTTTGTATAGGCAGGGTCTGAAAGAGCTTCTGGTGATACTGTCACTACATTTCATTATTAATGTCCCTGTCCATTTATAGCATCTTTCCCATCATGAGCTGGTACAGAAGTCAGTTGTCTTGTCCAGAAATCCTGAGGTCCTATTCAGAAACTAAAGCTAAGGGAAGCATGACTATGTGAAGCCAGAGTGGTTCACTGAGGTCAGTGAACATAAACACCCCTAAGGAGGCAAAGTGGACAAAGAGATTTCTGTTGCAATGCAAAATTTGAGGAGGAGGAAAACATGATAGTGTGAAAGAAAATAATAAGAATTACTTTGGAGAAAACCAATTTCTTTGTAGAAAGAAGACTAAAAGTTAAGGGGATGATAGACAAAGACAATAAGAATGGATGAGAAAACTAATAGCAAGATACAGGAAGAGAACTATCAGCAATATAGAGGGTCTATTTTAAACCAAATAGAAGTTATTTTGGCTTTAAAAGGGTTACATAATAGCAGAAAAAAGAACAAAACATTGCAATGAAAGTTGTTGGGGAATATTTGTGAATATTAACAGCAACCAGAATATATCCTAAATACTTCATTCATTTTTGTAGGATTATTCAGCTGCCCTCCTAAGAAAATCTGAACAGGAAATAAAATATAAAATTCATTAGGAAAGCCACACTCTTAGAATCCTGAGGACCTTGGTTAATTTTATTTGTGAGTCCCTCTGAAGAAAACAAACCTTTAACAGTGAAAGACTTCACTCTCCTATTAAGCATCTCTCTATTTAGAAATGAGATGTTCAAACAAGCAGCATACTGAATCTCATTCAACTGTCTTAATGAAGGAACTCTTTGTGACTCCTTTGATTAATCCACTCAGTTGGAATATACCTGTCACAGTCTCTAGGGCTAGGGATTTCTTACCTACTACATACATGAAATGAGGCATCTGCACCTACACAACAGATAAACATCGGCATGCCAAACAGGTAGCAGCGATAAGAACAGCTGCCTACAAGACCTACGCTGCCAAATACTTGTATCCCATCATTTTCTTTAGTCAAACTACTCTTTAGATTGCCCCAAAGTAAAATGACAGGAGGCTTACAGTGGAAGACGTAAGTTATCTGCAATGGACAAGAAAGCAAGAGACACTAAAACTGTCATAAAGGTCATCTTGCCATAAACTTTATTCTGTGTGCACCTAGGACTGCTCCTCTGTTTTCCTGAACTGTGACATTTTACTTTTCAGAGCTGAGTGAGGATTGTTACAGAAAGAGAAATATCATTTTACTCAGTTAAGTTTCAGGGGCCAAGACTGCCTGAATGCTTCTTGATTTTACATGAAATATTTAATTTTCATAAAGGACATAAAAAACAAAAGAATGAGCTCAAGCTAAAAGTCCATCTAGCCTAGCATGCTGAACACTATCCAGTAAGAAGAGAGCAAATATCTCTTGCATAGTCTTCCTGCCCACAGGAGGCTGTAGCTTGCTGACAAAGAGCTTTTTGTATTAAATAGCTTGAAATAGATTTTTTTTTCCTTCAGGAATCCTTCCCTGTTAGTCTCTGAACTCAAAGAAATGAATGGCAGCAAGTAATTCTACAGCTTAGCTGTGTAAAGGCAAATCTCCTTTTCTTTTGCATCTGGTTTTTTTTTTTTGCCTCTGTTTGGTTTGGATTTTTAAAGATTTTTGTTTGCCTTGGGTTTTTTTAATTCCACCCTAAGAGTATTTGAAAGAAGAACAATTCAGTACAGAACTCTGTCATGTCTTCCCTCAGCAGTCTCTCTGCAGGATAAAGAATTCAGTACAGTCCAAGAAGTGTATTTGCTATTCTGGCACTTCGGTTCAGACAACATGCTCATGGAATGACTCTTTTGTTCAAAATCTCCCATCACTCAGAGATGAGATTTCTAATAACAGCTCAGAATCTCAGCAATTTTGGGATGGTTTTCTTCTTTGTGTATCGTTTCACTTATATTTTTTTGGGGGAAAAATTGCATGTCATCAGATTTTTCTGTGATTCATCACACTCAATTATCATCTTTTGTCCTTGAATAAGTTTTTATTGTCACCACATTCATCAAGTAATTATTTCTCCTCTTTGCTTAATCTTTGAAATTTTACTGACCTCCATGTGCCTCAGAGCAATTCTCTGTTGAATTCACCTGCTGATCTCCCAGCTTTGTTAAAATTGTTAAAAAGGCTGATTACATTCTCTTGCTGTCTCTTGTCCATCTGCAGTTCTTCACAGTATCACAGTATCACCAAGGATGGAAGAGACCTCACAGATCATCAAGTCCAACCCTTTACCACAGAGCTCAAGGCTAGACCATGGCACCAAGTGCCACATCCAACCTTGCCTTGAACAGCCCCAGGGACGGCGACTCCACCACCTCCCCAGGCAGCCCATTCCAGTGTCCAATGACTCTCTCAGTGAAGAACTTTCTCCTCACCTCCAGCCTAAATCTCCCCTGGCGCAGCCTGAGGCTGTGTCCTCTTGTTCTGGTGCTGGCCACCTGAGAGAAGAGAGCAACCTCTCCCTGGCCACAACCACCCCTCAGGTAGTTGTAGACAGCAATAAGGTCACCCCTGAGCCTCCTCTTCTCCAGGCTAACCAATCCCAGCTCCCTCAGCCTCTCCTCGAAGGGCTGTGCTCAAGGCCTCTCCCCAGCCTCGTCGTCCTTCTCTGGACACGCTCAAGCATCTCAGTGTCCTTCCTAAACTGGGGGGCCCAGAACTGAACACAGTACTCAAGGTGTGGTCTAAGCAGTGCAGAGTACAGGGGCAGAATGACCTCCCTGCTCCTGCTGACCACACCATTCCTGATGCAGGCCAGGATGCCACTGGCTCTCTTGGCCATCTGGGCACACTGCTGGCTCATGTTCAGGCGGGTATCAATCAACACCCCCAGATCCCTCTCTGTCTGGCTGCTCCCCAGCCACTCCGACCCCAGCCTGTATCTCTGCATGGGGTTGTTGTGGCCAAAGTGCAGCACCCTGCACTTGGAGCTACTGAATGCCATCCCATTGGACTCTGCCCATCTGTGCAGGCGGTCAAGGTCCCTCTGCAGAGCCCTTCTGCCCTCCAACCCAGCCACATCTGCCCCCAGCTTAGTGTCATCTGCAAACTTGCTGATGACTGACTCCATGCCCTCATCCAGATCATCTATGAAGATGTTAAAGAGGATGGGGCTCAGCACTGAAGAATTCACTGAAGAATTTTCCTTCTCATGCTTTGCCACTTTGGTTTCTTCAGGAACATCTGGACATTTTTTTTCAAACTGAAGTGACTGCATATACTGGATTTCCATTGTCTACTTTTGCCTGCCTCTTAAAAGAAAACTTTGAGGCATGACCTTCCTTGACAAAGAGGATGCTTGTACTAATTCTTCCTTGGTACTTACCTGTTTTCTTGAGTTCTGTTGGAACAGAGTTCACATCACCTCCCAGCTTTAAATTAGCAAAGAAGTTTCCTGAGTATTAAGATTGGGATCAGACTATCAGGTTAGATACATGCATCTGAACCTGGAAGAGACATAGAATCCTAGAATGGCATAGGTTGGAAGGGATTTCAGAGGTCATCTAGTCTCAACTAGACAGCTTCTCAAGGCCTCATCTAAACTGGCCTTGAACACCCCCAGGGAGTAGGCATCCAGACACTCCCTGGGAAAACTATTCAAAACCAAGGTCAGCCTTCTAAAAAAAAATCAAAGCATTTAACAATGTAACTAAGGTTCCCCTCAACCTCAGCTCTGTAAATTTCAGGTGAGAAGCTGAGAACAAGGAACATAAGTAGTCCCAGAGGCAGCTCTCCATTTGTGACATAGAACCAGACCAAAAATGATGCTTTCAGGGTTCAAAACAGGCAAGAGGAATGGAATTCATTGTGCTGGCACATGGACCTTAGTTAATGGGATGAACCTAAGCCCAGATGTCAGGTTGTGTTTTTTTGGCAAAAAAAATTACCCTTTGTGTAGAAGCTTTATTGTTAAGGATATAGTGTTGAAGACTGGAGATCAAAGTTCAGATTGTTTCTCAGCTTGTCCCATGTCACTCCCTTGCTGTCCAAAACACCATGCTGTGGAACAGTAGAGAGGAAACTGAGACTTAACTGTCATACAGCCAACTTAAACTATTCTGAAGACAAGAATGCACAATTTTAGATGAGCTGTGAAGAAGTTCACCTTGGCAGAAGATAACTGCCAATGTTTTTCATCTTATCAAGCCTTCTCTAGCTTCACATTGCTGTGAGCTTCCTTCCAATTTTTCTGTGCAGCTCTTCCCTTTCATATCTCTGCTCATAGCAGCTGTCTTCTTTGGCTATAAAACCACTGTGCTTACATATAAATGCTTGCATTTTTTTTGACAGAAGTTTTATGAAGTGCAGTGGTAAACCACTCCAACAGTGGTGAAGTGCAGTAACTTCCACTTGAATTTAGTGTAATTTGCTTTTTAGCTGGGTCTCACTTCTGTACTGCTCTCTTCTCCTTTCCCTGCCTCTCTGGTCTGGTGGTCAGCAGCACTTCCTATGCTTGAAATGCACCTTGAGTTGCCAATGCTGATGATGTGGTTTCACAGACTGATACTCATCTTCCCCAGGCAGATGCCACCAACCAGAAGAGCTCTGCAGCTCTACAGTTACAATTTGTTTCTTCTGCATGCATTGGGTTGTTAGCAAAATTACAACAATAATTGTATCTACCTAACGATAAATCAGTATTAATTTAATCCTCTCCCTGGACTGAATTCTAAACAATCCTCTGCTGGTTCAGTTTATTTCTAAGATAAGGGCTATATATATTTAAAAAAAACAAGTTCCAGACCTTGTTTGCCCTGCATTTTTAGCAACTTCCACTGCACATAAAGCAAGCTAGGCTAAAATCTCTTTGCAATGACATGGACTACTGTAGGACAGCATCTACATGTCCCACCTTGGGGAATTCTTCTGTTAATCATTTGTGATCGTATTTTTCCAGAGTGTGTATCCATTCTGAGAGACTTTGAACACTTTTAATTGTATCCTGTCTCAGATAGACTCCTGTTGCCAGAGAGGACTTTGCCTTACAAATGATCTTTTAAATAAATAAGATGTGGATTTGTTTAAATGTATTAATTTGATATTCCAACTGAATTGGAGAAATCTTCATCTACTATTGGCCATTAAAGCTTCTGTCCCAACAAAAAAAAATATGTTCCTGCACACAAGAGACACAAGGACATGTTGCTATAGTTCTCAAAAGGAGATTGCCTTTACTGTACCAGTTTTGTTCTACACAAACAGAGCTTATGAGCTTGGATTTTAGCTTTTATAACGTGGAATAGCAATCACAACTTAGATTGTGATATAATCTTACCATAATTTTAATTGCAGCAACTGCCCACAGCTCTTGCTGAAGTGAAAAACCACCTAGATACTTTTCAGCAGTCACACCTGAATACAGAACAGACTCTTCAACACGGGTCATGTAACTGAGTTTTCAGATAACTTATAAATAGATAAGTAAATAAAGTACAGAGAATGGTAAAATGCCAGTTCTCATCTTCACCTGGAGTCTCCTTAACTCACATGTATTCAAAGGTGACCTCAGCTTCAGATAAACAAAACTCAAACACAATTAGCATTAACTCTTTTTGCTGACTCTGAAAGAGAAAGGATTTATTAGGCTAGTTTTATTTCCCATGTGCTCAAACTTACTCAGATTTTTTTTCACCACAACTATCAGAAAAGCAACCATTTAAAGCAGATATGTTAAAGTTGGAGGGAAAGAAGGAAGGAAGGAAAGAAGGAAGGAATTTGCAGTCATCAGTCACAGCTTTGGTTCAGCCCAACTTTTCTATTTGTTTGAAGCCATGGTTTGAGATTCAAGGAGAAAGTTTCACACTGTGCAAAAAAAAACAACCCTTGGAGCATAATAACTTATTTAATGATCTTGAACAGTTCATATAAGTCTTATTTTAGTTAAGCACAATAGGACAGGTTGAAAAAAGTAATGGTTACAGTGGTGTGTCATGAAAATCAGATTCTCCTGATAGCTCTCATGACATGACAAAATGAGTATGACTTTAAAATTGTGTTCATCCCCTTATCCCTTAGCAAAACATCAATGAAAAGCTGCGTGCACTTTTTTACCACACGTGGATATAAATGAAGACAAACAATTGGATTATCATCAAAATTAGTAAGAACTTACATGTTCTTACATGTTTGCTTAAGTAAAGTATAGGTAAATACCTCTTCAAAGCAGTCTTATTTCTATTAGGAGAGCTTTTTCCACATACAAACACAGCCTGCATGGGAGATGTTTGATTTCAGCTACTGTGTTTATAGTTTTGGGTTTTTTTTTCTATCAAGCTTTCATCTTATTATTCTTTTAAAACAGAATCACAGAATGGCTTAGGTTGGAAGGGATCTCAGAGATCATCTACTCCAATCACTCTGCCATGAGCCACTCCCAGGGAGGAGGCATCCACAGCCTCCCAGGGCACCCTATTTCAGAGTCTCACCACCTTTGTACCGAAGAACTTCTTCCTAGGATCCACTCCAAAGCTACTCTCCCTCAACTTCAAACAGTTTCTCCTTGTCCTATTACTAGGTACCCTTATGAAAAGGCTCTCTCCAGCCTTCCTGTAGGATCTCTTCAGGTATTAGACTATATTAAATCACCTCTATTGTGTGAAGGTATTACTGATTCAGGCAGCAACTGCAAGTGACAGAAATTCTAACTGCTGGATGAATCAAAAGATGCTAGAAATAGGTAATGTGGTGAGGGGCCTGGAGCACAAATCCTATGAGGAGAGGTTGAGGGAGCTGGGCCTGTTTAGCCTGGAGAAGAGGAGGCTCAGGGGTGATCCTATTACTGTCTACAACTACCTGAAGGGGCATTGTAGCCAGGTGGGGGGTGGCCTCTTCTCCCAGGCAACCAGCAATAGAACAAGGGGACACAGTCTCAAGTTGTGCCAGGGTAGGTATAGGCTGGATGTTAGGAAGAAGTTCTTGCCAGAGAGAGTGATTTCCCATTGGAATGGGCTGCCCAGGGAGGTGGTGGAGGCACCGTCCCTGGGGGTCTTCAAGCAAAGCCTGGATGAGGCACTTAGTGCCATGGTCTGGTTGACTGGCTAGGGCTGGGTGCTAGGTTGGACTGGATGATCTTGGAGGTCTCTTCCAACCTGGTTGATTCTATGATTCTAAAAAAAAAGCAGTGGAGAAATCATCTGTCACACTTGATCTCATCTTAACTGAAATGAGGTCAGGGCTGTCTGCTTCATGATTAAGGACTGTCTTCCTTGTTTTGTTTATGTGCTTCTCTGCAGCACAACCTTGTGACACTTGGGAATCACGAAAAGATTTTCCTCATAAGCAATGCTTTTTGATTGTGTTTCTTTAATTTGTATTCAAAACATTTTAAAAGAATAACCAGTTCCTGAGATGCTGTTGAAATATCTGCAATCTCCAGAGTGTTTTCTTACTTTTTTCAGTTGGGTGATTGCCAGAGAATCAGAGCAAGGTTAGAAGCATCAGAAATGCTAATCCACCAAAATAAAGTTATTTATGGAACGTTTATTATAACAACTTCCTGCATTTGTGTGATTAGAAATCTGTAAGGAAAAGCTCATTTTCAAGGATATTCAGAAGTGGTGTCCCAAAGTCCCCTGAGTTAAAATAACCCAAACTGTTGAAACACAGAACCACCCACTGAAATGGGCGGGGGTCATCTTCAGTGGGACCAAAGGAGGCAATCTGCCTCTTGAGGCACTTTATGGAAGTCTGTAACAACATATTTTAAGGAAACATCTATGCTTTCTGTAAGAACTTATAAGAGTAGTTACTCTTGTGATTTCTGCACAATGGATCAGGGAAAAAGTGCTAAAATGGACCACAGCTCCCATTTTCTGTCCCCATGTGCTGCTTGGAGAGAGGAGGCAGAAGAATTAGGAGTGAAGCTGAGCCTGAGAAGAAGGTGAGGGAAGGAAATCAATTTTAGATTTGCTCCTATTGCTCATTATCCTAATTTGGTTTTATTGGTAATGAATTAAATTATTTTCACTAGAACAAGTTCATTTTGCCCATGATAGCAATCAGTCTCTGTGTCTACTACAGGCTGCCCAGGGAGGTTGTGGAGTTGTCTCCTCTGTGGCTTGGACAGATTCACTCTGATATGGGTCAAGAAGTGGCTGGAAGGCTGGGCCCAGAGAGTGGTGGTGAATGGTGCCACAGCCAGTTGGCCCAGCCCTGTTCAACATCTTTATTGATGATCTGGACAAGGGGATTGAGTCCAGCATCAGTAAGTTTGCAGATGACACCAAGCTAGGAGCAGGTGTTGATCTGTTAGAAGGTAGGAGAGCCCTGCAGAGGGACCTGGACTGGCTGGATGGGTGAGCAGAGGCCAATGGGATGAGATTTAACAAGGCTAAGTGCAGGGTTCTACACTTTGGTCACAACAACCTCAAGCAGCACTACAGGCTGGGGACTGAGTGGCTGGAAAGCATCCAGGAGGAAAGGGACCTGGGGGTACTGGTAGAGAGTAGCTGAAGATGAGCCAGCAGTGTGCCCAGGTGGCCAAGAGAGCCAATGGCATCCTGGCCTGCATCAGGAACAGTGTGGCCAGGAGGACAAGGGAGGTTATTCTTCCCCTGTACTCAGCACTGGTCAGACCACACCTTGAGTACTGTGTCCAGTTCTGGGCCCCTCAATTCAAGAAAGATATTGAGGTGCTGGAACGTGCCCAGAGAAGGGCAACAAAGCTGGTGAGGGGTCTGGAACACAAATCCTATGAGGAGAGGTTGAGGGAGCTGGAGTTGTTTAGCCTGGAGAAGAGGAAGCTCAGGGCTGACCTCATTGCTGTCTACAACTACCTGAAGGGGCATTGTAGCCAGGTGGGGGGTGGCCTCTTCTCCCAGGTAACCAGCAATAGAACAAGGGGACACAGTCTCAAGTTGTGCTGGGGGAAGTATAGGCTGGATGTTAGGAGGAAGTTCTTGCCAGAGAGAGTGATTGGCATTGGAATGGGCTGCCCAGGGAGGTGGTGGAGTCACCGTCCCTGGGGGTCTTCAAGCAAAGCCTGGATGAGGCACTTAGTGCCATGGTCTGGTTGACTGGCTAGGGCTGGGTGCTAGGTTGGACTGGATGATCTTGGAGGTCTCTTCCAACCTGGTTGATTCTGTGATTCTATGACTCTCTGATCTGCTATATTTCTGGGCGACCTGCTTTGAATGGGGGCTTTAGTTGGGGCTTTGGACTACAAGTCCCTATAGATCCCTTCCAACCCCTACCATTATGTGATTCTATGATGTCCTCTTCTCAATCTACTAACTTTCCTGGTATTTTCTTCCCCTGTCCACTTGAGGAAAAGTAGTGTTAACATGGCTTGGCTGGCACCTGGCAGTCACCCAGTCAACCCACCACACTTAGTGTGCTAGTTTGAGGCAAATTGGAATATGTTAGTGAGAGAAAATAGATTATAGGCTGTGAAAAGGAAACAATGGTGATGTCTACTTCACTCATAGGCTTGCTGAGATGTATAAAAACAAGAACACAAACATAGACAAGACAATGTGTGTGTGTCTCTGTCAGAGACTGGGCTGCTTTCTGTGTAACTAATCTTTCTGCTTTCTAACCCCTCTTGCTGATCCTCCAAACTCACCTTGCATGTAAGGTGAACTCTGGGGTAAGATAGAGAGGTGGAAAGAAGGCTGAAGGGTGGTTGGGAGCCCCTCCTGGGGACTCCGAATTTTGGGAGGGGTGCTATGTCTCTGTATTACCTTTAACTTGTATATTTCTGTATATAGCTGTAAATATTTGCTTGTATATTGTGCTAAGCTGTAAATATAAAGCTTCACTCCTTAACTTCCAGCTCAGCTGAGTCTAGTTTGGGTGATTTCATATGAGTGAGGGGGCAGGGTCGTGAAGGGTTGCAAAGCCTTCTTGCAAAACCCTCATTTGTACAAAATTGTGGCTCAAATGAACCATCAATTGAAGAGTCAAACATTGCTCCCATCTGCCTGGATCAGGTAATTCCCAAACCATCACAGTTAGGTTTTAATGTTCTTTGCTATTTTTAGTATGTCTTTTGAATCTTTGCTTTTCTTCTAATTTGGTTCCACAGCACAGTCATGCTTGAGGATTGTTAGTATGTTTGCTGTCAGGTCCCTTGAGGCTGTTTAAGTAATGCTTCTCAAGTCTAATTCTCCATTATTAACATCAGAGTTTCCTTTACCCTTTTACATACTCTTCAGAGCTTCAAGTTGCCTTCCAGCTTTGCTGCAATTAGGCACTGTTTTCAGGTGTCTGGAACAAAATGGTTCAAAATGAAAAGAGAAGCCAGCTATCCTTGGGCTACTAGCCTCTAAATGGTCATTCTTACACATATTTAAGTATGACTTGTGCAACGTCAAAGTCTGGTTTGGTCCAAATGTTTCTAGCTCTTGACTTGTTACTTTCAGGGATCGCTGCTATTCTTCCCACAATGCCTGCCAGAGTCATTAGAGACTCAAAGTGCATGTGTGATTCCAAGTCCTCACAAAGTGCAAGGAACATTCTTGTGACATTTTGTTCAGTATCCTGCTAAAGGAACAGGGATCAGTGTCTGTGACAGCTGCCCAGTAGGGCAAATAGCCTCTGAGCACAAGATACAGACATTGTCATTCTTCACACAAGATTCTGTATTCTGCCCCTGATAATGGTACAAATAGACAATTTTGAATACAAGTTGCTATTTAGGCTTCTCATTAATTAAAAAGTGTGCATATTCCATAAAGGAAAAGTCAGTTTAGCTGTTTGCTGTACTAATTTAACTTTGCAGATGTTGAAATAAAATAATGTTCACCCAAGGTATAAATAGATCAAATTCTTAATGCTGGCCAGCTCACAGGAGAATGCTGCCTCAATGAAGCAAGACCAGTCCAGGCATTTGCATACCTTCTTAAAGAAGCCTTTATCTCAGGAATGTAATGGCCATATTAGAGAAGCTTATATCTTGTGTCTAAAAGCTTTAAAAGATAAACTTGCAAGTAGTAAATTGTCATATTAAGATGTTAATGTTAATCAGGTTCTCTGATGATATGCCTGTAGCCTAATTTTTAAATTAATTGGAAGTGGATTTATTTGCTTAGAGTATGTTTTCTACTGAGGTTAGTTCCAGGTGCAAAGACTGGGGACCTTGGCATGAGCTAATCAGTGAGACCTGTATGATAACATCAGAGGGATTCAATTTCACTTTGCTTTCTCATTTTCATTGTGGCCTCCCAGTATCTGAAGGGGGCCTAAAAAAAGCTGGAGAGCGAATTTTTAGGCTATCAGCTAGTGACAGGACTAGGGGGAATGGAGCAAAGCTGGAGGTGGGGAGATTCAGACTGGACATGAGAAGGAAGTTGTTCAGCATGAGAGTGGTGAGAGCCTGGAATGGGTTGCCCAGAGAGGTGGTTGAAACCCCATCCCTGAGGGTGTTTAAGGCCAGGCTGGCTGAGGCTCTGGCCAGCCTGATCTAGAGTAAGGTGTCCCTGCCCATGGCAAGTGGGTTGGAACTAGATGATCCTTGTGGTCCCTTCCAACCCTGACTGATTCTATGATTCTAAAAAGGGAGGAGAAAGAAAAAAAAATATAAATTCCAGTTCTTTGACCAGCAGTTTCTTGCCTGATTTTATGCCTTCTTTCATCTATCAGTGTACACACTGGTTGGGTTAGAACAGGTTGGGTTGGAAGAGACCTCCAAAGGTCAACAAGTCCAACTGCCCTGCAGTCAGCAAGGACATCCCCCACTAGACCAGGTTTCTCAGAGCCTTGTCCAGGGATGGGACCTCAACTGCCTTCCTAGGCAACCTGTTGCAGTGTTTGAGCACCCTCATGGTAAAGAACTTGCTCCTAACACCCAATCTAAATCTCCTCTAGTTTCAAACCATTGCCCCTCATCCTATCACTGCAGGCCTTTGGAAACAGCTCCTCTGCAGCCTTCTTGGCTCCTTTCATGTCCTGGAAGGCTACTGTTATGTTACATGCAAGCAATTTGCTATTTTTATTATACAGAACAAAACTGTTTGTCAATGTTTTGTAAAGCCTGTAGCTTTGCTTGCTGCAATGTCCTATGCTCTTGAGGATAGATTTTGTAAATCAAGAACTCCCAGACAGAAATGTTCCAAGAAAGGATGTGCTGAAGCAGGAGGGATATACTGGCAGTTAATGGTCATTAAAAAGATCATGCTCAGCCTTACAGTTTCATCAAAAGGTGTTTTACAGGTATGCCTCTTGTATTTGGAGAATGCAAGTGAGAGGCCAAAGAAATGAAAGCTAATCAAGGTCTGCTGAGATGAAAACAAATGTTAAGGAACTTTCCAGTAGGAAAAGAGCTAACCTTCATTACTTTGCTGAGGTAAATTCCTTTGGATTCCTGTGAAGGTAAATTCCTTTGGATTCCTGTGATTTGTCACTTGGTTTGGCTTCTATTTCTGGATGCCTCCAAATCCATCCAGGCTCAGCTAGAGAAGAGGAAAATTGCTGTCTCCAGTTCTGGGCGTGTAGGCAGCAGGTTTAGGCAACTGGCTTTGGAAAAAATTCCTGCTCTGACATTTTGCTTTGTGCCACAAGACTTTCCAGTCTCGCTGCCTAGACTCAGCACCAGTGTCAGCTCTCCCAGCTTCTTTGCAAAGCCAGCAGGGATTTGTTGTGAGCACTCAATTCCCTGAGTATATCTAGCAGGAATGGGTTGTCATTAAACAAGGAGCTATGGCACTTTGTAGTTTCGAGATTCAGACTAACTTTTAACCGTTGAACATTCATAAGAAGTACTAACACTGCATGCATTTTTCTTTACATTTGTATTCATGGCTTCAGAGAATGTTAGGCTCTCTATTAACTAAAATCAGGTAGAAATCTGCTTTCAAGGACTCTGAATCTTTATAAAGTCTATAAAAGTCCCTTTCTCTTGGCAGAGAGAGCCACTGAACTCTTCAGGAGCTACATGACTTTTTCATTAAAAGAAGTGATCTTGCTACACTGCTCTTTTACTTGAAATATCAATGACTCATTAAATGCAGACTAAAGGCAAGCTCAGTGCTCTTGCAGCTTCTGAAGAGAAATGCAACATGCATGAATATCTCCCGTCTTTTCTCGTTAGAAGAGAAGCTATACAGAGAGTGGTCCTGAGG